>NC_081413.1:280825582-281135224 GCF_030272615.1 Cryptomeria japonica
ACTATTTCCTTGCCATGAAAAATTCAGGATTTAGAAATCTTTATTGTCCGTATAACTAATTTCAAAGGGCTAAGTTATGATTGTTACGTTAATAGGTATCACATCATGAATACATTGAATTACAAAATTTAGCATGACCAATATTATAAAGATGTACTCATTGATCTTGTTGCACTACAACTATTGCCTGAAACAAGTACTGATATTTCATATTTGTTACATAGAGTAGATACACCCAAAGAACAACCTATACAATAAAATGATGATGTAGCCTCCACCAACCATGCCAAAGAAGCAATGGAAAACACTTCCTCATTTATTCCACAACTTCCATCCTCAATGCCTGAACTAGATGCAATTAGGAAATCCTACATCTGGATGCTACCGACAACAATGTCGTCCCTTGGCCACAAATCAGTTCATCACCTATCAATGAATACAATACAGAAGGTTTACTTCCAATGGCATTCCCAACATTATTTCCTAATGGATTGGCTTTGCCACTTCAAGATAGAACAAAACATGTACATTTGCATGAATATGCTTTGCACTTGATTAAATAGTATGATCAAAGATTTGGGCAGCATGTGCAATTCAGATATTATATCTACAATATTATGACAAGGCATCTCTCTCAACAATCAGTTGTTGTTTTCATAAAGACAAATCTGGAAGATTCTCTTCCATCCAATGTTCAGGCACTGAGGGAGCACTTGCAGAACACACCTTCAAATGAATTGCCTAGCCACATCATGCGTTGTGTTGCCTCCTTGCGTGGCACACACACATTTTGGAGCAAATCTTGTAGGGACATTACCACAATGATAGAACAGTTGGGACCACCAATGATTTTCTTCACATTAATCTTAGCTGATACAAAATGGCCTGACCTGCACAAAATGCTTCCAAATACTCCTTCAAATACTTTACAACCCACTAGAAAATAATCTATTGAGAATCTTTTCAATAACCATCATATAACCGCTTTATACTTGCATCTAAGATTTCAAATCTTTCGTGATGAAGTAATTGTCAACCTGTTGCATGCAATCGACCATTGGTACAGGTATGAATGGCAACACCGAGGGTCTGCACACATACATGGCTTTCTATGGTTGCCACATGCACCTAATATCGACAACCTTGATTGGACAGATCATGAAAGCATTCAATCAGCTAAAACCTTCTTTGACCAATACATCAAAGCATGGAATCCACACAGTGAAGCCAAGCGATCAAATAGGCAATATACACCTGCAATTTCAGATCCATGCCTCTCAAACATAGATGTCATTTTAAGATTTGATCCTTCCATAGACTACACTGAATTGGTGAATTTTGTTCAACGTCATACAAAGTGTTCAAAGTTTACTTGCTTGAAAAAGAACACAACTCTTGAATGTTGTTACAAAGCACCTTGGACTGAACAACAAAATTCAACATTGACAATAGACCATAATAATAGCCCATGCTACAAACCAGAAAGGAATGATAGTCATCTTGATGTTCACAACCCAACCGTGCTAGCCATATGGAGGGCTCATGTTGATTGTCAGACTGTCTGCTCAAAAAAGGCAGTGCTCCAACATATTTTTAAATACGCATCAAAAACTGAACATGAATCAGAGATCTATATTGACATGCTCAAATGAATTATTGCATCAACAAATACAGAAGATACAATTCTCTTAGCATATCAGAGATTTATGATGGGCATTATTGTTGATAGGGACATTAGTGCTCGGGAAACTTGCCATATACTACTGAAACTCCCCTTGATCTCCTGCACATGTCAATTTGTCATCCTCAATATTTGCAAAAAAATATTCCAACATATAATAAACTATGATGAAGCTTCTCGGCCTTGCATTTCTTTCATTTCCAGCTACATGAAAATACTATCTAAGTTATCAAACGTAACTTTGCTTCATTAAGCCCAACAATATACATACAACCAACATCGTAAAACAAGTAAATGGCATAAAAGAAAACTAAAAGCGACTGTAAATGTCTTCCCCCAGTTCAAATCCTTGCCTGCAAAAGATCACAGTACATTTGAATCTTTCTGTTGGAGTGAATTTCTTTTGTACAAGCCTTTCCACAACATTCCTCTGCACATAGGAACATCAAGTGATGAAATTATACTAAATTGAAAACAACGTCATAGCACTCATTACATCTGATGGTATGTTAATGGGATTGGAGAACATTCCACTGCTAAAAATAATGAAGACATGTAGTTGCAAGATATTCCATAATCTACTAATCAGGAACTTTACGAGTGGGAGTTCCTCTCACAAATGGGAGCTTCAAACAACTTTAATGTTGCTACTCTTCAAATGCTTAGCAGGCGTGATTATGACCTCCACTTTAATTGGAGTGAATACGTACCTAATGAATTCCTTCATAGCATAACCCCTAAATTCATTTCAACAGAAAAAAGCCAATCAGTTGCCACCCTTGCCAACATTCACTCAAGTAACTCTAATACTTTTGAACTTGCATCAAATCAAAAAATTGCACTTGATATTATAACCCCCCACACTACCCAAAATTTGAATGTCTCACCATTACGATTGATCATCCAAGGCACAACAGGTACTGGGAAATCATTTATTATTGACCATATACGGAATAAGTTAAATTTTCATTTAAATCCAAAGCAATACCCATTGCTTATGCTTGCACCAACAGGTGTATCCACATATAACAATCCATGCTGCCCTCTGCATACCTATTCAAGAATATTATCCTTTAACAGGGCATTCCTTATTAATGTTTCAAGAGCAATGCAAACATTTACGGTACATTTTGATTGATGAAATGAGTTTCCTTGGCCCACAATTACTCAACAAATTTGATAACAGATTGTGATAGGCATTTCCCACTAGACAACATGAACCATTTGTGGGCCTCTCAATTGTGGTGGTCAGTGAGCTTGTGTAGCTACCCCCAGTTATGGACAAACCATTATATGCATCCCACTCAATAGCACTCATTTTATGGTACTCCTTCACTGATGTTGTCACCTTAGATGTTTCTTTCCGCGAACAAGGTGTCTCCCCATCATAGAAGCAATTCCGTGACATTTTGCTAAATGTACACAACACAACACCACTGCAATCAGACTAGGAAACTTTGCAGATGCACTCAACACATGGATTGACACTAGATCAAAAAAATGTTAAAGCAAGTGCACTCACCCATTACACGTGCAACATCAATTATAGTGCACCACAGAGAAAAAAAAACTCACCAAGAGGAGCATCTCTCATTTGAAATTATTCTTTCTATAGACCAGCAAGTCATGCTCATTGCAAATTTATGGACAAAAGTTGGTCTTGTGAATGGTTCTTTGGGACAAATCAACATGATTGTCTATGATGCAGGTTCTAAACCACCAGATTTACCAAAATATGTTGTTGTCCTCTTCGAACATTACACTGGACTACCATGGGATGCTGCCAATCCAAAACATGTTCCCATTCCACCAATTACTAGAGGAAACCACACACAGATTCCACTAATGATGGCATGGGTATTACTATTCACAAATCACAGGGACTGACACTAGACTTTGCTACAATTGACATTGGAAAAACAGAAAAATAAGGTCTCACATTCACAACACTATCTCGAGTAAAATCAATTGAACATATTTGAATTCACCCGCCTTTCACTTACCAAAGGTACTCCAAATTGCAAGGTGGTCCATCAACCATTTCAAGAAAGAATGAAGAAGCTCATTTTCTTAAGCTTTGTTAGATCACAAAGGCAAACTACTTCCAAAAAAATCCAACATAGGTACTGCAACCACAACGTCTATACCCTTTTGCATAGAATATATCTTATTTCATGCATTGCCACACATTATAACTCTTGCATCTTGCAGGGTCAACAACAAATGTAAAAGGTTCCATTGCAGCAAGAACTTGCCTTTCTCATTGTTGTTCGCATTCAAAAAATGCAGGTTCGCACATCACGTCCACTCACACTTCACACTATTCTTGTTGCTTATGTTTACCCTCTTTCTAATGTTTTCTCCCTACAATTACAGTATCTCATGTCTTACTAAAACTTCTCTCTTGTTCTTGTACCTGCGGGCCATCAAAAAAGAGATCATTTTAAACCACACATGATACAAGGGTATCTCAATCACTTTGACCTTTCAGTTCCATGATGCTAACTTTTGTTTGTACTTCTCATCTTGTTTGCAGATTTCACAACCACCATAAAGTTCTTTCAGACATATCGTCCACCACGCTTTCAATAATTGTGAGTATCTTCCTTTCCTATTCTTTTCAATCTCCAAGTTTTACCAGTTTCAATTATTTAATGCACCTACAATGTTCTAATGGAATTTTAATGCTCACAGGTACACAATGTTGACTTAAATTCAATCTACAAAACCAAGCATCAACAAAATGCATGATCAACACATCCTAAATACAGTACAATACAACATCAACAACTCCTCAATGCTTTGATTCAACTTTGCAACCAACATATTACATAACATCAATTATGTACTTCACAAATAAATACCTTAAATGGTTGTATAACATGCTGGCAATGCTAGCATGGGGGTCGGAGGGTGGCTAATTTAGATTTTTTGGGACCAACACATTAGATTTTCTAGGACTATACATCATGCTACCTTCTGCAGCATGGGGGTTGGTGGGTGGTTAACTTTAGATTTTGGGAACAACTGAAACATTGGTTGGGTTATGTACAGTTTCATATTTTCATATATATAAAGTTTTCACTTCTCTTCTCCTTTAATTTCTTTGATTATGTATGATGCTTCTACAAACCTACCTATCGGCCTCCTATTGCATGCACCCCCCCTACAACTGCTAGTTTTGTTAAGTCTCTTGTGAAGTAGTTTACCCATGTAAGACAAGGTTGAGGTTTTGCAACTATTTAAAAATTTGAATAAATTAGACACATTACAATCAACATTAATTTAATAAGGAATCTAAAGTGTAGAGATAACTGTAATGAAACCATCGCAAAGAATGTCATATAGTAAACCCTAGCTTATGTCACGATTACCAAAAGATTTTATGGAAGGTGTGAGTTTGATCTTTAGGCTAGAGCCTTTTATTCTCTTCCTCTGTCGTATCCTTGGAGCACGACTGGGGTGCGAGATGAGATTTTTTTGTGGGGAAAGAACAATCATTTGAGAGTAACCTTGAGATTATGTGGCTCAAAGTAGAGGCAAGGAAAGTAGTTGGTGAGCAATTATAATATTTGGGTAATACTCCAAAATTTGTTTCCCAATTTATGCTGAAAAAGATGATGAATTTACAAATAAGGGTGCGGCTATAGGGGATGATTGTGCAAATACAATCATGGTTGTAGGTGATGATTGTGCAAAAAGGGTTCTACTGTAGAAGAGACAAGGATTAATATTTCTATAACCAGTTCACAACAAGTCATAAGAATCAATGATAAGGATTTCACAAAAAGTTAAAGAAGACAAGGAAGAGTAGTCAAATGAAGGTAAAACCCTAAAATATTTATTCCCTGATGA
Organism: Cryptomeria japonica; assembly: GCF_030272615.1. Lineage (NCBI taxonomy): Eukaryota > Viridiplantae > Streptophyta > Pinopsida > Cupressales > Cupressaceae > Cryptomeria > Cryptomeria japonica. Next base: position 280,831,119 of record NC_081413.1, read on the forward strand.
TGTGATAGATTGTATTGTAAAGTGTCAATATTTATCTATAATTTTATTCTTCTTGAAGGGTATTCCATCTGAAAGTGAGTTCTATAGATGGGCTAGACTTAACTGGGAAAGTAAAGGCTGGGAAATTGAGGCTCTGAGAGGGTTGAGAAAGGGTTATGTCTCTTGTAAATTCAATTTTGCTGATTGTGGTTGTTCTGCAATATGGAACTTGGGTGATATGTGGACAAATTTGTTATCTACAAGCCTGGACTCTTGATTTTCACCCTAAGGGTCCCTCTAGACCTAAATATCCCATGTGGATTGAATTACCTTTTCTGAACCTAACCTTCAAACCCTTTTTAAAATAAATTGTGGCTCAACTAGGGAAAGTTATTTGGTGTAAAATCAACTCAGATAAGTTTTCAAGCCTCAAAGTTCATCTGAGAGCTTGTGTAGAAATGGATCTTAACAATCAACTACTAGAGAATATTAAGTTAATTGGTCCAGGTTTTGATTTTTCTCAGCCAAAAGTGTATTTAAATAAGCCAAATGTTTGATTTTACTGCCAATAGGATGATCATTTGATTAGAGATTGTCTAGTGAGGACAAATAAAACTAGTCAAATTTAGTCTATAGTTTCTCCTAGTTCACAATAGCAGTCAAAGTTATCTTAACATTATGTGATGCCTAATATAGTCCCTCAAGAGAATCAACTAGCCATTGGTTCTTTAGATGAAACTAATAATGCTAAGTCTCCTCTTTATAAAGATGCTATAATGATTGATAGTTTTAAGACAGTTCAAAAAAGGAAAGAGCCTCCAAAATCGGTTGAAAGACCGAATAGGGTGTCTCCTGTCCAAAATATGAACTCCCACACTACTAGATCTAATTTATGGATCAAAGATTCTTTCATTCCATGTTTTATAGATAGACATAGATCTCCATCTCCTACTTTGAGATCTGGTGCTTTAGCATCAGCTGAAAGACAAAGATCTAGATCTCCTACCCCCTAATATCAAGGAACAGGAGAAATCTGAGAATTTAATTATGCTTGGTAATTGTTATGATGTTTTTCTTCAAGAGGAAGACTCTTCTAATTCTAGTTAATAATGGATTATAAATTTTTGTCTTGGAATATTCGAGGGTTGTCACTCCCTCATTGCAAATTTGAAGTGAAGAAGTCTGTAGCTAAATGGAAGCCGAATGTTATCCTAATGTTTGGAGAGATGCTACATTTTTTCATAATTGCACAATGACGACAGGGGGGTGAGGGGGTTGTTAGTGGGATAGCATCTTGGATCAATAGGTTTGTCATTGATAAAGGGGAGGATCCTTCACATAATTGTGTTTGGGTTCTCACCTTTATCAATGGCCAACCTATTAGTGTTTGTTTTGTATATGCCCCAAACATTGCTAAAGGTAGATGTGAGTTATGGGAATGGATGTCTACTCACCTTCCTAATGTTGATTGGATTATCGGTGGAGATTTTAATATGGTTTAACACCATGCTGACCATAGTTGGCCTGATCATATCAAGTTAAGCAATGAAGAATTTGACAAATGGATACTTTGTCGCAATTCTATTGGATTTTTAGACCCTTACATAATAAATTGTCAGGGAATAAGCATAACTGGTTTACTTGGACTAATTGTAGGCTAGGTGTTGATAAGAAATTTAGTAGATTTGATAGGTTTTATATTTCCCCTAACCTGCAAGTAGTCCAATATTTTTGTGGCATTCTTGTGAGGGTTGATTACTCTACTACCCTTTCAAATCATTTTCCTATCATTTGTATTGTTGCAAAGGAAATTCTCATATTTTAGATTATAAGCTGTCATTCAAGTTTAATATGACTCACCTAAAAATTTAGTCTTGTGTTGATGCTTTGATTGACATTTGGAAGTATAATCCTAGGCCAAAAGAAGGGGAGTCTTATAGGGTATGGTAGTAGTTTGCTATTTCTCAATGGGTTGAGTTTTTACAATCTTTTGGAAAGAGATTAGTATGGCAACAAAAAATGAAACAAAAATCTTTACAAGGTTTCTTGGTGGAAGATTCATTTTGGATAATTTAATTATGGCTTGGAAGACAAGTGGAAGAAAAATGAATGGGCCCAATAGTTAGGGAAAAATGCCTTGTTGGTAAAACTTGACTTTGATAAAGCATATGACAGAATGTGTTGGAGCTTTATTATCAAAATGTTGAAGTTGTTGGGTTTTGGCCCAAAAATATGTAGACATGTGAAAATGCTATTTAATGATGCTAATGCTCAATTGCTGATCAATAATCCCCTCTCTAGATTATACCCCTTACAACGGTCAATCGGGAAGGGTTGCCCCTTATCCCCTTTTCTCTATGTCTTAGTTGTTGATGCACTAGGTCATCTCTTGCAAAAATAAAATCAGATGGGTTTAATTAAGCACATTTATATTCCTAATAATTCAGCTATTATCAATTCACACTTTGTTGATGACAGTTTGTTTTTTATCCAAAACTCTAAATCAAAAATTAAGTATTTTTTGAAGGTTTTAGATTTATATTGTTTTGTTTTGGGTTCTAATCTGGCTCATCACAAAATAATTTTTTTAATGATCCAACCTGGTCCCATCCCTCCATGGATTCCTTCGTAGTGGAGATAAATTAAGCATGGGTAGATTATTATGTACCTTGGTATCCCCTTTAGGTTGGGGGTTTCTCTTCATGATATGAGAAATTGGTTTCTTATTAAGTTGAAGAACAAAATCTTCAATTGGGGCAATAGATATCTTTCTTTAGTCAACAAATTTCAAGTGATCAACCATATCTTTTTGGCCTCACATGTCTATTATTCTTCCTATTAGATACCCTCTAATAAAGATTATGAGGATCTTAATAAGATCATTCATCAATTCTTATGGATGAATTGGGATGGCAAGACATGTTTCATATCTTTTTCTTGGTTGTAGTGTATTAAACCAAAGTCTAAAGGGGGGTTGGGTATTTTGGATCCCAGAACTCAAAGTATTTGCTTAGCTACTAAATGGATAATATGTGTTATTATAGGTAATGAGCTTTGGAAATTCTTGGTACGATATAGAATCTCTTTTGTTGATAAGAACAATAAGTGGAAAAATGTTGGTTGGTTGGATAAAATTTTGCTTGCACCCTTCTTTTGTATCAAGGGGTCTTTTCCTCTGCAATCCATTTGGAAGGCTTGGAAGCCAGTCTACAATTGCTTAAATTGGAGAAAAATTTATCTTCAACATGGTTTCATCTTTGCTAATTCCTCCATATGGTGGAACGGGCTTGTGCAATACCATGGTCAATCTTTGGCTCTCTTTTCCTAAGAAGGCTCTCTATCTTTTCAAGAAGGGGGTGAAACAATTCAATGATATCTAGGATATTAATTCTATGGATTGGATCAGTTGACAATGTTCTAGGAGTTCCTTTAATCTAAATAATAAAATATAGGGGTTTTTGGTGTTTGTCAAGTCACTTGTTCCTATTGAATTTATTATGAAGTTATGTAAGTTCCTTTGCAATGAAGCGTGTTTAAAGGCTAGTTGTGCTTGGACAATTATTCTTTTTTTTTGTTTTCCCCTGAAGAAGATTTATCTTCATATTATTCCTTCTTTGAATTTAAACCCAAGGCTTAATAACAAATGGAAATATAAATTTAATGAGAGTAAATGGAAGAGTCTAAGTGCTTAGGTTTGGAAATCTAAGGCTGAAGTGAATGCGCAATTTTTTTCATGGAAGGTTTTACATCAAAAGTTACCTGTAGGGGATAAATTGAGACGACTAAAATAAAAAACCAACACAATGCCCTTTTTTTCATAAGGATGAAAATTTAAAACATATTTTCTGGGATTGTTTTAGAGCTAGAAACAAGTGGAATATTATGCTTAAACATTTCCCAACTGTCTTTGAGCATACTTTAAGATGGAAAGAAGCAATTCTTGCCTTCGGTCTTCATAAGAATATGGTTGCAAATGTTGGAATTAAGGAACACTGAGAGGGATGGGGGGGGGGGGGGGTGAATCAATGTTCTGTAAACTTTATTATTATTATGTTCTTTCAGCCACTTAATACATTTAATCAAAAGAAAGATGTAAGAACATAAAACAAACAACCACAACACCATAACACAAAGATTTTGTACGTCGAAACCTGGTTAAGGGAAAAACCACGGTGAGGATGAACCCACAATATAGGTATACTTTGTTAGAAGTGATAGTTCTGATACTTAATATAAGTACAGATCCGATAGCCAACAAGATGAGAGGGGGGGGTGAATCATACAAACTTAATCATCAATGAAAACATCAGATTCAACCTCAGTAACATATATTAGTCATATAATAAAAACTGTCAAACATGCAAACTCAAAAGCATATGAACAATATAAACCTCATAACACTAGATTTAACGTGGAAACCCAAATAGGGAAAAACCACTATGGTATTTCGGACCCACTAAGAAATATACTCTTCTAGAGTATGCTCGGTTAAAAGCCAATCCTGTTAAAGATTACAAAACGCATTGCTAGATGTGACCCGGTTAAGGGATTTCCCTCAGATCTGTTAGGATCTTCACTTTGTTAGAAGTGACCTTGTCAAAGGATTTCAAACACTCATTTAGAATGTCACCTTGTTAGATGATTTACTTATAAGACTGTTAAGTCCACTCGCTTAAGAGATTTCCTGTTACTTTCACAAGCTAACAGTAATACAATCTATATGCAGCTTTACATCTAAAATGCTAAAGCAGATTCTTATTTGTTCAACACAATCTAGACATAGAACTATTCTTGTCTATCTACTGGGCATCAATACTCTGTTATTCCAACAGGTCTTCAAGCTTTTGTGCTCGGTGATCACTATGTAGCATCCCTGTGCATACACTTGCCCACATCCACTGTTTATCAACAGTTCCTTATTTATAAACAATCATCTAACCGCTTAATCTCCTTGATCACATTTCCCATGATCAATCATAGCCATCAGATCTTCAATCTTGTCCAGGTTCATTGTATCTTACAATCTGAAAAATGTTTTACCCTACCTCAGAACTTGCACAATCATCTTGGAACTTGTGTTAGGGTAATGCGGTTCAATCTGAGTTGTAGATCTTCTTGCCGACTTTCCATTGCCTTAGATTTGTTAACAAACTTCTTCCACGGCTTGCCAATCATTAATCCACTCTAGCTATCAGCTTCTTTCATTAAATATCACATGTAAACATTTAATGCATTCTGTTATAGCTCGGTTACAACTCGGTGAATACTAAACTTTATTCGGTAGACATTCTGTCTTCATTAACCGACTACAATAACTGTAGGGTTTACCGACTAGGTTCCTTAGGGTTTACCGACTAGGTTCTTTGCCTGATAACATAGTGTAGTATTAACCTTTACATTTTACAACATATGTATGATGTTAAAACAATCTAAAACATCAAGATCTCATCATTGTCTGACTCGGTAGAGTTGCCCATTGAATAACTTATCCCTTTATTCATCATATTCTTTCTTGTGTCTTTACTGACTTCTTTATAATCTTCATATCATATTTCTTAAGATATGGCAACATCATATTGAATTAGAAAATCAATTTCTTGACATCAATGACAAAATAATAATATCAAGATGGTAAAACATCTTTAATCAGTTATGTCTCTAATCCTCAACAACCTTCTCAATATCCTTGTTATATTGCCAACAATCTCCCCCTTTGGCATTGATGGCAAAACCAATTAATTTGACCGTTAAGAATTCGGATTGCTGTGATTCTGAAATGTTGAAATGCTCTCCCCCATACATCAGACTTCTCTTTTGGTTTTCTCTCAATCTTCTCAGGTCTTCTCCTCCTGGTAGTCTTCTCCTCCTTGGGTAGGTCATCTCCCCCTCGTAGTCTTCTCCCCCTTTGAAAACAATGCCAAAAAGAAAAGAACTAAAACATAAGTTGTTTCTATAAGAAGTTATTTCCTGCTGATGTGTATCAACTGAGTCTTGGTCAGAGCATTTGTTTACAATTCCTGTTCCCTGTATCATTTTCTGTATTATCCCAATATTGTTCCAGTACACTTTTAGAAAAGCATTCTTAAAGTGTATCACTCCAGCATCAGCTCCATAAAAGATATTCAATAGATTCATCGAAGTGATGCTTTCACCGAACTCGGTCAGTGAGTATTCAAAAGTGTCCTTTGGTAGTGGCTTGGTGAAGATATCAGCTATTTGTTCCTTTGTGTTAACATATTCCAACACCACTTTCTTTTCATGAGCTTCTTCTCTAAGATAATGATATTTGATAGATATGTGCTTTGTCTTAGAGTGCATAATAGGGTTCTTTGAAATATTAATGGCACTAGTATTGTCACAGAATATAGTTACTGGCTCGGTAACTTTCTCATTTATACCTTCCAACAATTGTTTGATCCATGCAATGTTGGTACAATTCAGTGCTGCAGCAACATATTCACCTTCGGCTATTGACTGAGAAACACATCCTTGTTTCTTGCTAAGCCAACTCACTAGTCTTTCTCCTAAGAAGAAAGCTCCTCCACTTGTACTTTTCCTGTCATCAATGTTGCCTGCCCAATCAGCATCAGTATAGACTTTCAAAACAAAATCATTTCCTTTCTGATATACTAAGCCATAATCTTCAGTGCCTTTCAAGTATCTGAATATTCTTTTGATTGTTGTCATGTGTATTTCCTTAGGATCTGTAGAGAATCTTGCAACAATACCTACTGCATGTGCTATATCAGGCCTGCTGTGAACAACATATTGTAATTTTCCAATCATTGATCGATAGAGTGTCTCATCAACAGATGCAGATTCATCATTCTTTGATAGTTTGCAGTTTGTAGTCATAGGAGTACTTACTGGCTTTGAATCCTCCATTCTAAATTTCTTCAAGATTTCCTTTATGTATTTGGATTGAGTAATGAAAATTTCATTTTTCATTTGCAGTATCTATAAGCCTATAAAATACTTTATCTCACTGATTAATGACATCTCAAATTCTTTGCTCATTTCATTATCAAAGTTGTTGCATAAAGAGTCATTTCCACAAAATATAATATCATCAACAAATATGGCTGAGATTAGTATTCCATTTTCATCATTCTTCATGTACATGTTGTTGTTCTCACTTGTCCTTATAAAACCAATCTTAATCAAATAAGAGTGCAATCTTTCATACCATGCTCTAGGTGCTTGTTTCAGACCATATAAAGCTTTGTTCAATTTACATACCTGATCTTTATTGTCTTCAACAAATCCTTCAGGTTGTTCAATGAAAACTTCTTCTTCTAATATTCCATTCAGAAATGCAGATTTGACATCCATTTGATATACCTTGAAGTTTTTGAAAGCAGCATATGCCAACAATGTTCTAACTCCTTCAAGTCTGGCAACAGGTGCAAAAGTCTCACCATAATCAATTCCTTCTTCTTGGGCATAACCTTTGCAAACCAATCTTGCTTTGTTCCGAATGACCTCTCCTTTCTCATTTAGCTTGTTTCTGAAGATCCACTTTGTACCGATTACATTTTTGTCCTTAGGTCTTGGGACTAGTGTCCATGTGTCATTCTTCTTGATTTGATCAATCTCTTCAGTCATAGCATTTATCCAATCTTCACTATTGAATGCCTCTTTTACTATTCTTGGTTCAAATTCAGATATCAAACATGTGTTCTGTCTCAGTTTGTTTCTTGTCATCACTGGATCATCCTTATCTCCTATAATCTGACTTAGTGCATGATGTCTTCTGACATATTTGGCTAATACAGGCTCGGTAGGCTCTGTATGATCCTCTTCATCACTCGGTAACTGGATATCTTCCTCATTTCCTTCAATAGTTATCTCGGTAGGACTTTTCGGTTGCACATAGACAAATTCATCATAGTCTTCTGGTTATTTGGAATTCCTGTCATCAGTTCTTTCTGCAAATTCATCAATTTTCACATTTGCACTTTCTACTATTTTGTTAGATGATTTGATCAGACATTTAAATGCTTTGCTTCTAGAAGAATATCCTAGAAATGTTCCTTCTTCACTTTTCTGATCAAACTTGCCATTTCTATCATCTTTATGAACATAGCATTTGCTTCCAAAGATCTTAAAATAACTTACGTTAGGTTTCTTGCCATACCAGATTTCATAAGGTGTCTTCAAAGTACCTTTCTTCAATTGAACTCGGTTCAAGGTGTAAACAGTTGTGCTTATTGCTTCTCTCCAAAATGTTTGTGGAACCTTCTTCTCAATCATCAGTGTTCTAGCACAATCCACAATAGATATGTTTCTTCTTTCAGCTATTCCATTCTGTTGTGGAGTCCTTGGTGCAGAGACTTGTCTTTTAATACCATGATCATTGCAAAATAGGTTGAACTCATTAGATGTGAACTCTCCTCCTCTATCTGATCTAAGACATTTCAGTTGTCTTCCTGTTTCATTTCCAACTCTAGCCTTGTACCACTTAAACATTTGAAAAGCTTCTGATTTTTCTTTTAAAAACATTACTGACATCATCCTTGAATAATCATCCACAAATAATATGAAATACTTATCACCATAATAACTTTGAACTTTCATAGGACCACAAAGATCAGTGTGTACAAGATCTAAAATTCCCTTAGAAGTGTAGGACTTACTTGTAAAGTTGGATCTTGTCATCTTGCCCATTTGGCATCCTCGGCACATAGCATTCTCAGGTTTTTCAAGACTCGGTAGACCTCTTACTCTGTGCTTCTTACTTATCTTGATCAGATTATCAAAATTAACATGACAAAACCTTTTATGCCATAACCAGGTGTTATCAATCTTTGCATGCAAGCACTTGTGAGTAGATTCAAGGTGAAATGTATTACCTTTTGTTTGTGTCCCGGTAGCAGCTAACCTTCCATTTTTGTCATGAACTTTGACAATTCCTTTCTCAAATTCTATTCAGTAACCTATGTTGTTTAGTTGTGCTACACTCAACAAATTATATTTCAAACCTTCAACCCAATAAACATCATTGCATCTTGCTTTATCAAGAAGTGTTATGGATCCTTTACCTCTTACCAGACATGGTGCATCATTACCAAATCTAACATAGCCTCCATCATAATCTTCTAACATAACAAACTTGTGTTTATCTCCTGTCATATGATGTGAGCATCCACTATCTATAATCCAAGAATCATTAGTGTTTATGTGAGATATTAGGGCTTTTTCTTCATACCTTTCTTCATTTGATCCATCCTTGATAGCCACATAAACAACTTCCTCTATATCAGTCTCATTTGATTTATCATCTTCAGATTCCTCATTAGAAATTAAGCAGGTCTTTCTATCTCTTCTTCTGAAGTCTCGGTGACCTCTGTAGTGATTATCTTTCTGTCTGTCATCTCGGTAATCTCTCTTTTCAGTGAAATCTTTGTCAGGACAGTTAGAAGCCATATGTCCAATCTTATCACAATTGAAACATTTCAAGGGTAGTTTTCCCTTATACTTACCTTTGCCTCTTGGTAACCTTTTGGCCAATAGTGCTTCAAACTCTTCTTGCTTTCTGATTTCTTCATACAGTTTGTGTACCTCCTCCATGTTCTTGCGAAATCTTTCACTTGCTCCACTATGATCTCCTCCAGAGTACTTATACTTTCTTTCATTGTAATCATTAGATTCATTCAAATGAAAAGAACAAAATGCAGATTCAACTTTATTTACCGATGACCCACTGTTATCAAAATTACTTAACTCAAATGCATGTAGCTTACCAATACTAGCATCCAAGGAAATTGGCATATTAGGTATAGACCCCAATTCATTGATTGCAGAGACTCGGATTGCATAGGCAGGTAGAAGGGTTCTTAACAACTTACTTGTCACATCCTTTTCTTCAATAGTTCCTCCTGCTCCCTTGATTTGATTTACAATCTCCTTTAGTCTTGTACTGTACTAGGTTATGTTCTCACCTTCATTCATCCTCATAGATTCAAGTTGTCCTCTTAGACTATCAACTTTTGCTCTTTGAACATGTTCATCTCCTCCATATATAGATATGAGCTTAGTCCACATAGCCTTTGCATCATTGCAGCCTTCTAGATCATTAAACTCAGAATCGATCAATGCAGATGTTATTTCAATCATTGCTTGAATGTGTTCTTGCTTTGCCTTTATCTCTTCCATAGTCAATGGATAGGTGCTCGGTGTAACAAAATCATTCTCCAGATAGTATATAGCATATTCTCCAACTCCTGATAGATGTAGCTTCATCCTTTTCTGCCATGTAGAGAAACTTGACTTATTCAGCTTAGGTGCATCCCTCTTATACATCTTTGGATCTTTAACTCAAGTGCCTTTAAACTTTCCTTTCGGAGTCCAAGGCTCTAATACCAATTGATAGTTCTGATACTTAATATAAGTACAGATCCGATAGCCAACAAGATGAGAGGGGGGGGTGAATCATACAAACTTAATCATCAATTAAAATATCAGATTCAACCTTGGTAACATATATCAGTCATAGAATAAAAACTGTCAAACATGCAAACTCAAAAGCATATGAACAATATAAACCTCATAACACCAGATTTAACGTGGAAACCCAAATAGGGAAAAACCACTGTGGGATTTTGGACCCACTAAGAAATATACTCTTCTAGAGTATGCTCGGTTAAAAGCCAGTCCTGTTAAAGATTACAAAACACATTGCTAGATGTGACCCGGTTAAGGGATTTCCCTCAGATCTGTTAGGATCTTCACTTTGTTAGAAGTGACCTTGTCAAAGGATTTCAAACACTCATTTAGAATGTCACCTTGTTAGAGGATTTACTTATAAGACTGTTAAGTCCACTCGGTTAAGAGATTTCCTGTTACTTTCACAATTTAATAGTAATACAATCTATCTGCAACTTTACATCTAAAATGCTAAAGCGGATTCTTATTTGTTCAACACAATCTAGACGTAGAACTATTCTTGTCTATCTGCTGGGCATCAATACTTTGTTATTCCAATAGGTCTTCAAGCTTCTGTGCTCGGTGATCACTATGTAGCATCCCTGTGCATACACTTGCCCACATCCACTGTTTATCAACAGTTCCTTATTTATAAACAATCATCTAACCGCTTAATCTCCTTGATCACATTTCCCATGATCAATCATAGCCATCAGATCTTCAATCTTGTCCAGGTTCATTGTATCTTACGATCTGAAAAACATTTTACCCTGCCTTGGAACTTGCACAATCATCTTGGAACTTGTGTTAGGGTAATGCGGTTCAATCTGAGTTGTAGATCTTCTTGCCGACTTTCCATTGCCTTAGATTTGTTAACAAACTTCTTCCACGGCTTGCCAATCATTGATCCGCTCCAGCTCATCAGCTTCTTTCATTAAATATCACATGTAAACATTTAATGCATTCTGTTATAGCTCGGTTACAACTCGGTGAATACTAAACTTTATTCGGTAGACATTTTGTCTTCATTAACCAACTGCGATAACCGTAGGGTTTACCGACTAGGTTCCTTAGGGTTTACCGACTAGGTTCTTTGCCTGATAACATAGTGTAGTATTAACCTTTACATTTTACAACATATGTATGATGTTAAAACAATCTAAAACATCAAGATCTCATCATTGTCTGACTCAGTAGAGTTGCCCATTGAATAACTTATCCCTTTATTCATCATATTCTTTCCTGTGTCTTTACCGACTTCTTTATAATCTTCATATCATATTTCTTAAGATATGGCAACATCATACTGAATTAGAAAATCAATTTCTTGACATCAATGACAAAATAATAATATCAAGATGGTAAAACATCTTTAATCAGTTATGTCCCTAGTCATCAACAACCTTCTCAATATCCTTGTTATATTGCCAACAAGAAGTATTACAATGGGGAATGCACATGCATTCGGGCTCACTGCTTAGAGCTCACTACTCAAGAGAGAGGCTTACTTCCCAAAAGAGAGGCTCTCTGCCTACAAATGAATTACAAAAGATCACTGAAGTGTTTGAGCTGAAGAATAGCATCTACAAATTCCTAATTATAGTTCTGGTTAAGCACATTATGCACACTTTTCACACTTTATCTTATCCTGCCCTGTTTCACTACACTGCAATGATCCGGAGCACAAATCTCTATCCTGTGCATGTGAAATTGTGCATAGTCGATCATTAACACCTTTCGCATAACCAAAATGATTATAAACATTGATCATATATATCCACAACAAGAGATTAGATCAACAACTTGTCAGCTCAAGAAAACATAATACTTTACTGAGACATGTACAAACTGTCGGCAAAATTTGAACACAAATGCTAATGCAAACCAAAATAATTGATTATATGATACCAAAATTGTTGAACAAAACACCTGGACCATAAAAAAAACACCAAAATCATTCCATTAAATCCGCATAAGGATTATCCATACAAGTTGGTCGTTCGACACTATCAAACCAAAAACTTGTACTTAGAAGCTTCTATCTTACACACCAATCATCACCAGAGACCAAAACTCTAGAATAGGGTATCCCAAACATCCATCAACCTTCCCTCATATCTGCAACACAAAATGTTAACCTAAAAAGAAGTACTGACCAAAATATTGAACACTGTTAAATGCTCTATTCTTAGCTTGTCGAACTTGAATAAATCTCCAATCTGACTTCCGGTATGATCAAATAATGCAATGTGGATGGGTACACTAACTTGGGTTGCCATCAATGACCACATGTGATAACCTATGCAGTGTCTCTTGCCAAAAATCCCTCCCTTTGGCATTGATGGCAACACTTAGTGAAAAATGACTAAGTGTCGGAATCAATACCACATATGTATACACACTTCAAAACTCAAAAACTCAAAACTCCCCCTAAGATGAGTATTACATTTTTCACTACCCTATACTCCCCCTTTGACATCAATGGAAAAGGTAGGGATCCACATACCAAAATTCATACAAAAATCTTATAAACAGGCAGCATATATACAAAAAGACTTCTCTAACTTACATAAACTTAAATGCATCTACAAAAATGTTCTTCAATAAATTCAAATATTTGTCCCAACCTTTCTTGAGACCCTCCAAAACTGAGATGTGACCACTGAAGTGAAATGCTTCCATCTTTGTCGTTTGAAGATCTGTGGGATCATTGGTGACCATGGCATCTTAGGCTTCATTTAAAGCACTAAACATTGTTTCCAACTTAGGAGCAATTAGACTCCGAACCTCACCAGCTCTATCAATAACCTTATCTATATCATGAATCAAGCTCTTAATCTTGTCAAGTAAAGATATAACTTGACCTTCTTGACTAGCCACATAAACAGTCAAGGGATTAAAGGAATGACAAATACCTACCAATTGCTTCTCATTCTCCTTTATCTGCTTCTCAATATCTTCAAAAAATTTAGAAAATGAGAAACAAGATTTGTAGACATTGCCTCCTTCAGATAAGGCATTTTGAATACTCTTTACACAAGTGTCTATCAAAATCCCATCATTAGCAATCATCTCCTTCAACTCATTGAATCTTTTAATATCAAACTCATTTCGGACCCTAACTTTTGCTGATTTTTCAAAAGACTCAAAGTGAGTACTTACAAAATTAATTAAGCTCTTCAGCTGATCAGAGGGAGAATCAGATGTGTATTTGACAAATGTGAGCATTATCTTCTCCAAGACACCAGATGCAAGATCAAGCAACTCACTGTCTTCTATATGATATTTCAAAATCTCTTCTCTTCCCTTGGCCTGAGAAAATGACACTAACTTCAACTTTTGAATTGGAGAAAGAGTGGCCAAATTGATAGGTCCTTGAGTCAACTCTAGATCATTCAATTCATGTTTGTCCTTCTCTAAAAACTCCTTCACTGCCCCTGTAGTGTCTCTTACTTCAATGATGGTTTCTTTGGTCTCAACCTTTTTCTCTTTTGTCACCTTCTATGCTTCTTCTTTCGTTGGAGCATCACTCTCCACATATGTCTTTATTGTCTCTACATTTGATTGATCCAAAGGATTCTGAGTATCCTCAACTTTATCTTCTTTCACTGACTCTTCACTACCTTTATTCAACTCTTCCTTCCAGAATAGGAGAAACATTCACTTCAACCTGTTCAACTTTTGACTGCAATTATTGTACATCCGGAACAAATGAATCATCACCACCATGGGCTTCTTCTGAGACAACATAAAATTTATTTTTATTCAGAACTGACTTCAAGATCTTCTCTGTTTCTTTAACAACTTCCTCAATTTGCCCAATCATTAGCTTATTTATTCTGGTTTTGCTCCTAAACTCTTTTTTAGCTTCTTTGACTATTTTGTTCATTTCCTCTATGGATATCACAACCATATACTGATCAACACATGCTCTTTGAGTCTTTCATCCTCAACCTTAGCATTAACTCTTCTCATTTCTAAAAGGTCATATATACTTTTAGGTATCTTAGACATTATTTCAACAAGAGCCCTATTGAATGTATTCAAATAATTAGCAGTGGCTTCTTCAAGTATCCTCTTACCGACATCATCAAACTTATCATAAAATTCAGAAAGTAGCTTCAAGTTACCTTGCATAGTTATAGCTTTTTCAACATCATTGATTGACATACCAATTTTGTTTGAATCTAACTTCATTTTCTTACTTACTTTTTCTTCGGAGGGCTTGTCCTCAGAGACTCTTAATGATTTTGTGCCCTTGGTCTTGATCTTCTTCATAGCTTCACATGCCTTTGTCTCTTCATCATCCTCAATAATGACATACACCCTTGTGCTCTTAGCTTTCTTTCTCTTTCTTTCTTTGCTGGATGATTTAGCTTGTGATTTCTCAGTGTCGGATGGCTTGGGAGAACCGGAGGAGGGTGCAAAGCTTCTGGTTTGTCTTGATTTGGTGGAGGAGACTTCCAAACTAGTTGTTTCAACTTTGACTGGTTTATCCTCTGCCGCTTGCTTTGATTTCTTCCTAGCTTCCCTAGCTGCTTCTGTTGGAATGCCAATGCTCTCTACATATTCCTCTACATGTTTTCTTTCCTTCCTCACTATTTTCGGTCTCTTAAAGTGAGTATGCAACTGCAAGAATTCCTTTGCAAAGGTACCAAATCTCTCCTCTGAAGTATCAATCAGCTTACTCAACAAATATTGATCATACATCTCTAGTATCTGTGCATCAACTTCATTCCCCATAGGCATGATCCAAACTCTTCTTGGTTCCACTGCTTCCATCAAGCATTGATCAATCTCAACCATAAAACATATTGTGTCTTTGTACTTCTCAACAACTGATTTAGGAATCCTTTCCCTAGTCTGCATCAATTTTTTAAAATTCTTGAAGTAACCCCAAAGAGTAGTTCTTCGGGCCTTACTTTCACAAATGCTATATAAATTTTCCCTGATCTAAACAGCCACTTGCTTGTCATTTGTCCATTGAACATTTTTTATTACTAGAACCTCATTCATGAAGTAAAATAACAAGCACAAGACCAGAGTTGCATACTTGAATGTATTCTTCTTATCCTTCTTTATCTTAGCTAGATTCTCCATTAGATGGCTCCGCAGTAGCTCACACACGTCATACTCTATATTCTCCTTAATCATTTGATAAGCTGCATAGATTGCAGTACTAGATACAAAATTCTCCCAACTGGAGTAATAGATCTTGTAACCAATAACCATTGAAGAAAACTTTACATCAGGCTCAATTATGCCATTAATTGTCATAGCCCTCTTATCTAACTTTGATCCAGGTGCATCAATAACAATTTGATTCTTCACAGACTTCAACATAGGAAAACCATTGGATGAGCTCAAACTAGTTACAACCCTAATTGCATCCTTGGTGATCATGAATGGCTTGCTCAACCACATGAATTCTGCTCAACACATACCAGACCCATTCATTTTCCTTAAACAGCAGGAACTTGACAATCTAAATGAAGCTCTCCCCCTCCAACACCTTCAATTACGGCTTAAGCCTGTAATTGTCTCCTAATAGTTGATTGAAGTACAGATTCAACAACTATGAGCTCCCTAGATCCTCGAGATTTATGTGAATATAAGCCCTAACATCTTCAACATGAAGAACTCCATATAGAACTGAGGAAAATGCACCTAGCAGATCTACCTCTATGGATTTGAAGGGGTGCTTCTTGAATTTTGGGTGAGATCTTTTAGTAATGTCAGCAACCAACAGTGTAGCCAATTGTAGAAATTTCAAATTCACAAGCTTCACAGAAGAATACCTTTCTCGTCGGATTAGGGTTTCACACGAAATCGCCTTCACCCCTCGATCTCATGGAAGTATGCTTGTAGAGCTCACTCCTCTTTCTCTTAGTATGAAAAGTGACAAATGAGAAGGAAAAGTTACCTTTTATCATTCGCACATCTAACTTTTTGATGTAATAAATGTGCTTGCCCTAAACCTTTTAGATACCTTGTCTTCTCAGACTGTTTTACAAAAATTCCTCTGCGGATCTTCAATTTCACTCAATTTATTCTAGAAATCCCTCCAACTCATTTGCAATACCCCAATACAACTTTTGGCAACTTGTCGGATTCAGGCACCAACTGCTAGCAAGGGGGAATAGGATTTTCTTGAAAACTCCCCCTAGGCCAGAGGCCTTAAATTAATTCTCGGAGGAATTTCCAACACTAGATTTAGGTGTGAACCCATTTCCAGCATCAATATCACTCTTCTTCTCCCATGTCTTTTCATTTGCTTACTGATCTCATCCACATCTACTTTCCCTTTTCCTTTATCATCTTTCTGCACACTTTTGTTTTTGTCTGCAGGACCCTTCCTGTCCACATTCTTCCTTCTATAAAATCTTGCAGTGTGACCAGATTTGTTACAATTGTAGCACACAAAATTTCCCTATCCAAACCTATAATTCACTTGATTTCCTCTTGATCTGCACTGATTAGAAATGTGACCAAAACTATCACATGCAGAACACCTAACATTCCCTCTATTGAAAGAGTTATTTATCATACTTTTGCATTCACTTGATTTATGTACATACTTATTGCAATTGAAACACTGTCCGGAGAAAGATGGACCATTTGGATTCATTCTACTTTTGCATTGAATGGATTTATGACCAAATTTATTGCATACAAAGCGATTTCCATTGAAATATGGATACCTTTGAGCATTATGTTGTCTTACTGGAGACCTTTTAGGTTTGTTCTTCTAATTTTCTGACTTGGGATAGCTTAGACCAGATTCAGAGCTTTCACCTTTCTCAAATCCAAGACCTTGCTTGTTATCTACCTTCTTCTGGCTTTCAAGTAGCACATTAAGTTTAGCTGAGCCGATTTTGAACTTCTCCTTCTACTCATTTGCAATCACAAGTTCACTCCTAAGAATGACAATATGCTTTTCAGGTTCTTCCTCATTGTGTTTGGATTCTTGCAGGTCAAGCTTCAATTTGCCAATCTCACAATCAAGTCTACGACATTCATTAGATCTTTTTTTCAAGGACTGATTAAAATTCTCTTAATTCTTCTTTCTTCCCTCAATTTCCTTGGTCAACCCCATCACTATAGATTTCATCTCATGTTTTAGGACTGCATTCTCTTTTGCAAGCTACTCACATTATTTTGTCTTCTCCTTCAAGGCTTGACTCGGGTGACCATCATCCATGATTTTGCTTTCTTTCTGCTTTAGCTGTTCACAAAGTTTCTTTCTCTTTTCCATGGACTTGTTTAGTTTCCCTTTCAATGACTGAATGAAATTCTTAGCATCCTTAAGATTCTCTTGCAATTCCCAAACTTCAGCTTTGGATTGATCAAGATCATCTAGTGCAACTCGGAGTTGTTGTTGAAGACCATCGAAATCCATTGAATCGCCTTCTCGGATCCTCCTCAAGATGTTAGACTTATTCCGAGGAACCACGCTCTGATACCAATTGTTTGAATTAAGGAATACTGAGGGGGAGGTGAATCCATGTTCTGCAAACTTTATTATTATTTTGTTCTTTCAACCACTTAATACATTTAATCAAACTAAAGATGCAAGAACATAAAACAAACAACCACAACACCATAACACAAAGATTTTTTACGTGGAAACCCAGTTAAGGGAAAAACCATGGTGGGGATGAACCCACAATAAAGGTATACTCTGTTAGAAGTATTACAATGGGGAATGCATATGCATTTAAGCTCACTGTCCAGAGCTCATTGCTCCAGAGAGAGGCTTACTGCCCAAAAGAGAGGCTCACTGCCTACAAATCAATTATAAAAGACCATTGGAGTGTTTGAACTGAAGAATAGCATCTACAAACACCTGATTATAGTTCCGGTTAAGCACATTATGCACACTTTTCACACTTTATCTTATCTTGTCTTGTTTCACTACACTGGTATGATCTAGATCACAAATCTTTATCCTACGCATTTGAAACTATGCATAGTTGATCACTAACACCTTTCGCATAGCCAAAATGATCAAAAACATCGATCATATATATCTGCAACAAGAGATTAGATCAACTGCTTGTTGGCTCAAGAAAACTTAACACTTTATTGAAAAGTGTATAAATTATTGGCAAAATCTAAACACAAATGCTAATGCGGACCAAAATAATTGATTACGCATTACCAAAACTATCGAACAAAACACCTGGACCATAAAAAACAAACAACAAAATCATTCCACTTAATCTGCATAAGGATTATCCATACAAGTCGGTCGTTCTGCATTGTCAAACCAAAAACCGGTACTTAGAAGCTTCTATCTTACACACCAATCATCACCAGAGACCAAAACTCTAGAATAGAGTAGTCCAGACATCCATCAACCTTCTCTCAGATCTGCAACGCAAAATGTTAACCTGAAAAGGAGTACTGACCAAAATGCTGAACACTATCAGATGTTGTGTTCTTAGCTTGCCGAACTTGAACAAATCTCTAATCTGACTTCTGGTGTGATCAAATAATGCAATGTGGATGGGTACACTGAACTGGGTTGCCATCAATGACAACACCTAATAACTTGTGCAACATCTCTTGCCAACAACAAACTCTATGAGATAGTGTATTTTGCTGCATATTTGGAAAAGTAGATGCCTTGCATTATTTTCTAATCACATTTTGCATCAGGACATATATAATTTAAGGTTTTACTCTAACATCGTGTTTTAGTTCATTTTTTTGTGCTCTTAGCTAAAGAATGGGGACAACATTTGTACTCGAGTGAGTAGATAGTTGGACTAGATTAAGTATCAATTTTTGCAGCTTCAGGAAGTTGATGTCCAGTGTTCCAGACAGTTGCACAAGTTCTTCAAGTTTCAAGTTTAATATGTTATCCACAGAGTTGTTTTTCATCTTCAGTGTATAATCGGAAAACTTATTGTATTTTCTGCTTTATAATTCTCTAGTTGTTACTACAACCCTTGTCTGTTTTTGTCAACCAGATATGCTCTTTGTTGTTGAGCTAATTGGCTCAACTGTTTAGGATTAGCGATATTTGTTTTTTTCTTCCTTGTGTAGTCATTTTTTAGGTCGCCTTTCGTTCTATTGTAATATTTTTCAGCTTGTTCAATACAAAAGAAATTGAATAAATGCATGCTCTAGATTAAAATATACAATAGAGATATTTTGACCTATGGAGATATGGACTATAAAATAATGGTCTACTTTATATGTAACTAGTTGGTAAGGTTAATCAAACTTTTAAAAGCAAAATTTAGATATGTGGTAGAATTCCAAGATTCTAGAGTTTGGAAAACCCATAAGTTTTATATTTTGTCTCATATCAAAATGTAAACTATGTTTCAACACTATGTGGAAGTGATCATAGATGGAATTGATGACATCCATCCTATAGCCAAGGCTATCTAGTTTAGTGATTTTTTCATCTATCTTGATGAGTGTAAAGAAATATTATCTCATAAAAAATTTTCTTTGGTCTTATGATCTATAACGATTAGTCAATGTACACCTAGGTTACAAGAATAGTTACCAAATTTTTATGTCAAAATGATCAATGCGAAGATATGATCATAATGGAATAGGAGTTTAAGTGATGTAAAAAATGGTTCATGCTAATCAAAAATTTGTTTTTGGGTCTATAAATGACTCATAATAATACGAGACTACCTCTTACTCCATGGTAAAAGCCCCTAACCATTCTGCAAATGAGACATGTATAGTCTACACTGTGGTGTAGAATTTAAACTTGCAACCTCTCTTTCAAGAATACAAATTTTCTACCATTAGACCAATTCAAATATAGACATCTCAATTCTGCCCAAATAAAAGGTAAAATTTTATATCCAAAAGTGAAGAGAGTGTACACTTATGCGAGTGTGAACAAAGGACAAAACTTCAATCTGAGCGAAAAACATTACTCAGAAAATTTGTCAATTTCTCACCTACATCCCTCTGTGTAAGTTAAATGAATTTGGAAACAACATAAAATCTGATGCGCACATCTTTCAACACGGATTTTCATATGTTGCTCACTAATTTCCTGACCCAAAGTCTGCAAAATTTAATGGATTTGGAATTCGGGAGTGAAATTCGCTGGAACCATCCAGTTTTCCTCCACGCTTACGTCATTATGCCAAGTTTTGGTGATGTCATGCTTAATTACTCCCAGATTGATAGCAATATGTCAGAGTATGCACTTGCTCACCAAATATCCCTTTTAACACAAGATTTTTTTAATTAGTTATTTGGGACATTCAATTATTCAGTATTCAAAGAAACATCTTTACATACATTTTGTCATATTTGGACAAAAATAAGTATTAAAGTCTAGTCAAAATAACCTTTTTTTTAAGAATTTCTAATTTCAATCAAATTTTATAATATAGTATCTCGTTTTAATCTTTTTTTTTTTTTTTATTGGATCTTCTAAAATTGACTACAATCTAATAAATTCTATTGCTGTGTTTTCAAAAAGATTAGTCATGTTCACTACCTGAAATAAAGATTAGTGATTCATTTATAATCAATACACAAATTTTAAAATATAGGTTAAAATTGGAAAACATGCTAATTTTTTTTACACGTCTTTTTTTGATCGGTTTTTTTTTACATGTCTTAACTTAAATATTTGAATCCATTTTTTATTTAAAACAACATCTTAAATATTTAAATCCATTTTTTATTTAGAACAATATCTTACACATGATCATTAGATATAACAACACCACGAGAAATCAAAAGAGATAGGATTTTATCACATGTGACTAAATCATAGCATATCAATATAGAAGGGTTGTCATTATCACCATATGTGCAAATGTAGTGAGCTTACATAGATTGACAATTGTGAGATCTAGCAATGAAAGCATAAATGGCATATTTAGAATGAAGGATAACCGAAGGTAAAGCTCTAGTTAGTGTACAAGTTATGTCAAGTTCACCAAAATCATGAGGAAATAAAGTGATAATCTTAAACACTAATATGTACAATATATTCTACCCTATGCTTCTAATATATCTATTTATGGTATAACAACATAAAAATAAATTTAAACTGAATGGATTAGGAATGAATGACTAGAGAAGTATAAGAGATGTTGATCTATTTTGAATGTAGTGGCAATTTTGATCCTTGTTGTTGACCTAGTTGATATGATGTGATAGATGATAAATAATATATAATTATGAAAATGAAATAATTCTTAGATTACTAAAGAAATACTACAAAAATTAATCGATGTTACAAAGTTTATTGTATCATGTTGCCTAGTCCTAATACCCATTGCGTTTTACAGTCTGGCTTAAATCTTATGGACCTATCCTTTATCATTGTAATTTTATTCACCTTCACTTCTATACCCATTTTCTAGCCTCGGTGCTAAGATAAATACTATAGTAGTGTTTAAGGTTTATTAAGTTTTGGATTTAGGGTTTAGAGTTAATCAATTTTATCATATAGAAATCAAATCCAATATACAAGAAATCAAATAATAATATACATTTTAGGGTTTTCAATTTTATCTAATAAAAATCAAATTCAAAAGAAAACACAAGATTTAGGGTTTATAGGGTTTTTTCTAACCTATAAAAATAAGGAAAAATTGAAAGGAAATATGCATTGTGTTTCCTACAACCTATGTTCAAAGGTCACATGTTGTTGTGGGTTCACTTGATTACCATCAACCTAGTTACCCTCTACTTGGTTGAGTCATTTTCACTTAGTCATAGGTTCAAAATTAATAGTTGTTCTCTAAAAGATCATAAATATTTGTTCTTTAAATGAAGGCAAATGGATTCAAAAGCCAAACTTTCAACATTATGCTTTAAAACATAATTAAAAAATACCTTCATTTTAAGGTGATTTTTGAATGGAGATTCTGTATTAGTAGTATGAAAATATTGAAATAACTTTTAATGAAGGCCCTCTTTGAAGAAAGGTCTACCTACACTTGAAGGTGAGTTTTGAGTGACCTTTGAATGGAGGCTTTTTTTTTAACGAAAAACTTTTAAATAAAGGTGTTGTTCAAATTTCTTGTCAAGTCCCATGTGTTGTATAATTGTGACATTCTATTGATGGTTCACCCATTCAAATTTCACAAAAATATTTTTTATTAAAAAGGAAACAACTTTCTCAAAACATAACTTTTTCCTAAATTATAAAATGCATTGAAAATATAACACGGAGATCCACAAAGCACAAACTTGGAGTTTTGTAGCTATGGTTGATTGCTTGAATAGGCATTTGATAATTTTTTCAGGCACGTCTCTTCTTCTTTTCTTCGAGCAACATATCAGTTGTGTTGTATGCGTGCATATCTTTGGAATGTGAAGGGAGAGTGAATCCGAAGACTTGGAAGTTTGTGAACCCTTGAAATAGCCGTGAATGTCAAGCCTTGCCGATCAATGTTGTCAATGCCGATTGTTGCTCTTTGAAGTGTGAGCCCTTGTGATTTGTGTATTGTTAGGCCCCATGCTATATTTAGTGGTATCTAGCGTCAAAGACCATGACTTATTGGAGTTATTAGCATATTTTATGGGTTGTTTTGATCCCAAGCTGAGCCTATGTAATTTTTAATTGAACAACAACAAATAAGGGAAGTTGAGGTGGTTTTTCACCATTATTGTATACAATTGCTTTGACTTGTCCAAGTGCACCATTGACAAGTCATGTTTCCACCCATAGATTTGTACATAACATAACTTCTTGGTCGACACATAAGAAGATCTTAGATTGAATTTGTTCTTCATCTGGATTTGAGCATGTGAATCCCTGGAGTTGTTCTATAATAGATAGGGCAACATGCTTTGCTAAAGACAACAACATGCGGTTATTATGCAATGACACCATTTCATTTGTTGCAAATAGATGTGTTGACGATAATGAAATAGTAGAATCACGTTGTGCTGCTGCAAAAAAACATAATTTGTATTCACTTGCATTAAATGATTTCCATAATTTTTATTCACTTGCATGAAATGATTTCCATAAGCTTCTTTTATAGAGGGTTTCTAGAAACATAAAGAAAATTTAAGAATAAGTCAACATCTAACAATAAATTTTGTTTTACTTGCTATATATATTTTAGCATCATCTATATAGAAATATCGTTAGTGCCAGGCAGAATATTTGTAATATATATCAAAGAATCATGGATATTGAAAAATTATTTCCGTCAATATTTTCACTTAGATAAATAAACGTTGCACAGGAAATATTGAAACATTGTAAGATAGAGCTCATGATATTTATATAGATTGATTAGAAACTTCATGAAGAAAGAAATTATATTTTACGTTAATGTGAAATCATAAATTAAGTATCAATTAAACTGACTTTTCTTTATATACTAACCGAAATCAATATTTTTGGAAAGCCAAATTTTGGGTGGGTGTGCATGGGCTATGTGTTGGCAACTGATTTCCTCGGCGCATAGCATAGAAAATGACTACATATTATTTTTTTAATAGGATTACGTGGCACTATTTCCTTATACATGCAGTATATCATTATATTTTGAAACATTCCCTTTTGTCGTATTTCCTATAGTTTTAGTTGAATCTGCGGGGCGTGAGATGAGACTGTAATATGAATTTCTATACACTTTATAGATCTAATCAAATTTATTTATAGATGTGTAGATGGTATAAGATCTATCAAGGACTCTGTGCTTACATTTCATTGACAGATTTTACAGTAGCTTGGTGAGTTGAAATGCGAACTCTTAACTGTGGAATATTGTTATGCATCTTAAATGCTTTATGAATCTACTTAATGACAATCTTGAATGGATGATGATCTTGATAGTGAGGTCTAGGATGGCGTTCTTCTTGGTGATGGTTGAGCATCTCAAGTATTGGGTTTGATAGTTTAGGGTTATGATTCTACTCAAGTTATATAAAGAAATGGAAATGTCCATCTGGCCATCTTATTTTATAAATGGATCTTTCTACTCAATTTCTTATACGCCTAATTTATAGTTTTCTTGATATTTATTGACTTTTATGATTTTGGATTTCATTTTGAAGCATATATTTGAAATGAAATCTTAATTTATAGTTTTCTTGATATTGACCTCTATGATTTTGGATTTCATTTTGAAGAGTATATTTTAAACTTCAGCATCTATTTCTAGCCTTTTGTCTAAATTATCTTTTACAAGACTGAAAATAGGAGAGGTTGTTGTATTTGCAGGAAATCTTAGGCTGTTATTTTTTCTTGCTTGTAGAAGCTGAGTAAATATTAAATTTTATGTAACGTGGTTATATAAATGAAAATTGTAGCTGTTCAAGTAACATAAAAGTTTGAAAAGGCAATTGAATCAGGAGAATACCTCTTTCCAAAGTCCGAAACAAGTCGATGACAAAGTGTAGCAACACCTTGCTAAGGCAGAAACTACAGAGAAATGCGAATTTAATTTAAGCAAACATGACCAGTATCTGTGACAACTATGTTCAAGCAAAATAATGCAGGTATAATTTTAAAACCCAATTCAATGAAGACCATACCTCTTTGAAATTGTAACAGATTGCTTACAAATTATACCACCACCTTATTAAGCTGGAGCCTATACGCAGAGAAAACAAAAATGGAGTATTTGAGAGAAAGTGTAGTGTCCCTCCTAGACTTGCATTTTGATTTGCGTTCTGATAGACTTGTTTAGACTTATGAAGGATATTTGGATGTTATTTATGACTCTTCTACTATCTTCGATGATATCATGGATGATAGGACTTATGTGGATTTATGATTACTTGATATGACTCATCATGTTTTGGAGATTTATGTGATTGATGATGCGAGACCTATTATATGATATGTGGTATTTTGATGTGTTAGTGTAATTAATTATTCATGTTGGATATTATTACACCTTACTTAAGTTTACTTAGGTACATGCATATCATAGTAGTTTGGGTATGAGACACTTGGATGTTTGTGCCACATTGGGATAATGTGTGTAGGAGAATTTCCACCTTTTGTGGTCTTATCTTGTTGTTACATTCCACCTACGGTGGGTGATCCACCTCATGTGGAATATTATATTGTTTCTCCTACTTACCACACCTATTTCCTACCTACCCTTGTTTCTTATTGAGCCATATGTCATGTTTGTGTGCTCACATAACCATATTGCATTGCCTATATAAGCAGGCTCATATTCATTGTATGTAATTCATTGATGATCCAGTTGATCGGTATTTTCATCTTGATAGAATACAGTTTATGCCTATCAATATTTTGTCTCTCTATTGTAATTTTCATTGAGCTCTTGATCTTGGCAAATATCACATGGTATCAGAGCCTAAAGGGCTTCTTTGATTAGTCATTTTTGGAGGCTTCAATTTTCGGATCTGGGGAGGTGCTATTTTGGGGGGCATCTAATGGCAATTTGGACATCATGGTTGAGTCTGGGAGGCCGTTTCCATGAATTTTGAGTATAAACTCGGCCTATTTTGGTGAAAAGTGATTTTTGGGCTTCGGAGGAAAATTTTGTTCAATTTGGACTTTATTTTTGCCCCCCCCCGCCGCTGATCTCCGTCGACACCCTGCACTCCGGCTGGCCCACCTTTGTCATCGGGCCTCCTCCCCCCGCCTCTGCCACCAGGCCTCCTCGCCATCGCAGCCTCCGCCTATGCATTTCGGTTCTTCGCTACCATGAACTTCTGTTGTCGACGACTGTGCTCGTTGTTGCTTCGTGTAGTCTCCCGCCGGTTTCGCTTTCGAGCCCCGCCTTCCCGACCGGCTAAGGCCTACCATATCCACACCGTTGGTCTGTCGTCATCTTGGTCTTGACGCCACAGTACCTCGCCCAGTCACTAGGTGCCACGTCAGCGTATGACTGCAACGTCCCCTACCACGTAGCTTGCACAATTAGCTAGACTGTACTGTACGGACGTCGAATGGACAGGGAGGCGAAGTTTTTTTGAAGACCTAATGGGCATTAAATTTAAGCCCATCATTTGTTGACGTCAGTAGCATTTTAATAAAAAATTTAACCCCCTCTCATTGAGCTTTTCAGTTTTGAAGTTCAACTTTGGAAGGCCATATATTGCTCATTTTTGCTCCTTTTTTAGTGCAATGTTTTTTGAAATGGGCTAGAATTTCGTTCTCTTTGCAGTGGTGGAGGAATTTTCTGATTTTGATGGACGGATTTTTCAAAATTTGTAGATCTTCAAGACTGTACCTATCTAATCCCCGATTTTGCAACTTTAGAGGCTTCGTTTGGGGTCATATGACCCCCTTTTCAGGTGTCGGTTTTTTTGAAAGTGCATAATGTTTTGTCTACTTTCATAATTTGCCATTTGTTTGCAGTGATTTTGAGTGGATATTGTACTTTCAGTATTTGGTCATTCTTGGCATATTTGGTACTTGCATTTTGCTTGGATCTCAGTTTAGGTCACTTGCAGTATTTTTGGAGTCTCTTATAGCCTATTTGAGGCAGTTGTAATATTGAAATCAAAAGTCCACCTTGCCTTGTTTTGCAAGTGGCCTATTGTATACACACTAAGTATAAAGTGTCAAATCACCATTTTTTTTTTTTTGGGGGGGGGGAGGTTCTTGATTGAGTATTTTTGGGGGTTGTCTTGTGTTATTGTGCCTTTCTATCTTGTGTTTTTTCATTTTGGTGCTATGGGTTCTCCTAAATTTCCACTTTTAACTCCTCATAATTATGCATCATGGAAGATTAAGGCATGGAGTAAACTAATGGAAAAAGGACTCATTCATTATGTAAATGGAACTATAACATCACCACCTTATCCTGAGGCTGATCCTAATGCTCAAATTGAATGGCTCACTAAGAATGCTATGACACTTGGAACTCTTAGAAAGTATGTATCAAATGACCTCATTTTTCACATTGATAAGTGTACTACAATTAAAGAGGCTTGGGATATTTATGAGAAATTGTATGGCCAAGTTGATGAGATTAAGGGCTACAAGCTTTATAGTGAACTCACAACTTTGGATCCTAAGGATTTTGATACAATTCAAGATTATGTCACAAAAGCAATTGAGCTAAGAGCAAAGCTAAAGGATTGTGGCATTGACAAAAAGGATGCTCAATTGGTTAATAACTTGTTGGACAAGCTTCCTTCAGAGTATGCAGCCTTTGTATCTAGATTTCACACCCATAGGTTAGCTCAATTTTCCTCATACACTTCTCCCTCATTTGATGCATTCTCGGAGATGTTGATACTTGAGCAATCTAAGTTGACCAAGATGGGGATTCTCAAATCTTCAAAGTCACAAGCTTTGGTGGCTAACAAAGGGAATCAAAGCAATCAAGGGAAAGGCAAGAATTAAAAGCAACCTAAGTCAAAACCAGAACAAGATGGAGCACAATCTTCCTCTCCGCAACAAGGTGATTTTACATTCTCGCCTAAGAGGAAATCTTATAAGGACAATCTTTTTTGTGCATATTGCAAGAAGTCAGGACATGATGAACATCATTGTTACAAGAAGGATATTGATGAGTTGAAGAGTCTTCTTGAGAAGAACAAAATTAACCTACCTTCTAGAATGTCTGCATCGGCTTCTTCTTCCAAGGATAAAGAAAAATATCTCTCTTTTGGGATAGATAAAGGAAAGGGACAAGCTCTTTGTGCTACTACAAGTCATGATTCAGGGAGATGGCTTCTAGATTTGGGGGCTTCTCATCATATGGCATCTTCGCAGTCTATGTTCTCTTTATTTGAGCCTTACCACATGCCACAGATTTTGATGGGCAATCATACATACACGGATGTGATTGGGAAAGGATCTATTGCCATTGGGGATAACTCCTGCAATGATGTGTTGTGTGTACCCCATTTGACAAACAATCTTCTTTCCATCTATCAAATCACACATGGGGCAACTAGGAAAACTGTGGAGTTCACACCTGATTCAGTTATCATTAGAGACTTGGAGACTAGAGCTATCATTGTGACTGGGGTGGTTGATCATGCATCTCGGTTGTACTCTTTTTCACATTTTGGTCCTATTGATGAGGTTGATTCTTCCTATGTTGATGATTCGGATTTTGAGGAGAACTTTGGGTACTTGAACTTGGGGATTCTCACATGTGACCCTGTTATTGAGCCTTGTATTTCATCTCCTCCTATTGATATCACATCACCTATTGCACTTGATGATGTAGCTAGTGTGACAGTTTTTCCTTCTTGTGATTTAGTGCAACACGATATTTCATGTCTCCCATCTTTAGTTGATTGGGATGACTGCTTGACAGACATTGCAGGTTTGTTTGTGGAGTCCTACATTGCAGATTTGGGAGACATCATTGATGATATTCATCTTCTCTTTGATGAAGATGATCCTTCTTCGATTGTTGTGAGGGAACACTTTGGCCCTCTTATGCATTTTCTACATGATCATTCTTTAGAGGTTGACATGATTGTGGATACTTTTGTACATCAGTTGGAGGAGGTCTCTTTATGCTTGGAGGAGACATGTGAGTCTTTGGATATTGTTCTACATTCTTCTCCACTAGATCTTGGAGTGCCTTTTTCAGAAGTGTGAAGCAATTCACCACCTTTGGAGGGGGTAACTTTCAACATCAACATGGGGACACTTGAGCAGTTTTCAAAGACTTCATTCATCATGAGTATTTTTTCTACATCTTCCCTTCATGATTAGGGAGACTTCATGAATACACCTTTGGTTTTGTTTCTTCCTAAGGGGAGGAACGTTGTTTGATGTTCATAAAGCAGTTTCTTCATTCATCTTCGATCTTCTACCATTGGTGTTGATTCTACATTGAGGGGGGGCTACCTAGCTTCTCTTCTTCTCTCATATGGGGTGACTTTTTCCTCACATGGGGTTTTGTCCTTCACATGCTTCTATGAGAGTTTCTATGTATATGGTTTTGATCTCTCTTTTGGGGGAGGGTTTTTTCCCATTAGGTTTTTCTCTCTTTCTTCACTTTATGAGAGATTTAATTACATTGGTTTGCGTGCATTTGTACATGGGTACCTAACATGGCCTTGTAGTCAGGACCCATCTTGCATTGCTTAGTTGCATTGTAGACTTAATTGCATTCCCCTAAGTTTCACTTAAGGAGGGGGTGTTGGTGTAATTAATTATTCATGTTGGATATTATTACACCTTACTTAAGTTTACTTAGGTACATGCATATCATAGTAGTTTGGGTATGAGACACTTGGGTGTTTGTGCCACATTGGGATAGTGTGTATAGGAGAATTTCCACCTTTTGTGGTCTTATCTTGTTGTTACATTCCACCTTCGGTGGGTGATCCACCTCATGTGGAATATTATATTGTTTCTCCTACCTACCACACCTA
Organism: Cryptomeria japonica; assembly: GCF_030272615.1. Lineage (NCBI taxonomy): Eukaryota > Viridiplantae > Streptophyta > Pinopsida > Cupressales > Cupressaceae > Cryptomeria > Cryptomeria japonica. The sequence continues at coordinate 280,860,819 of NC_081413.1, forward strand.
TTTCCTACCTACCCTTGTTTCTTATTGAGCCACATGTCATGTTTGTGTGCTCACATATCCATATTGCCTTGCCTATATAAGAAGACTCATATTCATTGTATGTAATTGATTGATTGATGATCTAGTTGATTAGTATTTTCATCTTGATAGAATACAATTTATTCCTATCAATATTTTGTCTCTCTATTGTACTTTTCATTGAGCTCTTGATCTTGGCAAAATCTCACATGATGATTCTTATGGATGTTGGCACATAGTATCACCTTGATGGATGGATTTATATGTGATCATTGCTTACATGGATTATATGATTTATGATAATACTAACCCTATTTCATGATGATGATTCTATGTGATATTTTGATATTATATTGTATCGTATATGTTGTGTTGGTCTTTGATGCAGGTTTGCAAGTACTAGACATCAACTCCACCTGGCTTCACAGGTCTAAGCATGTATTTATCCTAATGAAAAATTGTCCGGAATGACATAGTTTCCCTCACACACTCTAGGTCTAAGATGTGTACCTTGTCGATTGCACCACGACGCAAGTTGTGGTTAGAGTATTGTGTTATGGTTGTCCCCTTGGCGTTAGATGATTGAAGTCTATGCTTATTTATTTGAGTAATGTGATTATTGCTTAGTTATTTGATCATAGATATTTATTTGATTATTCTAGGATGATGATTTCGTTGTGTGATTTTATTTAAATCAATTAAGATTAAGTTAATTGGTTTATTAATTGATTTAATTATTGTGCAATTTTTAATTATTATTCGTCTATTTATTTATTTAAATTGAATATAGATGAGATTTAATTATATTAATGGCTTATTTATTTATTTTATTTATCTATTATTTGATTTATTATTTATTTATGTTGCTTTATTGATGAATATTTTATTTATATATTTTATTTATTGTTGTATCGCTTTATTTAACTTATTATTATTGTTGAATTTGATTTATTGGCTTTATTAAAATTATTTATTGTTATTTGTGATTTGATTTTATGTTTTAAATATAGGGTCCTATTTTTAAGGCCTTATTTATTTAATTTTTTTAATTGATCTTATTGGATAAAGTATTATTACTGATTGTGTTTATATAAATTTAATGTTGTCGGTAATTTCATTTATAATATATATTACCTACCCTTTTACTTGATTGGTTGGATGGAAAGGTAGGTAAATAAAAATATATTTATTAAATACCTTCCTTGAACTATGCAAAGGTAGGTATAATATATAGTATAATGAAATATTTTGATTGGTCGACGTTTTGAATGGTTTTCATATTTATTTTGTTTTCAGGAATGGTTGTCGGGTGGTTCATCCGACAGATTTTGGATTTGATTTTGAAATTCGATTGAAGATTTGGCTTGAGGATTTGGGATTGCTTGTGGATTGCTCGGCCTCAGATTTCTTCATCCTTTGGTTTGCATTTGCAGGTTGGTACGATTCTTCCTTTGAAGTTGTTTATTTTTCGAAAAGTTTGTTCTCTTTGTGCCTGTGCAAATTGATCTCTAGTTATTGTGAGATTTGTTTTGGGAGATCTTGAATTTAGATGGAAGGTTTTTAATTGATATTGAAAAGAATTTGGAAAGGGAAGTACAGATTATGGTTATTTTTCAGATTTGAGAAAATTGGATTGTCGGGATGCTTCCTGTGTATTCTCTGTGAATTATATGTTTTCTTATTTTTGAGTTTTGATGATGATATTTACACTACTCTAGGTTTATGTCATTCCTAATTGAGTAACTTGAGTATTCCCTTTCATTTCAGTCAGAATCCTTATATTTCAAGTTTTCTGAGTGCACTGTCCACTCTCGGTGACTTGCATTTTTTGAGAGAAGACCATTAGGGAGTGTTTATGATAGTGTTTTGGTTCCCTTATGATTTTTTGATGCTTCTTTGATGTTTTATTTGTGGGTTGCATATCTCCCCTTCATGATTTGTGCCTTTGAACTCAATTTGAGCTATGTGAGAGAAGAATTTGTTCACTATTCTCATTTTATGTATATGTAATTTTGTACTCTTTTCGTTCTTCAGTGATTTTTGAATCTATCAGGCCTTCTGTGTTGGTCATGAGTGCCATTTTAACCCTCTTACTGATCTAGGCAAGTACCCTATCCAGTTGAGAAGTTTATACTGCACCTTTGGCTCATTTCCCAAAATGCTACCAAACAACCAAAAATACCACTAGATGTTCCAGGAACGCTATTATAGAACCCAAGGGTGTTGTGGAATGAACTAGAAGTGCTTGCTAAGTGGCCCAAAGAGCTAAGTCTGAAACCCAAAAAGCTAGGTCATAAACTGATAGAGTTGTCAAATGAACCTAGAACGCTGGGGAATGGACCCAAAATGCCATTGCACTTACCAAAAATGCCATTGCATCTACCAGGGGCACTACACTACATTTCAAGAGCGTTGCTCTACATTCCAGGAGAGCTAGACTGCTTCGGGGGTCCTAGAAAGTCAGTTTTGAGCTCGAATTAGTGTCTTGTTGAGTTTGTGATTTCTCCAAAGGCTTTTTCAAACTGTTGACATTTTAAGAGTTTCATTTTATGTATTTTGATCCTTCATGTTGTTTCTTGTGCTCTGGTAAGAGGGTTCATGTCTTACCATTGAGGTGTTTCATATGCAATATGTTGCTCCAGTGAGAGGGAGAATGCCTCGTTGTTGAGGGATTGATTTTATGGATCCAGTGGGATGTGTTATGCCTCACTTTTGAGGATTTGATGTGATTTTGATATCTTTTATGGATTGCATTCATGATTGGCTTTTCCTTTGTGATGATTTGGTGAAGGTTTCTTTCTATGAGTATGGTTTATGAGTCCTCTTTGCTTAGTTTGTGCTTAGTTTGTTGTGATTGTTCTCATATCACTTATGGGCCTTCATGATGATGTTTTATGTTCTTTGGATATGTACTTCTACCCTATGGTTTTGGTCCATGGTAGGGAGAGTGGGCTCTTGCATGTGTGGACCAGGGGCTTGAGCATTAGACCTCTAGGAGGGGATCTAGACGTGATGGAGCCACATGAAGAGTTTATTTGTAATTACAAGTGATAACCTTAATAATTGATTAGTGGGTTTGGGTATTTAGGAATTCACTGAACAAGATAACAATTGGTTTTGACCCCATCTCATAGCCCTAGAAGCGTGCACGCTCAGGATGTGCTTGGGAAGAGCATTGGAGCAGCAAACCAATCTCCCTTGAATGGATTCAAGGTTGAGATGGTTCCACATGTCTATTAGGGTGAAGCTTGTGTTGGACATTGTTTCTGCTAGGATATGTTGTTATCATCGATGTCAACATATTCTTGCTCTGGTGATTGTTGATTGGTTTATTAGGATCATAGTTTGATGTATGGAATATTTATAGTATCATTGTATTATTTTGTATTGGTTTTGGTGATCCAGAAAGATTGATTGATCATATCAGATGATCCAGTTTTGTATTTTGTTTATCTGATCAGTGCTTTGCAGAGTTTAGTATTTCCTCCCATATATTCTGGTGTGATTAGATCTTGAGCTGAGATTTTGAGATATTGTCTGGGATGGTCTTGTGTATCTTCATTTTAAATGGTTCGTGATTTGGTGCTCTGCAAGCTATCTTTTCTTCATAACAGTTGTTGTTGTTTGTGTATTCTTGAGGTTCAGATGTTGATTGATAAAGCTTTGATAAGTGGTGTTGGTGTAGCTGTTGCTGATGATTCTAACATGCTTGTTGGTCTTTCCTAAGTATGTCCTATTTGTTTTGATGGTCCACATTGATTGTTGTGTGTGTTCTTGGTGATTTTGTTGAACCAGTGATGTTCCTCATGTTATGCAGTTTTCCTAGTGGTGTAGCGTGTTGCAGTTGATCTTGGTGTGATTACCGGTGGTGTTGAGCATTTGGGAATTTGGTTTGGAACCATGTTATGTCATGCATATCATTATATTGGTCCAGTGGTTGATATTTGTATCGTGTGATGTAATTTTGTAATTATGAGTTGAGGGTTTAGCCGACCTTGTTGTCAAGGTTGATGATTTGTATAAATAGGTGATATTGTCATGTAATTTAGGTATCATGGTTGTGTTTGCATTATCAGAGAGTGGTGTATGTGTGAACAAGTGATTCATCCTTCGACATTGTGATTGAGTAGAGATTGGTGTTGCAAAGAAGACATTGTGCTTAACCAAAACTATCATCATGCATTTGGAGATGCTATTCTTTCAGTCCATTCCTTTCATATTGTAGTCTGAATCTTGTTGTAAGTCAGTGAGACCTCCCTGAGGATTGTAGCCTTTCGAGTCATTATCTTTTGAGCAGTGAGCTCTAGGCAGTGTGCTTGAATGCTGGTGCATTCCCCATTGTAATATTTTTGCATACTAGTGCAGAGTACCATCTTATTGTCGGTAGGTTCCCACCATGGTTTTTCCCTTAACTAGGTTTTCCACGTCAATATATTGGTGTTGTGTGTTGTGTTATCAATTTGCTTATTGATGTAGTTTATTAGATCTATTTTGTGGTTAAGTTTGAAAATTGATTCACCCCCCCTCTCAGTTTTTCCTAATTGTTGTTGCCAACAATTGGTATCAAAGCTAGATCCTCTAGAAGAAGATTAACTGCTTGAGGAGATCTGGGATGGCAACTGGAAGTGGAAGTGTTATATTTAAGAAGGAGAGTCTGAAATTTGATGGTAGTAACTATTCTATATGGAAGAACCGGATGGAGGTGCACTTGAGATGTCTCAGAGAAGATTATTAAAAAATTACAAAGAATGTCTATTTGTTCCTCCGAATGGACCGGTTACTGTTGATGAGATCAAGGAAGCTAAGAATAACACTAGAGCGAAGGAAGCATTGCTAAGAACCCTAACTGATTCAGAGATGACAAATGTAATGGGACTTCAAACCGCACATGAGATCTGGGAGAAGCTTGAGACCCTGTATGAAGGAGATAAACAAGTAAAAGTTGCTAAGTTGCAGAGCTTGAAAGGAAAGTATGAGATGTTGAGAATGGGAGAAGATGAGAACATAAGCACCTTCATGGCTAAGGTTTATGATCTTGTCGTAGGTATCAGATGTGTTGGTGGGATTCTTGAAGAAGATGAGATTGTTGGTAAGGTGCTAAGATCATTGCCTCCTTCTTACAAACATAAGGTAGTTGCTACTGATGAGATCTGGAGTGTGACTACTGTGACAAGAGATATGTTGGTTGGAAAGATTGTTGTATTTGAACTGAGCGAATTTGGTGAATCACATGGAAAGTTTGAGATAGCATTTAGAGCATCTGTATCCGGAAAACATAAATATGATCTTAAAGAATGTAGAATATCCAGATATGAAAGAGAAAGAAGGGAGATGGAAGAGAAAGAAAGAGAATTTGAAGAGCTTGAAGCACTAATTGCTCGAAGATTGTCTAAGGGAGCCACTAAGTATGATGGAAAATTGCCTTTGGAATGTTTCTCTTGCAATAAGGTAGGACATTTTCCTTTTAGATACCCAGAGAGAATGAATAAGTATGATAGTGTAAAGCGGAAAAATCGAACCCTAGTCGTTCTCCCCTCCCCAACTCCGAGGAGAGAGAAGGGAGAGTCACTAGGGTTGATGGTTTTCACTTAGGAGGGACTTTACATTCAAAAGAGGGGTTGAAACCCGTAAGATCCAATCCCACGCAATGCAAGATTGGATTCTATATGAGTTTCAAGGGTTGTGATAGCAAGGATACCCTCTTTTGTAAAGAATGTAGATAGAAAGATTGAACTAGGAATGCATGCAAAGTAGGAAAGATTCACTTATAAACAGAGATAGGAATATGATATGAAGCTGCAGACCTGGAATTAGCAGTAAAATGTCGAGACGACGCTGTCCTGCAAATTTGAGCAAAAGTTGACGGGACGATGGCGCCCGGCGTGCACACGGTCCTCCGAAAAATCCGCGAAACGAAGGTGGATCTGTTCGTCTCTGCACAAGGATTCCAGATCTTCAATTACAGCCGCGTACCTACAACCTACACATAGAAAAGAGAGGACGATTGGGGGGTTAGGGATGAGGAGTTTGCCTTTAGGTCAAACCCCGGTTTTGGAATTAACCAAGAAATGAGAAATGCTGTAAATGTAATGTAAAACAAGTACTAATACCTTGTTGTAAGGATGTTTGTATCCTTATATGCGAAGGTATAGATGTTGTTGTATGTTGTATGTTGTAGTATGTGATATGTGATCTCCTCTTCAATGGTTGAATCCTTGTCTTGAATGCAACACCTAGCCTTGAATGGAGACTTAGAATGATCAATTGCTTGAAAGAATGCTTGAATGCTTGAATGTTTGAATATCGTTTCCGCGTCTTGTACACATATGTCCTTCCTCCTCAAAATGGGAGAGGAAATGTAGTTTTCATACTTGCCAATTAGGGTTAAAAGACTGATTTTCCCGACCTTAGGCCGACCAGGAAATATTATTTTCCAATTTGCAAACAAAAAAGGCCCGAAGTCCCATAGGAGACCGAGCCCAAAATAGGGCCAGGGACCAGGGCGCTGGGCGCCCTGGTCCTGAAGGACCAGGGCACTGGGCGCTCTGGTCCCACCTCCCAGGACAGCAGGGTGCAAGGAGGATTAGGCCAGGGTGCTGGAAAAATGCAGTTTTTGGTGTCATGAGCAAGTTTCGGGGTCTCCATTCAAGTTCCGTGTTGCATCACCATCGTGAAGACCCAAATGCAGTCGAAATTGCAAGTGTCGCAATTTTAGGACGCTACATTTAGCCCCCACTTTAGCGGGAGTATAAGCGTACGCCAATACTTCCGGTAAAGTACAAGGAAACAACATTGAAAAACTTTCACCACGTCAAGGAGGCAAGATACACCAAGCCCCCAGTGGACTAAGGATCTTACGACTTCGATTGACAAAGTAAAAGGGAAGATCATGAGGGAGAACCATGACTATCAGTAGTAAGGTTCCCTCACTATGAGTCATGCGAGAAAGCTATCAAAAATTTTCAAGGCAAGGCTAAATTTGCCAAGAAATTTTCAAGTATCTTGAAAAGATATGAACGGGATGTATGCCCCCCTACGTTAAAGCGATCGCACACGCCTCACCGGGGGTGATTGCTTTAAGGTAGTGATACATATAAGAAATGAGAAAGGAGCACGTTATCACAAGGATTTAGCCCCCAAGTGTGAGATAAGCCCAAGGATAATAGGTACAAAACACAAAGCACAAGGTGACTTCGCTTTCCTCGGGGTCAGTATGTTGTATGATAATTCATGTATATCATATGTATGTATGCATAATTGTTCTTCCTTCCCCAATCAAGGAAGGTCACCTAGAAGAAGGGAACACATGTGTCTTTTGAGTCAACATGAGAGAGACCAAAAGAGATCTCAATGTTTTGCATCGTCCTCAAGTAGACAACACTAAGGACAACAAATAGAAGAATGAGAATATCACATAGAAGAAGTAACAAAAGAGAGGGGGAGAGAATCTGCTATGCTAATGAAACTAGTCTAGCACGTCATCTACCCCCCGATCTTGTTGATCAATGTTTCGGGAAGGTAGGGAACACGCTAGAGGAGGAACATCCAACATAGCAGATGGAGCTATCACAAGATCCGAACAAGGGCTATGTTCATATCCCAAGCCACGATGTTCTTGTCTAGGAGTTAGGATAAGTGCTTTAGAAAATTCGTTAGATAAATGGTTATCAATATCAACAAGGTCATATTCACTATTAGAATGAATAGGAGAAGTAGCATTTTCATCTATATCATCATCAAGATTTATAAAAATAGGATCTTTAACTCGCACAGGATCAAGACCATCATGCATCTTATGTTTAGGAGATTACGGCTCAATCGTCGGCTGAGGAGAAAATGGAATAATGCTTGTTGAAGGTGTTTTTGGGGATTGCAAAGTTTGAGAAGCAGCTGCCTGAGCTCTAAGACGACGCTTTCGTCGGCGTTCACGTGCAGAACGATTTCGTCTAGTCTTAGTAGGAAGTTGAGAAGATTGAGGAGGAGGAATGTTCTCATCCTTATCACTTGGGTGTTTAGGTTGTGGTCTCTTAGGTTGAATAATAGGAGAAGAGGAAGGTCTCTTCTCTCCATAAGAGGAAGGAGGAGGAACTACTCCATATAAGGGAGGAATATTCGGTTTAGGAAGGAGACCAAGTCCATCATGACGAGGAGGTATAGGTCTACCTTTAGAAGGTTTATTAGATATAGGCATAGTCACATCCATAGGAATAGGTTGGGAATCTTCTTGAGGAAAGACATTAGTTTTATCTTTCAAAGGAAGAACTTCCTTCTCAAGAATGATAGGAATGTCAAGTTTGGGTGTTCTAGGTTCACTTAGAGATAGGATCATGTCTTTTTTCCACTTTTGATAAGATTTGAAAAGATGATCACTTCGCGGAGGAAGAGATTGGAATTGTTTAGGCCAAAAGTAATCAATAGGAACGCTAGAAGTTCTTTCAGCAGGTTTAAAAAGACTATGATTGACAGTAACAACTTCACCATTATGGGGAAATTTCAAACACTTGTGAATAGGAGAAGCAACAGCTTTCATGGAAGATAGCCAAGGATAGCCAAGCTTCACACGAAATTGTTCGGAAGATGGAATAATAGCAAAGTCCACCTCAAGTGATTTGTTATGAACCTCAATAGGTAATGTAATAGAACCAATTGCAGGAGAAGAAAATGCATCAAATAATTTCACAACCACATTTGTTTTGTCATAGATCACTTGATTCAATTGCAAAGTAAAAAGAAATTCTTCGGTAATAACATTAACCATGCATGAAGGATCAATAAGCACTCCACGGCAAGGTGTGTTCTTGACTTTTGCAACTATATATAAAGGACCATCAGGTGCCCTGATAGTTTCATTGGAATCAAATGTGATGGAAGGTTCTTTAGGGATTTTCTGTTGCTCCACAAAGTTAATCACATTCGGAGTCATGGACACAAGATCATTAGGTGAGACAGAGGAATCAGTAGTATCAATCGCATTAGAGGTATGAGAAGGCAATGGATCAGTAAAAATCTGAAGATTTTGGTTAGGGGGAGCTACAGATGTGTTGCCTTTATCATTCACGCCAGAAACAGAGATAGTATTATTATCAATCAAATCTTGAATTTTACCCTTCAAAGCAAAACATTTTTTAGTATCATGCCCAGGTTGACGATGAAATTGACAAAAAGATTTGTTATCAAAATAAGGTGAATTAATCTTTGCAAGATCAATTTGCCTTATAGGAGGAAGAGTAAGCACATTTTGTTCCAATAACTTATTCATAATACTATGCAATGATTCATTCAAAGGAGTAAACTTTCTTTCTTTCTTGAAAAACTTAGAAATAGGAGACACACCTGATGCTGCATTCACATTGTTGTTGATGATGTTTTCATTGAATTTAATGGACTCTTTGTTCGGTTTAAACTTCCCAAATGGTTGTTGACTACTATCACCCTTATCACTCGGAGCCATAGGATGTGATTGTTCCATTTGACTCACAGTCAGTTGATAATTGTGAAGAGTTGCGCACAACTGTTGGAAAGAAGTAAACTCAGAAAACAGGAGTTTTTCTCTAATGTCTTTTTGTAAATTAGAAATAAAAATTCTTTGAATATCATTGTTAGACACTGGAAAAGAAATTTGAGCATACAAATGCTTATATCTACCAATGAAATCAGTCACTTTTTCTTTAACACCTTGTTTACAATGCATTAAATCAATCAAAGTAACTTTAGGACTTATATTGTTTTGAAATTGTTGAATGAAAGCATTTGCAAGTTGTTCGAAAGAAGTAATAGAATAGGAAGGCAACGAGCAATACCATTGTAGGGCTTTGTCTCTTAATGTTCTAGTAAACAGTTTTGCAAGCAACCTTTGGTCATAAGCAAAATCAGTACATATTGTTTGAAAGGTCTTAACATGTGTTAGAGGATCACCCTTACCATTATAAAGCTCCAAATGCGGAATTTCAACATGTTTAGGGGGAATAGCTTGAACAATATCAAGAGAAAGTGGGCTCGCGACATCAAATGTGGGCACACTAAACTTAGATTGATTCATAGAGGCAATTTGTTGCTGTAAAGAAGAGACAGTTTGTGCAAGATTGTTAATGGTCGCTTCAGTCGAAGAGTTCATATTAGACGTGTTAGATTGTGATGGAGGTGTTATGTTATTGAAAGAAGGTAGAGAGTAAGGTGGTGGGACACTATGATAGTTAGTCATAGGAGATGATTGGACAGGAGGAACACTACAAGGAGGAATGGAATGGTTAAATGAATTGCCCCCTTGCATCATGTTCATTTGTGGAGATATAAGAGGAACACTCACTGAAGGAATGAATGAAGAAGTTGGATTGAATGAAGGAAGAGGGTTGATTGAAGAAGAGGGATTGCCCCCATGACTAGTGATCATAGGAGTAATGTCTTGTATTGAAGTAGTCATTATGTTTGATGTAAAAGTAGGTATACTAGCAATAGGAGTCGTCAAAGGAATAGAATGATTGTCTTGAGTAGGAGGTTGTGTATAACCTAAGGTTTCGGCACAACTCTTCATAGGCATCACATTTGAATCCACAATGTGTGCAATACCACGCAAAATATCAATTCCATTCTTATCACTTTGAAGCATACGTTTTAGACCCTCAATTAAAGAAAGAGCTTGACTATCAGGGTATTCTTGAGACATCCATTGTCGAAAATCATCAAATTGGTTATCCAATTTTGAAAGTTGTTCTACAGAAACCTCATGGAGAGCTTCTTCATCATTAAGAGGATTGGAGGAATTACCCATGTCCTCGTTAAAAAGACCATTCAAATTAGGTTCCATCTCCTTAGTAATTAAACCTTGGAAGGACTTAATTCTAAGGCTTCGTCTAACAGGAATAGTGTAAGTAGGGCTTATTGTTGTAAAACTCATGCACTAGAGAGAGAGAGAAGATTTTGAATTTTAGAGGTAGCAAATTTCAGTAAAACCAGCCAATCTTCTAGATTTAAGCTGTTAAATACAATCAGGACAATCTCCCGAAATTTCGGAAAAAATGTCCGGGACCGTGGCGCTCGGGGTGCACACGGTCCTCGCAACTTTTTTCGAAATTTGCAGGGATGAAAGTTATGATGATGTTACAGCTAACCTGAAAAAATTGAGTGATTTTATGATCTGTAGATAGGCCAAATTAAAGTTGCAATCTCGAAATTGAACCCTACCAAGATTGTTGAAAAATGTGAAATTTTGAATTTTGAAAAAGAGAGGGAAACTGAAATTTTGAATTTTATGATTTTAGAGGGAATACCAAAAGCAATGCAAGTTTTGAAATTTGAAAGTTGACTCAATTTCACGCAAAATTCAATTTTGAAAGCGGAAATCAAAGTTGTTGTAATTAAGCACTTAATTTCAAAAGTCACAAATTGCAAAAATTTGAATAAAGCACTGAATTTTTGAATGAATGATAACACACTTTTCAGATTTAGGACTGTAAGAAACACAATTTTGACACGAATTTCAATTTCAACAATTTTTGAACGATTAGAAGCCTCATTCCAAGCAATCGCTAGACCAACTTTGACTGTAATTTTGAAAATGTTAAAATTGATAAAATCGGCCAAAATTCTGGATTTTAGCAGAAAAATACAGTAAGATCTAGCTCCCGAAATTTCGGAAAAAATGTTGGGAACGATGGCGCTCGGGGTGCACACGGTCCTCGCAACTTTTTTCCAAATTTTCAGGGATGAAAGATATTATGATTTTATTGCGGAATCCAAAGTTACAGCTGATTTGGAGATGTTTTGATCAGTAAAATTGTCGGACAAAGGTTGAATCAAGAGGGTTTTAAAAATTAGGGTTTTGACACTTAACCACTTAATTTTCAGAATTAAAGCACAAATATGACTTGACAATTTGCAATAGAAGGGCAGATCTGAAACAAGCATTAACAATTAAACATTTCACAAGTTTAATTACTTAAAAAGAAAATTTAGGGTTTTTATGCAATCAACCTCTAAAATTTTGCAAAAGATCAAACATGGAAATGTAATCAAGGAATCCAATTTTCAGATCTAATTATGAATAATCAGAAAGGATGTTCACGTCGGGTTCACCAAAATGTAAAGCGGAAAAATCGAACCCTAGTCGTTCTCCCCTCCCCAACTCCGAGGAGAGAGAAGGGAGAGTCATTAGGGTTGATGGTTTTCACTTAGGAGGGACTTTACATTCGAAAAGAGGGGTTGAAATCCGCAAGATCCAATCCCACGCAATGCAAGATTGGATTCTATATGAGTTTCAAGGGTTGTGATAGCAAGGATACCCTCTTTTGTAAAGAATGTAGATAGAAAGATTGAACTAGGAATGCATGCAAAGTAGGAAAGATTCACTTATAAACAGAGATAGGAATATGATATGAAGCTGTAGACCTGGAATTAGCAGTAAAATGTTGAGACGGCGCTGTCCTGCAAATTTGAGCAAAAGTTGACGGGACGATGGCGCCCGGCGTGCACACGGTCCTCCGAAAAATCCGCGAAACGAAGGGGGATCTGTTCGTCTCTGCACAAGGATTCCAGATCTTCAATTACAGCCGCGTACCTGCAACCTACACATAGAAAAGAGAGGACAATTGGGGGGTTAGGGATGAGGGTTTGCCTTTAGGTCAAACCCCGGTTTTGGAATTAACCAAGAAATGAGAAATGCTGTAAATGTAATGTAAAACAAGTACTAATACCTTGTTGTAAGGATGTTTGTATCCTTATATGCGAAGGTATAGATGTTGTTGTATGTTGTATGTTGTATGTTGTAGTATGTGATATGTGATCTCCTCTTCAATGGTTTAATCCTTGTCTTGAATGCAACACCTAGCCTTGAATGGAGACTTAGAATGATCAATTGCTTGAAAGAATGCTTGAATGCTTGGATGTTTGAATATCGTTTCCGCGTCTTGTACACATATGTCCTTCCTCCTCAAAATGGGAGAGGAAATGTAGTTTTTATACTTGCCAATTAGGGTTAAAAGACTGATTTTCCCGACCTTAGGCCGACCAGGAAATATTATTTTCCAATTTGCAAACAAAAAAGGCCCGAAGTCCCATAGGAGACCGAGCCCAAAATAGGGCCAGGGACTAGGGCGCTGGGCGCTCTGGTCCCACCTCCCGGGATAGCAGGGTGCAAGGAGGATCAGGCCAGGGTGCTGGAAAAATGCAGTTTTTGGTGTCATGAGCAAGTTTCGGGGTCTCCATTCAAGTTCCGTGTTGCATCGCCATCGTGAAGACCCAAATGCAGTCGAAATTGCAAGTGTCACAATTTTAGGACGCTACAGATAGGCATGATAAATTTGATAAGAATGATAGAAATGATAGATATGAGAAGCATAAGAAGTATGATAAGCCTTACAAGTCTAACCGAAAGTATAAGCATCAAAAGAACTGCTACTATGTTGTTGATGAAGGAGTTACAGATGAAGAATTAGAAAAAGATGAAGTTGTGTTTATTGCTATCAAAGAAGATGGACTGATGCTTGTTGATTCCACAAGCTGCACTATTGAGGAGAAAGCTTTAGCTGCTAAAGTTGAAGAGAAAGATGAATGGGTAATTGACAGTGGTTGTTCACATCATATGACTGGTGATAAAAGAAAATTTGTGAGTATAGAAAAGTATGATGGTGGAATAGTAAGATTTGGAGATGACAAAGCCTGTGTGATTCGTGGTAGAGGTTCTATTTCCTTTGATGGTAAAAATAATATTGATGATGTCCTGTATGTTGAAGGTTTGAAGCATAATATTTTGAGTGTTGCACAGATGGTTGACAAAGGTTATGATTTGCAATTCAAAAATGGTAAATGCAAAATCCTAAATGCGTTTGGTATAGAGATTGCATTTGGAACTAAGACTGAAGGTAATATCTTTCATTTGAATGCTGGTGAGAAAAGTTACTTGATTGCTCAGATTGGTGAAAGTTGGTTATGGCATAGGAGAATGTGTCATGTTAACATTGACTCAATGATTAAGATCGGTTCTACTCAAGCTGTTAAAGATTTGCCTATGATTGTTAAGCCTGCTAATCTGGTATGTAAAGAATGTCAATTGGGTAAACAAACAAGAATTTCTTTCAAGAGAAAACAATATACATCTAATGGATTGCTAGATCTTGTGCATACTGACCTACGTGGACCTAAAAATGTTAGAAGTGTGTAGAGAGATAGATATTTTATGTTGCTAATTGATGATTATTCTAGGATGATGTGGGTTGTCTTTTTGAAGGAAAAATCTGAAGCATTAGACAAGTTCAAGATATTCAAAGAAAAGGTTGAGACTGAGATAGGATTGAAGGTGAAATGTCTAAGATCTGACAGAGGAGGAGAATTATGTTCCGGTGAGTTTGATTCATTATGTGAGGAGCATGGGATTAGAAGACAATTATCTGCTCCTAGAACCCCTCAGCAAAATGGAGTTGTTGAAAGGAAGAACATGATTGTCTTGGATGCTGCAAGGACTATGTTGATTAAAGGGAAAGTTCCAAAGATCTACTGGAGAGAAGATGTTACCACTATTATTTATACATTCAGCCGAGTTCATATTAAAGGTGATAACGGTAAGACTCCTTATGAGCTATGGTTTGGTCATATTCCTACTGTGAGATACTTCGGAATATTTGGTAGTAAGTGTTATATCAAGAGAGATGAGGATATAGGAAAGTTTTATGCAAGGAGTTATGAAGGAATTTTCTTGGGATATTCAACAAAGAGCAAAACCTACTGGTGCTACAATAAGAGATTGAGAAAGATAGTAGAAAGTGCAAATGTGAAGGTTGATGAGAACCTTGGAAAAGAGATCAGAGCATGTGGATATGATGATGGTCAGTATGTTGTTATAACGCCTATTCAGACTGCAGAGTTGAAGCAGACTAATCCAGTAGAGAGTTAATCCAGATGTTGTTGCTAGTGGTGGAGAGGTGCATGAACCTAAAAATCAGAACAATCAGAAGACTCTGACATATGTAAGATAGAATCATTCTGAAAATTAGATTATTGGAGATAAAAAAAAAGGTGTGATAACTAGAAGAAGGCTAGTTGTTGAAGAGGTATGTTTAATTTCTAAAATTAAACCTAAAGATATTATTGAAGCTTGCAAACATGAAAATTGGATGAGAGCTATGGAAGAAGAATTAGATCAGATTGAAAAGAGTAACAAATGGGAGCTTGTGCCTAAACCTAAAGATAAGAATGTTATTGGTACTAATTGGGTATTCAAGAACAAATTGAATGAATTCGGTGAAGTTGTCAGAAATAAAGCAAGACTGGTATGCAAAGGATATTCACAGAAAGAAGGGATTGATTATGAGGAGACTTTTGCTCCGATGGCTAGACTTGAAGTTGTTAGACTATTGATTGCATATGCTGCCTATAATGATTTTAAAGTGTATCAGATAGATGTCAAATCTGGCTTTTTGAATGGTGATCTTGAGGAAGAAGTCTACATTGAGCAACCTGATGGATTTTCATTATCAAATGATGGTATGCAAACTGAAGAAAGCTCTTTATGTATTGAAACAAGCCCCTAGAGCTTGGTATGTTGATAGTAATTTGTACTTTAAGATTGAGAATGATAACATCTTGATTGTTGAAGTCTTTGTTGATGATGTTATTTTTGGAGGAGATGATAACTTGAGCATGAGGTTTGTCGATGATATGTAGAAATAATTTGAGATGTCTATGATAGGAGAGATGGAATTTTTCTTAGGTTTGCAAATTTTACAAACTAGAAAAGGTATTTTTATATCTCAAACTAAATATGTGAAGGAATTATTGAAGAAGTTTGGGTTAGATGACTCGAAACCGGTTGGAACTCCTATGGTGACTAGCTGCAAATTGTCTAAAATGATGAATCTCCGAAAGCTAATCAGAGTTTGTATAGACCTATGGTTGGTGAACTGCTATATCTTACTTAGACTAGGTCGAACATTATGCATGTTGTGTGCATGGTTGCTATATATCAAGTTGATCCAAAAGAGAGTCATGTCACTGTTGTGAAGAGGATATTCGGATACTTAAAGGGGATTGTGGATTATGGTTTGTGGTATCTAAGGAATGATGATTTCATGTTATGTGCTTACACTGATGCTGATTAGGCTGGTGATGTTGATGACCGGAAGAGTAACTCTGTGGTGCATTCTTTTTAAGTAAGAAACTGGTTTCATGGGCAAGTAAAAAACAAGATTCAGTATCCTTATCTACTATTGAAGGTGAGTACATTGTTGATGCTAGTAATTGCACTCAGGTAGTATAGATGAAGCACATGTTGAAGGATATCAGAGTTATTTATGATGAGCCTATTGTCATATATTGTGATAATTCTAGTGCTATTAACATGTCAAGGAATCTGGTGCAACATTCAAAGACTAAACATGTGTCAATCAAATATCATTACTTGAGAGAAAAATTCAGTGAAGAAGAATTTAAGTTGGAATATGTATCTACAAAGGAACAAATTGTTGATATTTTTACTAAGCCTTTGCTTGCATATACATTTTTCTATTTGAGAGACAAATTAGGGGTATCCACCCCTCTTGATGAGAACTAGATGCATTGAGTTGCATCAATCTGGTGGATCTCAGAGCCTTATCTTTCTACTTGGATTAATGAGTTGATGTTGTTACTCAGCCAGAGTAGTCAGTAAGTGTTTCAAATGTTCAGTTATGAGTTTATTTTAAGGGGGAGATTGTCCTTCTTAGAGAATGTGTTTTGGGGGAGAGTAAGTTTGGTTTTTTTGTTTTGAGATCTTTGGCATTGTTGTCAAAGGGGGAGAGAAGCATGTAAAAAACTATTTTATCTGCTTGATCTTAGGGGGAGTTTGTTGGAGATATTTTCTTTCTTTTCATTGATTGTTTTTCACATTCATATGTTGTCATCAATGTCGAAGGGGGAGATTGTTGGACATTGTTGCTACTAGGATATGTTATTGTCATTGATGTCAACATATTCTTACTGCGATGATTATTGATTGGTTTATTGGGATTCTTACTATGATGATTATTGATTGGTTTATTGGGATTCTTACTGTGATGATTATTGATTGGTTTATTGGGATCATAGTTTGGTGTATGGAATATTTATAGTATCATTGTATTCTTTTGTATTGGTTTTGGTGATCTAAAAAGCTTAATTGATCATATTAGATGATCCAATTTTGCAGTTTGTTTATCTAATCAGTGCTTTGCAAAGTTCAGTATTTCCTCCAGTATATTCTGGCATGATCAGATCTTGAGCTGAGATTTTGAGATATTGTTTGGGATGGTCTTGTGTATCTTCATTTCAGATGGTTTGTGATTTAGTGCTCTGCAAATTATCTTTTCTTCGTAATAGTTGTTGTTGTTTGTGTATTCTTGAGGTTCAGATGTTGATTGATGAAGATTTGATAAGTGGTGTTGGTGTAGTTGTTGTTGATGATTCTAACATTCTTGTTGGTGTTTCCTAAGTATGTCCTATTTGTTTTTATGATCTACATTGATTGTTGTGCGTGTTATTGGTGATTTTGTTGAACTGATGATGTTCTTTGTGTTATGTTGTTTTTTTGGTGGTGTAGCGTGTTGCGGTTGTTCTTGGTGTAATTACTGGTGGTGTTGAGCATTTGGGAATTTGGTTTGGGACCATGTTATGTTATTTATATAATTATATTGGTGCAGTGGTCGATCTTTGTATTGTTTGATGTAATTTTATAATTATGAGTTGAGGGTTTAGCCGACCTTGTTGTCAAGGTTGATGATTTGTATAAATAGGTGATATTATCATGTAATTTAGGTATCATGGTTGTTTCTTTATTATCAAAGAGTGGTGTATGTGCAAACAAGTGATTCATCCTTTGACATTGTAATTGAGCAGAGATTAGTGTTGTAGAGCAGACATTGTTCTTAACTAGAACTGTCATCAGGCATTTGGAGATGCTATTCTTTCAGATCATTCCTTCCGAATTGTACTCCAAATCTTGTTGTAAGTTAGTGAGACATCCTTGAGGGTTGTAGCAATGAGCTCTAGGCAGTGTGCCTGAAAGCTGGTGCATTCCCCATTGTAATATTTTCACATACTACTACAAAGCATCGTCTTATTGTGGGTAGGTTCCCAGCGTGGTTTTTCCCTTAACCGGGTTTTCCACGTCAAAATATTGGTGTTGTGTGTTGTGTTATGAATTTTCTTATTGCACTACAATTTATCAAATCTATTTTGTGGTTAAGTTTGAAAATTGATTCACCCCCCTCCTCTCAGTTTTCCCTCATTATTGTTGCCAACAACTTGGACCCTTTTGTTGTGAGGATAGCATGTGATGACACTCTTGCCCTACATGTGTCCATTATCCATATGCCCTAATTTGTTGTTGTGCCTCTGGAGGCTAATTGATTTGATTTAGCCATGTGATATATTTGATGTTATATTTCCTATGTTGGAGTCTTGTTGTGTCTTGTTGTATCCTTTGGTTTTTAGGTGTTAGCTTAGGTCTCGAGTGTGAGTTGGAACCTTTGTCATCTCCTAGCACGCGGGGTGGTTCCTTTTTGGTTCCACATGGTCGGATGGTTGATGCCTTCTTCCATTAGGATATTCTTCTTGATGTGGCATGCACGGATTCTTGGATCCTCCATGTGATTATTCTTTGGAGTTGATTTCTATGTTCATGGAAGAGAAGATATTGTATCATGGTTATTTGAGTATGTAAAGATAATTATGCATTTTGTAATAAGTATCTATATGTAAATGTAAATGACATTGTAATAGGACATGATGTAGTGATTAGGAGAAGAGTTCCTTGATGTATCAGATGTTCATTATGTAATATGAGTTTATGGGATCTATGTGAAAGTGAAATGGAGTAGTTATATGTATTTGAGTTGCATTTGTATTTATGAGATGTAATTGTCTTATGTAATGCTATGGAAAAAATGATGGAAAGAATTGAATGGTTGCGATTATTGGGTTTAAATGGTTAGATGAATTCTAAATACTTTCATAGAGATTACCATGTGAATGAATTATGCATATGTGTTAATGTTGTTCTAGATGCATGAAAAGTAAATGGTTAGAGAATAACATAATAGGATCTTCTAGATAGATATGAATTAAATATTAGAATGATGTCAAATAGTGACGTTAAGATACCCTAGGGAATGGGTGTGTTTGAAAGAGTATATTTGGAGAGATGTTCATGATTAGAAAGGATTAATCCACTTGTGTAATATAGATTAATGGTGTTATATGTGTTCATGCAATTAGATAATGTTATATTAATGTATGTTAATGTTAGCTTAGTGTTTTGGATGTTTAAAAAACAAAAATTCTCCATTTGTTAGAATATTTATAAATTATTTCTCTAAGGTATTTTGGTGAGCATTACAGAAAGGCAAGCATTTGTAGATATTTTTTCTTCGACAGTACAAAAGTGAGTTTAATATTCTAGTCATTTCTGTTTAAAATGCATAAACTATCCCAACAACTCTTTTGTAGAAGTGTAAATAAATGGCAAGAAATTTAATTGAGAGGACACGAGATGTTTTCCACTTTCCTGGTTACTACAGCATGACATAAGATTTCATGAACCACCACCATAGTGCACATCAAGCGTTTGCAAGTAATATCGTACGGGTTACTTAATGTGCAACGACGGGTATGCTATTTGATTAGCAGAGCAGGTAGGGTGCACCAAAAAAGAATGTAGAAATACTATCCAAATTCTATGACAAAAAGAGAGGATTGCCCTTACTCTTTAAACAACTTTATATAAACGTGGGTTGGTGCCACTTTCCAACATCTGAATACAAGAACTTAACAAGTTGGTCTCTTCACATAAGGGTGCAAAGTAAATAGGTTTCGAAACAATCAATGACTGTACTTTCTTTGAACACCAAATTCAAGATCTGTTGCAGTTTGTGGCAAAGAAATGAAATGTGCATCCAAAGTCAAATGAAAGGCAAGAACCAATGGATGCTCTACACCAGGTAGAATAATTGTTGGTTTCACTAACCAGACCATTAGAATAATGCCAAGTTTCTCATTTCTCAAATAAATCAGTGGCAGCCTGATAGCTGTGGGAACCCATAATTTGTCATGTTCTCCTATATGCCATAAAACCCACTGCTTAGACTGGCGGTAGAAAATTAATGACTCATATAATTTTAATCATCTTGCATCACCGAGGATCATTTTGAATCGGTTCATCTCACATAAGGAGACGCCTTCGACGTAAAATTAGCATAAGAGCTTATTTGCATTTAAATTTGGCATATGATGGGACAAGAAGTTGCATGATAAAATAAACCTTTGCTAAGATGTAGTCTTTCATAGAAATAAAAGATTAAATACAAAGGAATATGCAATTGAGTACAAGATATAAACAAGGATGGTTTTCTTCATTCTAACCATGCCAACAAGGATAAGAGTGGGACATTTTCATTAATTATTTTATATGTGTGTACACATATACATATATGCATGCGTGCACACACACATGCACATACATACATTGTATCCAACATCTAATATAGAACCATTAATAGATTCAGAGTCAAATTCCTTTACTCCACTAAAAGCCAATCTTAAGAAAAAATTTGTATAATATTGATATAATATCAAAATGATGTTAAAGCCCTAACTGTAGATGTTCATCATCTACATCTAATGCTAAGGTGATATTGATGGTGCCTTTAAATATGACATGAACGAATAATGTTGTGAACAATAAAAATATCTAAAAGATTATTATTTTTACATGTTATTTAAACACAACATATTATTCTACAATTATTTTTGCCCCTCTAGTCCCCGGCCTAAGTGTTATTAATTGAGTAGTGTTTTCTCTATCTAACAAAAATAAATAGCAAAGTCACATGTTAAGAGTTAGTCGTTGTTTAATTATAGTTTCTTTCCACATTTATTATATAAGTGTGTTAGAAAATTTTATAGGATGTGCCTCCTGAATATTATTTTTTTGTTACAAATACAAGGAAATGTCATTGTGTGAGTAGTCTTACAAGTTAAAAATAGATTTATAAATGTATTTAATAAAAATTTGTAAGCTGGTAGTCCCATTAATTTTATATTTAGTTAAATTTTACCTTTTTCTTGTAATTCACTTATAATCTACACACAAATTTGAAAATATGGGTTGACATTGGAAAACATGCTAATTTTGTTTACATGTCTTACCTTAAATATTTAAATCCATTTTTTTAATTTAGAACAAAATCTTACACATGATTATTAGATATGACAACACCACGAGAAATCAAAAGAGATAGGATTTTATCATATGGGACTAAACCATAGCATATCAATATAAGAGGGTTGTCATTATCATGGATCATATGTGCAAATGTAGTGAGTTTACAGAGATTGACAATTGTGAGATCTAGCAAAGAAAGCATAAGTGACATATTTAAAATGAAGAATAACCTAAGGTAAAGCTCTAGTTAGTGTAAGTTATGTCAAGTTCACCAAAAACATGAGGAAATAAAGTGATAATCTTAAACACTAATATGCACAATATATTCTACCATATGCTCCTAATATATCTAAATGGTATAACAACATAAAAATAAAAATAAACTGAATGCACTAGGAGTAATGACTAGAGAAGTATAAGAGATGTTGAGCTATTTTGAATGTGGTGACAATTTTCATCCTTGTTGTTAATCGAGTTGATATAATGTGATAGATAATAAATAATATATAATTATGAAAATGAAATAATTCTTAGATTACTAAAGAAATACTACAAAAATGAATTGATGTTGCAAAGTTTATTGTATCATGTGGCTTAGTCCTAATACCCATTGCGTTTTACAGTTTGACTTAAATATTATGGACCTATCCTTTATCATTGTAAATTTATTCACCTTCACTTCTATACCCATTTTCTAGCCTCCGTGCTAGGATAAATAATATAGTAGTGTTTAAAGTTTATTAAGTTTTTGGATTTAGAGTTTAGAGTTTATCAATTTTATCAAATAGAAATCAAATCCAATATACAAGAAATCAATCAATAATATAAATTTTAGGTTTTTCAATTTTATCTAATAAAAATCAAATTCAAAAGAAAATACAAGGTTTTGGGTTTATAAAGTTTTTTCTAACCTAGAAAAAGAAGGAAAAATTCAAAGGAAATATACATTTTATTTCTTACAACCTATGTTCAAAGGTCACATGTCATTTTGGGTTCACTTGATTACCATCAACCTAGTTATCCCTTACTTCATTGAGTCATTTCCACTTAGTCATAGGTTCAAAATTAGTAGTTGTTCTATAAAAGAACATAAATATATGTTCTTTAAATGAAGCTAAATGGATCAAAAAGCCAAAACTTTCAACATTATACTTTAAAACATGATTATAAAATACCTTCATTTTAAGATGATTTTTGAATGAAGATTATTTATTAGTAACATGAAAATATTGAAACAACTTTAAATGAAGACCCTCTTTGAAGAAAGGTCTATCTACACTTGAAGGTGAATTTTGAAAGATGTTTGAATGGAGGCTTTTTTTAAAAAGAAAAACTTTTGAATAAAGGTGCTTTTCAAATTTCTTGTCAAGTCCCATGCAGATTTTCAATGTTGTACAAGTGCAACATACTATTGATGGTTCACCCATTCAAATTTCACAAAAATAGTTTTTATTAAAAAGGAAACAATTTTCTCAAAACATAATTTTTTCCTAAATTTTAAAATGCATTGAAAATATAACACGAAGATCCACAAAGCTCAAACAATACTTTTAAAATAAATCTTTAATATATATTTTTTAAAGTCAATATATTCATTAATAAAATACAATTTTGAAAACAACAACACAGATAAATAGTCACTAATGTGTGTATATTTCATGATACAGAAATTGGGTATGGTTGATTTCATGTGATGTTTTAAACAAGTTTGGTTAAGCACGTATTATTAAAAAAGTTAGAGAAACTATGTTCCTAAAATAAAATTTAATAGATTGATTTTATTATGATAGTTTTACTATTTTCAATTTT
This sequence comes from Cryptomeria japonica, assembly GCF_030272615.1. NCBI lineage: Eukaryota > Viridiplantae > Streptophyta > Pinopsida > Cupressales > Cupressaceae > Cryptomeria > Cryptomeria japonica. The sequence continues at coordinate 280,883,809 of NC_081413.1, forward strand.
TCCCAAATTTAACTCATTTTCACATAAGATTTTTAATAAAAAAAGACACCATAAAAAACATAATTTGAATCCTCTTAAGATCTAGATTCAATCCTAAGTCAAACTGATCTTTTAATTCTATGATTCTCTAAATTTTACTATATTTCTTTTTACACAATTAATGTTTTCAATTTTCTAAAGACCATATTTAGATTGAATAGCTTATCCAATCTTCTTACTATTTTTTCAAAATTTCCATCATTTTTAATTCAACAAAATTATTTTTTAATTTGTAAATAAATTAATCTAAAATTGTTAGAAAATATGAGGTCCTTGTCATCGTGCATCTTACATTGTGCAAGAAAGGGCATAAGCATTATTTCCCAAAAGTTTTATTTCACATATCCCTACTTGAAATTGATACTCTAGACTTCAAATGTTTGCTAAATTCAGTTATATAAATACCTTAGATTCATGTGAAGTAAGAGTGTGGAAAAAACATTTGTTTTATTTTTTATTTTTTTTAATTAGATTTTTAAAGTTTTAATTTTTTTAATAAAATAATGTATTAATAAATAAAAAATTATATTGATGAAAGGCAATCAAAATATTATTAGTAAGACATAGAACAACAACCTAAATTGGTCAATTAGACACTAAAGAAATAAATCAATTAAAAAATAAAGTTTTTGGAATCTTTTGACAATTAGAAATTTCTTGACAATTGAAATTCGATTGTCATTTGTTTCCCCTATGAATAAAAAAATCCAATCAAACCTTGAATCAGTCACTTTCTCGTGTCCAACATTGTCAATCTTAATCTTAGATTTCAAAATTTTAAGTTTTTGAGTCCTTTGACATATTAGAAAGTTCTTATTAAGAAATTTCTTCGAGTTGAAGTTCAATATTTCATTTGTTTTCCCTTATGAATTAGGAAAATCTAGTCAACTTTGAATAAGTCACTTTCTTGTGTTCAACATTGTCAAACTTAATGTTAGACTTCAAAATTTATATTAAAGACACATATGAAATCACATAATCACACAAATTGAATCAATTAATTGAAATGTATATTTCTTAATTGAAACTTAGAGCTTAATAGTGAAAAGTTACATGGAGAATGTCGTACTTTTAACCAAAAAAAAGAAGAAGAGATTCTTTTATAGTCCATGATGTTGAGCGGTCCATAGGAGAAAGGACCCTGAGCATGTTCCAATGGCTATGATATCATTTGTTGATTTAATGCCCAATATTTTTGACAACATTGCACCAATAGTTGTGACTTTAAAGTTGTTATTGTGATGATGACTACCCATAATTGAATGAACTATACTTCCTAAGCACTAAAAGTAAAGTTTCATGTGATGCCACATCAGCACACAAGTATCGGTCTCACTTTTTTTTGGGTTGTTTTGGACACCTCAACAAAAATCATGCTGATGTGGCCCTGAAGAAATTGGGAGTGATTTGAAATTTCCACGCAAGATTTTGAGAAACACAAAATTAGGATGCTCAACTAGGGGAAAGGACCCAGTAGTTGAGCATGTACCAATTGTTGTGAGGGTTGTTGATACCTTTTGTTCCAAAAATTGAATAAATAAATACTATTGTTTGAAACAAAAAATATCAATTTTTGTTAGGAAATGTACCAACAGTTGTTAGGAAATGTACCAATAGTTGTTAAGAAATGTACTAATATTGTAAAAAGTAATCAATCAGGTGATGCCATGTCAGCTGCACAACTATTGGGGTCTCTTTTGCACGCCTATTGGTCTCACTTTTTTGGGGGGATGTTTTGGACACCTTGGCAAAAAGCATGCTGATGTGGCATCATATTTGATGATGTGACCCCGAAACCTTAGTTATAAGCAAGGGACTTGCCAAGTAAGCTGTTGTAAAAAAATCGGAGTGATTTGAAATTTCCAAGTAAGATTTTGAGAAACGCTAAGTTAGGGTGCACAACTACTAGGTCCTTTCCCATACTTGATCCTTTTCCCCAATAGACCCATATTAGGCTAGTGATAAAACTTCAATAGGATCGAAAAATATAAGCGTACGTTTCTGTACATACGAAAATTTTGGAAAAAAAATTTGTGTACAGCTTTTCGTCCAGACTAGTCAAGTCCTCACCTGTTTTAAGTTAAATGAATTTGGAAAATAAAATCTGACGCGCACATCTATGTCTGCATAGTTTAATTTAATGCATTTGGAATTGTAGAGTGAAATTCGGTGGAGATAACGTCAGTATGCCAGGTTTTGATGATGACATAATTTAATTACTTTGATTTTATTGCGCTCAAAATTATCTCTCTTTCATTCTATCTCGAATCATTTAAAATTGCCTAATTGTATGCCCTTCCTTAACGTTGTTTCGATTACGTTTAGGAGAATTGTGTTTGTAAGTAAATTATTTATTTATTATTAAATCAAAGCAAACAAATTTCTGTCAATTGCTCTTCGTTTTATCAAATTTTAAACATGAATTTCTTGAATAATCTATTTGAAGAGGAAAAAATAAACAAAAATTGTCATTAATTTTTTATTTTTTTTTAAAATTTTATATAAATAGTAAATTTATAAATGCAAAGAATTATTTATATATATAATTAATGATTATTATATAACAGCTAAAAAATAATTATGAATAAACATAGATAATAATTTATCAAATCATTCATAAATTTAAAAATTGGTTCAAGGAAACTTCTTTCAAAATTCAAAATCATTTAATCCAAGATTTAGTAATTGTTCTTTTAGAGAATTCTATAGAGAATTTATATCTTTGGACTAAAAATGTAAGAAAGATATTTGTAGACTTGACAAAATTTGTATTGTATAATAAAACAAGTACTTTGACCAACTTTAAATTTCACTATAGTAATTAATGTTCATTCCGATATTCACTCGGGCTACACAAAAATATGTCAAATGCATCAAATTAACATATGTTGGTTGCTACAGATACAAATGGAGGTCGTTTTGTAATATGATTTTTGAAATTATAATCTAAAGTTTCTGTATAATTAAATGTGTTTCACTTACCCATGTTATTGACTTTACAAGGCTTGTCCCAAGTTATTAATTTGGTTTTTAACCTGACATTTAATTAAAAAAAACATACCCATTTTAGGAGGTGGGGTTATGTTAGGGGTAAATCCAATAGATCTAGCCACAATTTAATTAGAAAAAGGGTTGATTATACTGATTAGACTTACCAATTTTGTGTGTGTGGGTCTCCTTCTTTCTTAGTTGAAAATTGGATGATATTTGTGAAATTAGGGTAAAAGTACGAATGATTGAAGTCATCTATTGAAAACAGACTATTATAGATATCCCACAGAGCCACAAACTGAGATCTGGGAAAAATAAGATATTCAAAAATTGTTCCCAGAAATTTGACTTGATTTTTTGAGACCAAGTAGCACAGATTCGCCCTAGTCCAAATTTTCCTTCATCAAAAGTTGAACCTGTTTGTCGCTATTGACTCTACCAAAATTCTCGAGTATAGCTCCTGAGCCTATTCCATACAAACATAAAGAAAGGAAATAGGGTTGTGGATAGGCGTTTGCCTTAAGTCAAACCCCAGTTTTGTAATTAACCTTGAATGAAATAATGCAAATACTAAAATAAATGTTAAGGAGATATACCTTAGTTCTACAATAGTTGATGATGATGCAATGCTCTTTGAATGCAATCACAAATGTTGAATGTAACGGTATGACAAACACATGGACATGAAAAACCCTAATCACACACACATGCTTACATAAATATTGATGTAACTTGCTCCACAATGCTTGAAGGATAAAATGCACTCTTGAATTTTGAAAATGCTTGATGATGAATGCTTCACAGATGCATGAATGATACATATCAATTGTTGCTATGTGAAATTGAATTGATAAGATGTCTTTATTGTTAGGCCCAATATGGAAAGCTAATGTACTGAGAGGGGAGGGGTGAATCAGTACTTCAAACATTTCTTCAATAATAACTTTACTGTTATGCATAAACCGAATAGTGCAGTAACATAATATAAAGCTAAAACAAATAGATAACAATCATACATGATTCACTCCATAATACATATATTTTGGTTACGTAGAAACTCTTGGTTAGAGAGAAAAATTGCGGTGGGGATGGCACCCACAACTTCACTACTGCAATAATAAAGATTGCTCGGTTAGAGCTACATGTTTAGCTATTTCTGTTAGCTTACCTTGTTAGGAGTATCAAGATCTGTTAGATCTACCTTGCTAAAGGATTTTACAACACTTAATCTAAATGATGCACCTGGTTAGAGGCTTTACAATTTATAGACTTGATTAGAGTCTTTTACCCTGTTAAAGGTTTTCTCTTACAACTTCAAAATATTACAATAAAATCATTACAAATATCTGCAACTTTACATCTGGAATGTTATAGTAGATTCTATGTGCTCAGAATAAGATTACCTTGCTTATAGCATACCTCGGTAACCCATATAGTAACTCGGTAAACCCTTCTGTTTACTCTGTTCTTTGACTGTTCTCTGAAATCCTTCTCGGTGACCTTTGTGTCTCTGTAACAGTCATAACACTTAGTGCTTTCACATGTCTTGCTTCATATATTTCTATATCTTCCTTTCTGTCATGCTACATGTATATATCTGATCTCAATCCATGTTGTATAAATAGATCTCTTATGTCGATGATCCATTCATTGCTTCGATCTTACAAATATATTTTATCAAATGAATAACCATGCAAAATATTTCATTGGTTAGATGACCTCAAATCATACACAATCTTTAAGTGCGATTTCCAATGTGATAACAGTTCTATGTGCCTCGATTTTGTAACACGTTTTCATATGTATGTCCAGGTTCAATGAATCTGGTAACACGTTTCACTCGGTGTATATCAACTCAGTGTGTCATCTTTGTTGCTCGGTAGACATGGAATGATACTCGGTAGACAGCTCGATGTATACTACGCTCTGAGACTACTTTCTTTTATAACCGACTGGACTATGCATACTGACTAAATATTTCGGTAGTAGTAACCAACTAGAGTATATAGAATAACTTTGAACATAAAACTAATGGCAACTTGATAAGTAGTAACATTTATATAGGGTTCCCTAGGTAAATTATTGATTAGGCCGACCTCCAACAGTCAAGTATAGCCACAAGGACCAAATGCCACCAGGAAGATAGAGAACCGGTTCCATTTTGAATTGGGGCTTTCTTAAGGGGGACCAAGGTGCTTAACTAATGAGAAATAGAAAGAGCTTGAACAATTGATGTGCTGAGGTAATTAGTTGTTTGGGTGGGGAGCCAATTTCAATGTAAACAAGGGGCATTTTGACTACAGAGTGTATATATAGTTTCAACATAAACAATGGGTGTATTGACCACAACATAAATACTGTTAGGTGACAATCCAATTTTGACTTAGACAATAAAATTATTGACCATAAGATAAAGGTTATTAAGGAATTAACATGTAAAATAAGCCTAAAGCTATAAAAAGATCATTATACGACGAAAATTTGCTAAAGTGGGGTATTTTGATTTGTAAAATCTATATAGATGATGCTATTGATATATGGTTGTAAGTTTCGTAATATTTACTTCAAATTTCTATAACATGAACATGCACTTATAATAATATAGGTGAGGGAGTATTAATATCTAGACAAATTCACTTCTTAGAAGACTACCATACACATTTAGTACAAGAAACTAGAAACAAGGATTAAAAATTTCAAATATAAGAATGAAGTAAGTACTTGAATGTCAATTCACATTAACTATAACTAAATATTTAATCGAAAAAAAATAAAAAATATTAATCAATCTCATAGACATTGCATGCAACAAAAAACCACCTCAAAATTAAGTTTTTATATTATGACTCACACTCTTCCAATTTCTAGTGGAACACAACCTTTGAGAGATAGACTAAAATCACATCACTAGACCAAAAATTGCACAAATACCAATAGATGTGCAAATACATGTAATCAAAATGTAATCAAAAAATGCTAAATTCTAATTTGTCTACTTAAAATCTAAGAGTGTGAAACCCTTTTGTCTTTTAAAGCTACAAGTTGAACCTCTAACATCTATTTGGAGATGGAAACTCCATGGAAGCCTTCATATATCTCAAAAAAAAACATATTCCATATGCAAAGCCTTTCTTACTATATGTTGTGTCACCTTAAAAACTTCATGGTAGATCCTTTTTTAAAACCAAACCTCATTTTTTCCCAAATGAATGCATATGTGGGCGTACTTGTTAACTTCCATCAAAAACTTTATCTTAATATAATGCTTCTGTCTTAATTTACTTCTACAAAGTCTTCCTCCTTAATGTATAAGTAGACTACTCTCAAGCATCTACTTAGACCACTCATACTAATTTGATATGTCATGTAATTGTATTAAACTTATACAAGAGGTTACGAGATTTTTTATTATTTTCATAACAAACATTATCACAAAATGTTAATTATATAGCATTATTTGGTTTACCTTTGAATTAGATTAATACATATAATATTTTTCATTATCTTTATGATAGCATCTCTTGTCTATGTGTTGCCCCTCATAAGCCATCCCTTGTACTTGTAGTTGTACTCCTTTATGATGCTCCACACTATTGCAATCATTCTCTCACCCTTTGTTACCTCATCTTCAAGGGCTTCTCCCTTAATAATTTTGGCTATGTCATGTGTAGGTAAGTGATGGGATAAGAATTGAGTCGACCAATTAAGTTTAGAAAATACCTCCATATATTCTTGAATAATATATTTTTTTATCCAATTTTATATTCCTTGAAGCTATAACTCTTTTCATTCTATTAAAAAATATTATTATAAGTATATTCCACTTTATATATATAATTATGAACTATATATATACATACAATGTAATCTAGAATATGACAATAGTTTGATATTATAGAAGTTCCACAACATGCAAACAATTATTTAACATAGATCCATTAATAGATTTAGAGTCAAAGACCTTTTACTTCACTAAAATTCAATGCTAAGAAATTTAAAGTTTGTATAATTTTAATATAATATAAAATTAATTTTAAAGACCTAACTTTGGAACTTTGGATGTTCAACATTAGCATGTAATGCATAATGACTTTAGATGTGATATGAAGGAAGAATGTTGTGAACACTCAAAATATATACAAGATTAATATTTTTACATGTTTATGAAATATAACATATTATTATGCATATATTTAAGCCCCTAGTTGTACTCCCCACTCTTGGTGTTATTATTTAATTAGTGTTTTTTATATCTAATAATAAAAAAGAAGAGTTGTGTCCACACATTTTAAGAGTTAGTCATGTATCACTTATATTTTCTTTCCCCACTGATTATATAACTATATTGGATAATTCTATATGATGTGTCTCTTCAATATATATTTTTTTTACAAATACAAGGAAATTCCATTATGTGAGTAGTCTTACATGTTAAAACTAACTTTACAAGTATATTTAAGAAAACTTGGTGTATTAATGAGTAGTCCCATTAGTTTCATATTTGCGTATATATTATTCAATACATTTTCTATTTTTCTTTGATTTATTTATAATCAACACAAACTTTCAAATATGAGTTAAGATTGGAAAACATACTAATTTGTTTTTATATATGTTTTAACTTAAACATTTAATTCTAGAAAATTTTGATAAAAGAGGATCCTACACATGACAATTAGGTATCATGTAACATCATGAGCAATTAAAAGAGAGAGGATTTCATCACATGGCACATGAATCCTAGCATATCAATACAAGAGAGTTATCATCATGTACCATATGTGCAAATATAATGAGTTTACATAGATTGATAATTGTGAAACATATCAATGAAAGCATATATGAAATATTTAGAATAAAGAACAACCTAAAGTAAAACTTTAAGTAATATAAGTTATATCAAGTTCACAAAAAAATAAGAAAATGAAGTGCTACCTCTACATCCACTATCTTCTACCCTATACTTTTAATTTAACTAAATGTTTTTTGATTGAGAAAGCAGTGAAAACCAGGGCATTGACCCTTTACATAGTTAAACTATAAACAACACTTAAACAACACTATAATGACAAACATCCATAACTAGAGTCTTTTCGAACTAGAAACAACAAAAAGAACATAACAAAAGGGAGCAAGGGAAAGCATCCCAAAACACAAAAAAACCACACAAGACCTAAGGGGTCAACTTGTGAACCCCAGTCCTATCAATGACTTTTTTCCAATCATCAAACAAGAACTTGTAAAGTTCCCTGACTTCATCCTTGTCAGCATCGTTGTTCGTGGTGCGCTCTCTCAGGAGGAGAGAGTGAGGGTCGAACTGTGAAGGACCTACAAGTATAAATTTTTGAGACAGACAATCTAGGAGTCCCTAGCCTCTACCTTATGTTTTAGAACCTTGATCTCCTCAAGAATGACCTTCATGTCCAACAATGACCCCAGGTTTTCAATCCTCTGCAAAATATCCCAAACATCATAACAGATATTGTCGAGTTGTCTCATAGTTGGCATTCCCTGGGGGATATCAATCTTTTTCTCATCACCCTCCCTATTGACAGTCTCTACCATCGGGTCAACTTTTTCAGTTTCCACCATCTTAGCCAAATCCACAACATGAGCACTGACCCCCTGGGCTCCCAAGTCCTCTAGGTCTGCCACATTCTTGTTCTCATCACCCTCTATGTTCACAATATCCACCGTTGGGTCCACTTTTCCCATCTCAGTCATCTTAGCCAAATCAACAATGGGAGCTATGGTCTCCTGGGCCATTCGGTTCCTCCATTTTCATCACTTCATCCGGGTCCACCAGGTTGATAGTGACCGCAGGTTCCATATCCGACTTAGCATTAGCAGCCTCATTGAGGGGCCTAGAGGAACCCAAATCTTTAAGGTCCACCCCCCCCCCCCGCTCAATCAAGCCTTCGTCAAGATCAAAGACATCTTTAGATTTTGACTTTTTCTCCGAGGAGCTTTTTGACGCCAACCTGCGTGACCTCCTTCTGCCTTCAGTGTCAGGGGAAGGGCTTTCTTCCTCAAATTCTTCAGACGAAGAATTGTCCTCAATGATAATTCTTCTCTGTTTCATAGGAGCTTTCCCTTTATCCTTAGTTGGGGTGATTTTCAAAAGTGAATACCCTTGACACTTGGTATGGAGTGTGAGCAAAGGACAAAACTTAAGTCTAGGTAAAAAGTACGAGAAGTTGCCTAAGAACAATAGCTATAAGAAGTTAAGTATCATATAAAGATGATTACAAAAAAATCGTCAAAATCTAATATACCGTTTAGAATATATAAATGTGCAAAATCTGATATACCATTTAGAATGACAAAGCTAACTATAATGACTAATGAAGCTTCCTAGGGAAAAAAAACAAAAACACAACAAAACTGTGGAGCAAATGTAGGTAGGTGTGATCCATCAAACACGGCTTGTTTTGAGTTCATCGTGTAGACTAGTCAATTCTTCACGTACACTCCTCTCTTCAAGTTAAATGAATCTGGAAAATACAATTAGATTTGACGCGCACATCCATCATTCAACACGAATTTTAGTGTTTTGAAATGATGCTCCGGACTCCGGAGTCATGATCACCTCAACTCCTAGATGCATTATGTAATGGATTTCCAGACTGAAATCCGCTGTAACCATCCACCCTTCCTCCGCGTCTTCTGCGGACATTACGTCATTACTCTGATTTTCTTGATTTTATTCAAACTTGTCTCTCTTTCATTTTATCTCCTATCAATTAATTGCCCACATTGTACGCACGTCCTCTTGGGTTAACGTTGTTTTGATTAGGAAAATTCGCTTAACAAATTTTGGTACAAGGTATGCACTACAGATCACATTTTATTGCTTTGGCCCTGGACAGTAATGTGATTATATCTCATAATATAAAAATTGGGTATGTTTGGTTTATTATGATAGATTTAAATAAGTTTGATTATATATTTATCATTAAAATTTTTAGAGAAAATCGATTTCTAAAATAAAATTTTATTGTAAAAGTAATAGATTGGTTTTTTCATAGTTTTATTATTTTATTTTTTCTCAAGAAATTATTTTGAAACAGAGTTTTAATCACAATATACACATCATAGAAATCATAATTTGAATCTACTTAAAATCTAGGTTCAAATCTTAAGTCAAATTGATGTTTCCATTCCATAAATTAGACGATTCTGGAAATTTCACTGTGTTACTTCTTGCACAAGAAATTAAATGCTTTCAATTATTTAACCACTATATTTAGATTGAATAATCTATCAATTTTTTTTAACTTTTTTATTCCCAATATTTATAATTCAACAAAATTCTTTTGGAAATCCGCTAAATAAAACTTAAATTTGTCATAAAATTTTAGAAAATTTAGATCCTTGACATTCATAAATTAGAATCTTGCATCTTGTATTGTAGAAAAAAAGACATAAACATTATTCTTAAATTTTTTTTATAAAACATTTCCATACTTGAAGTTTATTATAGATTTCAAATGTTTACTAAATCCAATTATGTAAAATAATGTAGATGTAGAATAAGAATGTGAAAAACCATATATATTTCTCTTAAATCACTATTAAATTGCAAAATTTTAACCTTTTGGAGTCCTTTAAAAATTCTTATAAATTGAAATTTCCCAATTGAAACTCAATATTTTCCCTATGAATTGGGAAAGATCCAGTTAACCTTGAATAAGTGCTTGCTCGTGCTCAATCGTGTCAAACTTAATCTTAAGACTTGAAAATTTATATTGAAGTCATATATGAGTTCATATGATCATTCAAAGTCACAGTTTAAACAGTGAAAAATTACGTGAAGATTTTCTTACTTTCAAAAAAAACAATGGAAATCTAGGCATTAATTTTCGAAAGTGAATAACGTGGACACGTATGAACAAAGGACAAAACTTCAGTCTGAGCGAAAAACATCAGATATTACCGACGCTTCTGCACGGTACCTAACAAAATTTTGAGAAAAAAAATCTTATCCATCCAACACGGCTTTTCGTCTTAGACTAGTCAAATCCTTACCTGTTTAAGTTAAATGAATTTGGAAAATAAATTCCTGCAAAATTTGATGGATTTGAAATTCCAGAGTGAAATTCGTGCAGAGATAACGTCGAATGCCAGGTTTTGGAGATGTCATAATTTCGAAAAGGTTAATTAATTGAGTTAATAACACGCAGCTGTTACTGTACTCGAAATTCTCTTTTTATCAATACAAAGATATAAAATAAGCGCCATTACAGTAGAAAATAAAAATGAATTGGGGGGGGGTGTGTACAAAAGCTTTTCTGGTTAGCAGAATTGTCACGACTCAAGCCGATTCAACCTCTGCTCTAAGGTCAAGATGCTGATCAAACTTCGAATTTCTCGGAGATGAAGGAATGTAAAACGGGTAATCAGTATAACCCACGACCTGGTCATGAGTGTAGAAAGTAGAGCGGTCATATTTGGCGAGCTTGGCTTCAATAGCAAATCTGAGCGGCAGATCGGGATTCGAAATGAAAAGCCTGCCGAAAGATATCATGTCGGCGCCGCCACTGGAAACAGCCGCCATGGCAGACTCTCTGTTATATCCGCCGCTCTTCATAACCCTTCCTCTGTACTCCTCCTTCACGATTTTCCACATCGCCGCAGCGCTTCTTTCGCACTCTTCCGCCGCCTCTTTGAGGCCTTCTCTGGTGAATCGGGGCTCGGTCATATGGAGGTAAGCGAGAGGATAAGAATTCAGAAGACCAATCAAGTGAGAGGTGAGAGAGAGCGGGTCGGAATCAGTAGCCCCCATGTGATCTATAATGGGCGATATTCTTATGGCGGTGCGCTCGGCACCAATCTCCATCACCACTCTCTCCACCACCTCCATTGCAAACCGACACCTGTTATGCAGGGACCCGCCATAGCCGTCGAGCCTATCGTTAACGCCGTTCTTGAGAAACTGGTCGATCAGGTAACCGTGTGCCGCGTGTATTTCCACGCCGTCAAATCCCGCTTGCATGGCGTTCCTCGCCGCCTTACCAAACTCTCCAACAACCGCACCAATTTCAGACGTCGAAAGCGCCCGCGGTGGTGAATATGTTGCCTTTGAGCCGCCGGGCATCAAGATTTTCCATTCTTCTGATATTGCCTCCGTTGTGGATGATACGGGTGCTTCTCCATTGGGCTGATAAACTGCAAAAAAAATATATCCACAGACCACTCAAACTTTAGACCAATCCAGAGTATAGAATGATTAATATAAAAAGAGCAGAGATGATTTGATGAAATGTGGGACCTGTGTGCGAAGCCCTGCCGACGTGCCAGAGCTGGCAGAAAATAATGCCGCCCTTGGCATGAACGGCATCCACCACATTTTTCCACGCCTTCACTTGCTCCTCGTTGAAAATACCAGGAGAATGAGGAAACCTGCACGACAAGATCTCGTTTATAATCTTATTTCTATATAAGAGAGATCAAATTTTCATAGTCTAGAGATTTATTATTGTGTTGTTTTTAGATTCTATCGTTTAAGATTTTGTTTGTTTGCATCGTCATGAAGATGTAAAAGAGTGTCAGGAGATATAGAGAGATTATGATAAGTTTCTGGATTCAACTGTGTGTATTTTGTTTGCATCAACGTTTCGGATCAAACTCTATGATGCATCATCAGGAGCTGATCTTACATCTCCTATACTATTTTGTATGAGGAGCTGATCTTACATCTCCTATACTATTTTATATTCTGATGATCACAAAATATGATCTGAAATGTTGATGTAATCAAAATCTTACACAGTCATAAATCCTATTTCTATTTAAAGACTTACACAAGCATTAACATTTTTTATTTTTATTTTACATACCCAATAGCTTGGGGTGAGACTGCATTTGCTTCTGAGATTAAAAGGCCTCCTTTGGTAGCTCTCTGAGAATAGAATTTCACATGAGAAGCTTGCGGACTGTTGTTTATTGCACGGCACCGAGTCACAGGAGCCAACACAACTCTGCATACATTATAAATAATAAAATTAAAGACCACATTTAATCTTAAAAGAGACGTTACAAGTTCAAGTTAGAGACTGTACTTAACCTTGAAGAAATCAAAAAAAGTTACAGAAAATATATGTTGTTACCTGTGGGAAAGTTTGAAGAGAGGACCCATCTGAAATGGTGACAGAAGGTGAGAAGTGGTATGTAGTGGCACTTCAGCTTGGGCTTGGTGAGAAATACCTCCTCTCCCCATACTGCAAACTGACTGTAAGAAAATGGTGTGGCTTCTTTCTTCTACAATTTTTACAAACCAGAGATTTTGGGTTGTGTTTGGCAATTTGGAGCGTCTGATTGGGTGGTATTTATGGCCATTTTTGGCTCTGTGCACAGACATTTACGGTTCCTTCCACGTGGATACTGTTTGACTCGCTTTTTATTCAACGCGCAAAAGTTAAAAAGTGTCATTCCTTCCTTGTACTTTCCTCTCATATAATATACACTTTTCCGCAATCTGAGTTGGACACGATTTTCACGCTAAATCTAGTAAACACAGCACATGTATTTGCCTACCAATGGAATTTCCATGAGTAAATCTGGACCTTTAGATGTTGGGTGGTGGGTCGCCGCCATATTTTCCACAATTAGGTTGCTTTTCAGAGTTTGCATTTTCGTTTGTTGAGAAAATGTTTTTTCTCAATTAAAAAATAGAAAAAATTATTTTGAAAATACCTCCATATACGTTTGCCTAATATAATTTCTAGGCAATTCATATCCTTTAAACCTATATTCCTAAAACTTTCCATTCTATCCTTTAATACTTATCTTTATCTTTTTCCTTTGTTAAGACTCTCCATTTTATATACTTACATAGTGTGATATTGTTCACGAAGTGACAATATGATAAGGAGTCGTGACATCACCTTTAGTTTGATTCATATATCTTTTAAAAGATCTTGTGAGAAACTCCAATTTAGTTTTTTTTGCAAGATTTCTTTTATGTTGCATTTTTATTGCATTTTTATCAATAATAAACATTTTTTTTAGAAAATTTTGTCAAATATTCTTCTAAAATATATCAAATGCTTCAAATATTTTATTTTATGAAGTAATTTTCTTACAGTACAGTCTAATTGACAAATTGATTAGCCATAAACAAGGTCTATTACATACCTTTTTTAGTAATTGAACAGGTATATCACATTCCATGTGTAGATCAATGGACAAATGATAGTGGTAAATATGATGATTTAGTGCATCTTCTTAGGGTGTAAAATTTGATGAACTATTGCACCAAGGATGAGATTTTCTTTGTCATTTAACACAGATACAATACATATCTACATAACTCTGTCAAACATGTATCCTTTAAGGTATGGTTGGATATCCAACCTCTAGTGCATTCGTTGAAGTACCTTACCCTAGTATGCTCCTGCGTCTATGTCGTAACATGAAGCAGTCTGGTCGGTTCTCCAGCGTGATCAATGGATACTGTCGACTCTGCATCACAATTGGGGCACATTTTGTCAGTTTTAGGGTTTGCTCCTACGGGTTGCATTTCCTCATTTTCATCCACAAATCAGGGTGTTTCTAAGCTATTCTGGCCTATCCTACCCTTATCCCCCCTTTTCGGATCATTTGCATGCAGTTTCAAACCAAAATTGAGTCACAGATGCACAACTGCGCCTATGTCAAGACTCCTGCGCCTGTGTCATGTAACCTGCGCCTGTGTACCCTTACACAAGCGCAGAAGACCTCACACAAGCACAGGATTCGCTATACACAAGCGCAGAAGTCAGTTTCTGTGCTCCCTGTGGGCCCTGCAATGTCCCGCAAGCAATCAAAATTCATGAAATTGAAAACATGGGTTTTTGAGATACATACTACTGCTCCTGTGTCGGTCGGTCGTCTGAATGTGCGTACACGTTCTCCGAGGTGATCTGCCATTAGAGTGTTCACCATCTCTCTGCAAGTGTCCTTTTCCAGAGCAACAAATTTTCCTCTTGGGCTAGTGCAAATGAGCAATTTTCACTCTCTTGGTCTCATTTATAGATCTTTGTCAGTGCATAGATGGACGTGCACCCTCTCCATCTTATGTTGGTCGCGGTCTTGTGCACCTTAAATTGCTTGTACTTCATGCATCCGATATCCGATTGTGAGTCCGTTCGATCCTATCATTTTTTATCGATCAATTGGCCTATTTTTCGCATGTTTCTGGCCAATTCCTCGAGGGGGCATGCATATGTCATTATCAGCGTCTGGGGCATTTTCATCATCGTTCTTTGAAACAACGCTTAAAATTGCATTGTCTCAAAGAGGGGCAAAATGTAGACACCTAAAAATGGTCAACGCTTGTGGAATCATACTTTAACATTTACACATTGTCTTATTTTAGGGTTTTTGCATCGCATTAACATTTCTCCTATGTGACGCACTTGGTCTTTATCATTTGCAAGCATCAAGTCTTTCTTCTGCATTCTTCAGTTGTCTCATTTTCGAAATTGGTCTTGTCGACAATAATCTTCAGTCATGATTTTGGTCAATCTTATCCTGTTGCATTAATGTGCATGCTAATTTGTCATCATTTTGGACATCGTCAATCCTAATCAGGGTTTTGTCCTCTTTTCAAATTTGTCATCTTGCAATCGATTTTGTCATCGATCGTGGTCATTTTCAATCGTGTCATTTTGCAATCTATTTGGTCATTGATCCTTATCCTCTTGTCAATTTTGTCATCTTGCGATAAATTTATCATCGATCGTCGTCATCGTGTCAATTTGGATCAATTAGTCATTGTTCCTCATCAATTAGCGCATTTGTCAATCAAATCATTTATCAATTCAAAATTATGATCAAATTGAATCGGCATTAATTATCTTTTGTCAAGACCTAATTGTCATTCTTGCATGGCTAATTCATCTTCTAAGGTTTTATGATTTATTCATTTAACCTAATTTGTCATTTCTTCCTTTAGGTTAAATTATTTATTTATTTATCCTAAGTCTTCTCATCGCAATTAAATATTTATTTAATTGGCTAACTTATTCCTCTTTTTGTGAATTAATTAATAAATGACAAATTATTAATTAATTTACCTAATTTTCCTATTTTCTAAATTCCTAATTTTCATCATTTCTAATTCTTAATTTCCACCTATTTTCTAATTTCCTAATTTTAATTTCCACCTAATTAACTTGTCTCTAGTTCTCCCTATTTTTGTGCTTCGGTGGAAGCATGAATTTCTCATGCGTCATACTCTTGACATAGCAAGATGTCATAAGCCTCTAGTCCTCTAATCTTTGCATTGGCAATATGTCATAATTCATGACATAGAAGGTGTCATAACCTTCTTCTTTCCACTCATTTTTCCCATTTTGAAATCAATTGCTTCTAATATCCATTTCATGCTAATTTGATCTTTTCTCCAATTTTTCTATAAATTGGATGATTTTTCTTCAATCAAGGGTAATTACTTTGTCGAAATAATCGCTTTGTCAAAACAATCACATTTCGAGTACTCTTGCGCCAATATCTTGTCAATCTTGCTTTCACATTAGGTTGATGCACTTGAAGGTGAGATCCACAAACAAAGGCTATTTGGAGAGGAAAGAAGAACAATGGATCCGCATGAAGGAAGCATTCATATCTACGTTTGGTTTGCATAGTATTTAGTTTTGAATGTTTTGTCTTTATGTCTTTATTGAGTGTGTTTAGGATAGATCGTTACATTTAAGCTTTCGTGATTAAGCTAGACTAGTAGTTTTGATTTGCTTGTGATGATTTCCGATTTCCTACCTCACATTAATTGGTGAACCCGACGTGAACACTAACCATCTAACCCCTTAACTGTGTTTTTGAGTGTTTTTGAGTTGTTTTGCAAGTCAAAAACCCAAAAACAGTGTAATGTAGGGTTTTCTGGGACATTTTGCGCCTGTGTAAGACAACTTGCGCCTGTGTTAAGCATTTTGGGCTTGTGTTAAAGACATTCTGTGCCTGTGTCATGACTTTTGTGCCTGTGTCATGACTTCTGCGTTTGGTTTGCATAGTATTTAGTTTTGAATGTTTTGTCTTTATGTCTTTATTGAGTGTGTTTAGGATAGATCGTTACATTTAAGCTTTCATGATTAAGCTAGACTAGTAGTTTTGATTTGCTTGTGATGATTTCTGAATTCCTATGCTACATAATTATATATAAGAGACTATATAATGCATTATAATCTCTTATGAGTGGAGAAAATGCCTCAACTTCACCAGTATTTGACATACCTTGTCTTCTCTTCCTATGAATTTCTCTATCTCTTTGTCTATATGCTTCAATTTGGTCTTTTGAAAGTTTTCTTTTACATTTTTGTTTTCGATGACTGCTGCTCCCCATTATACCACAAAGATGCTAAAAAATAATTTCTAATCATAAATTTGTGTCAAAGATTTTTTAAAAAGAAAAAATTTTGTCTGTATTTGTCTAAAAACCCATGTTTGTCACCTACAAAAAGAATGTAGGGACAGTTGGAATGCTCAAAATGGCCCACTATCCTCTTTTGTGTGGCACAGGTATCAAATATCAGATATTATCCAATATCCGATATCTTATCATAAGGGAGCCAACAATTTTGTTGGTGCCCTTTCTCATAGGTATTGGATATAAGATAATATTGTATATTTGATACCTTGTTTAGGAGAGAGAGAGAGAGAGAGAGAGAGAGAGGAGTCTAGAAGAGGAAAGGGAGAGATAGGGAGAGAAAAGGGAAAGGGATCTAGGGGAGAGAGAGAGGGGGGGTATTGGAAATGGATAGGGAGAGAGCAATAGATAGGGAGAGAAAGGGAAAGAGATCTAGAGAGAGAGGGGGGGTTGGCAAGGGATAAGGGGAGAGAAGGGGAAAGGGAGAGGGAGAGATAGGGAGAGATAGGGGAAAGGGATCTAGAGAGAGTGAGAGAGTAATTAGAGGAGGGGGAGAGAGGAGGAGATTGAAGTATCAAAAAAGAGAGAGGGAGAGAAGGGGAAAGGGAGAGGGGTTGGTAAAGGGATTGGGGAGAGAAGAGGCCAGAAGGGGAAAGGGCTCTTGGGTATGGGCAAAGGGGAGAAATGGATGGGGAGGGCAAGAGATAAGGGGTGAGGGAGAAGGGTTGGGAAAGAGAGGGGGGGGGGAGAGAGAGAGAGAGAGAGAGAGAGAGAGAGAGAGAGAGAGAGAGAGAGAGAGAGAGAGAGAGAGAGAGAGAGAGAGAGAGAGAGGTAAGGGTAATTAGGGGGAGGGGGATAGAGGAGAGATGGTGTTAGACATTGTTGCTACTAGGATATGTTGTTGTCATTGATGTTAACCTATTGTGTCATAATGCAACCTATTATATCATTATATCTTTATGTATTGGTTTTAGTAATCTGGGAGCTTAAATGATCATATCTTATGATCTAGGATACAGTTTGGTTCTTCTGATCAATGCTTTACAGAGTTTGGTATTTCCTCCAGTATATTCCGACATGATCAGATCATGAGCTGTGATTTTGGGAGATTGTTTGGGATGTTCATGTGAATATTTGATTTCAAATAGTTCATGATTTGGTGCTTCGTAAGTTATCTTTCCTCATGGCAGTTGTTGATGTTTGAATGTTCTTGAGTTTTAGATGTTGATCGATGAAGATTTGATACTTGTGTTGGTGCAGCTATTACAGATGATTCTAACATGCATGTTGGTGTTTCCTAATTATGTTCTACCTATTTTGGTGGCCTGCATCGATCCTTGTGCATGTTCTTGGTGATTTTGTTGAACTGGTGACATTCTTCGTGTTATGCGACATTCTTGATGGTGTAGCGTGTTATAGTTGATCTTGGTGTGATTTTCGGTAGTGTTGTGTGTTTGGGTATTTGGTTTAGGGTAAGTGCACAAAGTTGTGTCCACTTAGTGTGGAAGTTTTACACTTAGAAAAAAAGACAAATCTCATGGAATGCATGAGAAATGAAATGGGATCCCGTTTCACGTCAGGATCCCAAGCCTAAATTTGAAACAGGATCTCATTTAGCTTTGGGATCCCAAGCCTAGATCTAAGAAACGGGATCCCATTTCAAAAACAAAACAAAATCCCGTTTCCTTGATAAAAAAAATAATAATTTTTTTTTAAATTTTTTTTAATAAAAAACACAAGCTATATATACATGAAATATAAAATTTTAATATAAGTCACATTTCTCTTTGTCTTTTTTTTCCTTTCTATCTCACTTTGTCCCCTCTCTCCCAAAATCTAAAACTATGTCTCTACCTCTCTATCATGTCCTTAACTCTTTACTCTTTATCTTTGCTATCTCTATACACCTCTCCTTACCCCCTACCTACCTATATATTTCTCTATATATACATCTCTACCTCTCTCTTAACGTACCATCTCTCTCTCCCAACCAACTTATTTTTCTCTACATATGTCATAATAGGTCCTACTAAGGGGTCTTATGTCATAATAGGTCCTAGTAAGAGGTATAATGTCTTAATAGATCCTCTTAAGGGGTCTTATGGCATAATAGGACCTATTATGTCATAATAGGTCACATTTTGTCATAATAGGACCTATTATGTCACAATGGGACCTATTATGACATAATAGGTTGCATTATGACATTATAGGTCCTATTATGTCACAATAGGTCCTATTATGACATAATACCCCTTAACAAGTCCTAGTAAGGGGTATAAAGTCATAATAGGTCTTCTTAAGGGGTTTTATGATATAATATGACCTATGATGTCATAATAGGACCTATGATGACATAATAGGACCTATTACATCATCATAGATCTTATTATGTCATCATTAGTCCTATTATGACATAATACCCTTTAATGGGTCCTACAAAGGGGTATAATGTCATAATAGGTCCTCTTAAGGGGTCTTATGACATTATAGGACCCATTATGACATAATAGATCCTAATATGTGATAATCGATCTTATTATGTCATAATAGATCCTACTGAGGGGTCTTATGTCATGATAGGTCCTGTTAAGGGGTCTTATGACATAATAGGACACTATTATGACATAAGAGGTCGTATTATGTCACAATGTGACCTATTATGTCACAATGTCACCTATTATGATATAATAAGTCGTATTATGATATTATAGGTCCTATTATGTCACAATGTGACCTATTATGACATAACATATCATATTATGACATTATAGGTCATATTATGTCACAATAGGTCCTATTATGACATAATACCCCTTAACTCTCTCTAAAAGTACCATCTCTCTCTCTCAACACCAACTTATCTTTATCTACATGTCATAATAGGTCCTACTAAGGGGTCTTATGTCATAATAGGACCTATTATGTCATAATAGGTCACATTTTGTCATAATAGGACCTATTATGTCATAATAGGTCACATTTTGTCATAATAGGACCTATTATGTCACAATGGGACCTATTATGACATAATAGGTTGCATTATGACATTATAGGTCCTATTATGTCACAATAGGTCCTATTATGACATAATACCCCTTAACAAGTCCTAGTAAGGGGTATAAAGTCATAATAGGTCTTCTTAAGGGGTTTTATGATATAATATGACCTATGATGTCATAATAGGACCTATGATGACATAATAGGACCTATTACATCATCATAGATCTTATTATGTCATCATTAGTCCTATTATGACATAATACCCTTTAATGGGTCCTACAAAGGGGTATAATGTCATAATAGGTCCTCTTAAGGGGTCTTATGACATTATAGGACCCATTATGACATAATAGATCCTAATATGTGATAATCGATCTTATTATGTCATAATAGATCCTACTGAGGGGTCTTATGTCATGATAGGTCCTGTTAAGGGGTCTTATGACATAATAGGACACTATTATGACATAAGAGGTCGTATTATGTCACAATGTGACCTATTATGTCACAATGTCACCTATTATGATATAATAAGTCGTATTATGATATTGTAGGTCCTATTATGTCACAATGTGACCTATTATGACATAACATATCATATTATGACATTATAGGTCATATTATGTCACAATAGGTCCTATTATGACATAATACCCCTTAACTCTCTCTAAAAGTACCATCTCTCTCTCTCAACACCAACTTATCTTTATCTACATGTCATAATAGGTCCTAGTAAGAGGTATAATGTCATAATAGGTCATATTATGACATAATAGGTCATATTATGTCACAATGGGACCTATTATGACATAATAGGTCATATTATGACATTATAGGTCCTTTTATATCACAATAGGTCCTATTATGACATAATACCCATTAAAAAGTTCTAGTAAGGGGTATAAAGTCATAATAGGTCCTCTTAAGGGGTTTTATGACATAATATGACCTATGATGTCATAGGACCTATTACATCATCATAAATCCTATTATGTCATTATTAATCCTATTATGACATAATACCCTTTAACAGGTCCTAGTAAGGGGTATAATGTCATAATAGGTCCCCTTAAGGGGTCTTATGACATAATAGGACCTATTATGACATGACAGGTCTTCTTAAGGGGTCTTATGACATTATAGGACCTATTATGACATAATAGGTCCTATGATGTGATAATCAACCCTATTATATCATAATAGGTCCTACTAAGGTCTGTCTTATGTCATAATAGGTCCTAGTAAGAGGTATAATGTCATAATAAGTCCTCTTAAGGGGTCTTATGACATAATAGGACCTATTATGACATAATAGGTCCTATTATGTGATAATCTATCATATTATGTCATAATAGCTTCTACTAAGGGGTCTTATGTCATAATAGGTCCTAGTAAGAGGTATAATGCCATAATAGGTCTTCTTAAGGGGTCTTATGACATAATAGGACCTATTATGACATAATAGGTCGTATTATGTCACAATAGGACCTATTATGTCACAATAGGTCATATTATGACATTATAGGTCCTATTATGTCACAATAGGTCCTGTTATGACATAATAGGACCTATTATGTCACAATAGGTCATGTTATGACATAATAGGACCTATTATGTCACAATAGGTCATATTATGACATTATAGGTCCTATTATGTCACAATAGGTCCTGTTATGACATAATACCCCTCAACTCTATCTAAACATACCATCTCTCTCTTCCAACCAACTTATCTTTCTCTACATATGTCATAATAGGTCCTACTAAAGGGTCTTATGTCATAATAGGTCCTCTTAAGGGGTCTTATGATATAATAGGTTGTATTATGACATAAGTCGTATTATGTCATAATAAGACCTATTATGTCACAGTGGGACCTATTATGACGTAATAGGTCGTATTATGACATTATAGGTCCTATTATATCACAATAGGTCCTATTATGACATAATACCCCTTAACATGTCCTAGTAAGGGGTATAAATTCATAATAGGTCCTCTTAAGGGAGTTTATGACATAATATGACCCATGATGTCATAATAGGACCTACGATGACATAATAGAACCTATTACACCATCATAGATCATATTATGTCATAATTGGTTCTTTTATGACATAATACCTTTTAACAGGTCCTACTAAGGGGCATAATGTTATAATAGGTCCTCTTAAGGGGTCTTGTAACATAATAGGACCAATTATGACATAACAGGTTCTCTTAAGGGGTCTTATGACATTATAGGACCTATATGACATAATAGGTCCTATTATATGATAATCGATCCTATTATGTCATAATAGGTCCTACTAAGGGGTCTTATGTCATAATAGGTCCTGGTAAGAGGTATAATGTCATAATAGGTCCTCTTAAGGGGTATTATGACAAAAAGACCTTTTATGACATAATAGGTCGCATTATGACATTATAGGTCCTATTATGTCACAATACGTCTTGTTATGACATAATATGTCACAATAGGTCTTGTTATGACATAATACCCTTTAACAAGTCCTACTAAGGGGTATAAAGTCATAATAATTCCTCTTAAGAGATTTTATTACATAATAGGACCTATGATGTCATAATATGACCTATTATGTCATCATAGGTCCTATTATGTCATAATCAGTCCTATTATGACATAATACCCTTCAATAGGTCCTAATAGGGGGTATAATGTAATAATACATCCTCTTAAGGGGTCTTATGACATAATAGGACCTATTATGACATGACATGTCCTCTTAAGGGGTCTTATGACATTATAGGACCTATTATGACATAATAGGTCTCACTAAGGGGTCTTAAGTCATAATAGTTCCTATTAAGAGGTATAATGTCATAACAGGTCCTTTTGAAGGGTCTTATGACATAATAGGACCTATTATGACGTAATAGGTCATATTATGTCACAATAGGACCTATTATGACACATTAGGACCTATTATGTACCAATGGGACTTATTATGACATAATAGGTTGTATTATGACATTATATGTCCTATTATGTCACAATTTATAAGATCTTCTAAAATCTAGAATCTGTATTATAACTCCTAGAGATCTGAAACCATTATCACACATCCTGCTAATATATACATAAAATATAACTTAAAGTATAAGAAAGGAAAAAGACAAAGGGAAATGTGACTTAAGCTTAAATTTTATATTTCATATATATATAGTTTGTTTTAAAAAAAAAATTAAAAAAAGGGAAACGGGATCCCGTTTGCTAAACATTTTTTTAATTATTTTAAAAAATGAAATGGGATCCCGTTTCTAAAAATTTCAACTTTGGTTCGGTTGTAGCTTCGGTTTTGGCTTGGGAAATGGCTTGGAGAGCCAACCCTTAGGCTTGGACCTGGTTTGACCTTCAACTTGAAGGCCAAATCAATCTTCATATGAAATAATGACTTCAAAATATATATCTGAACACCAAATTTTCAGAATTTTTTTTAACAATGAAAACCCATTATAGTAGAGACTGTCTAGATTATAAATATGTAATTTTTTTTAAAAATTGATCAATATTTTTATTTTAAAAATAATTACTAATGAAAGAGGTCTATACACTCGAAATAACATGGTTTTTTAGTTTTTTAATAACTTTTTTGTTTCTAAGTTTTTTGAAAAAAAAATTATATGGCATCAAACTAGAGACAATTCTATACGGTTTTTTTTTTTTTTTTTTTTTAAATGTTAATTTTAGGTCAAATTATGCTTGCCGTACACAAGAATTTTTCAAAACAATGATTATGCCCAATAAAAAATTAACAACGAAAAAAAAATATGCAGAAAAAAATTACAAAAAAATATTCTCATCAAAGGTGAGTGAGTTGTAGATCTTTTCCCAAAAATATTTATAGAAATAGTTTCATTTAGGTCAAATTATGCTTGTCGTACACGAGCATGGTATGGTCCTGAAAAGTGACTTTTAAAATATAGGTTTTAGTAATGCCTATTCAAACTTCATTTTTAAGATCTGGGTATTAAAATAAATTACCTATTTGAAAAGTAGACTTCGAGCACTACATTCTCTAGTACTGAATTTTATCAAGATTCATTCTTCAAGTGCCTCAAATATTTAGTGTTGGCATTATAACAGACAAGGAGAGATTGTTGGCATTTCAATAAGGATATTGAGAAGGTTGTTGATGATTATGGATATAACTGATTAAGGATGTTTACTATCTTAATATTATTATTTTGTCATTGATGTCAAGAAATTGATTTTCTAATTTAGTATGATGTTGCCATATCTTGAGAAGTATGATTTGATGAGTATAAAGATGTCGGTAAAAGACACGGAAAGAATATGATGAATAAGGGGAGGAATAAGTTATTCAATGGGCAACTATTACCAAGTTAGACAATGATGAGATCATGATGTTTAGATTGTTTTGATATCATACATATGCTATTGATTGTAAGGTTAATACTATACTATGTTACCGAGCAAAGAACCTAGTCGGTAAACCCTAAGGAACCTAGTCGGTAAACCCTAAGGTTATCGCTATCGGTTAATGAAGGCGGTATGTCTATCGAGTGAAGTTTAGTATTTACCGAGTTGCAACCGAGCTGTAATAGAATGCATTAAATGATTATATGCATTATTTAATGAAGGAAGCTGATGAGCTGGCTATGATTAAATGATTGGTATGCCATGAATGAATTTTGTTAAAGAATCTATGGCAAAGGAAAATCGGCAGGAAGATCTAAAGCTTAGATTGAACCGCAATACCCTAGCACAAGTTCCAAGAAATGTATGCAAGTTCCAAGGTAGGGTAAAATGTTTTCAGATCGAAGGATACATTGAGCCTAGTCAAGTTTGAAGATTTGATGGCTATGATTGATCATGGGAAATGTGATCAAGGAGATTAAGCGGTTAGCTATTATTTATAAATAAGGAACTATTGATAAGCAATGTATGCGAGCAAGTGTATGCACATGGATGCTACATAGTGATTACCGAGCACAGAAGCTTGAAGACCTGTTTGAATAACAGAGTATAGAGCCCAATAGATGGACAAGATTAGTTCTATGTCTATATTGTATTGAGCAAATAAGAATCTGCTTTAGCATTTTAGATGTGAAGTTGCAGATAGATTTTTATTACTGTTATTTTGTGAAGTGACAGAAAATCTCTTAACTGAGTGGACTTAACAGTCTTATTTGTAAAACCCTCTAGCAAGGTGACATTCTGATTGAATGTTTGAAATCCTTTAACAAGGTCACCTCTAACAAGGTGAAGATCCTAATAGATCTGAGGGAAATCCTTTAACCGGGTCACATCTAGCAATGTGTTTGTAATCTATAACAGGATTTGCTTTTAACCGAGCATACTCTAGAAGAGTATATTTCTTAGTGGGTCTGAAATCCCATAGTGGTTTTTCCCTATTTGGGTTTCCACGTTAAATCTGGTGTTATGAGTGTTATGATGTTTATATGCTTTTGAGTTTGCATGTTTAGCAGTTTTGGTTATATTACTGAAGTATATGTTACCGAGGTTGAATATGATGTTTTTATGGAAGATTAAGTTTGTATGATTCACCCCCCTCTCATCTTATTAGCTTGGCATCTGTACTTAACATTAAGTATCAGAACTATCATTTAGGTCAAACGGGACATAATAAAAAAAAAGGGAAAAAACTTCCACTTTTTGGCCGAAAAGTGGACACAACTTCTTGCACTTACCCTTTAGGTCCATGTTATGTCATGTGTATCATTAAATTGGTCTAATGGTCGATCTTTGTATCGTGTGATGTAATTTTTTAATTGTGAGTTGGGGGTTTGGCCGACCTTGTTGTCAAGATTGATGATCGGTATATATAGATGGTATAGTCATGTAAATTTTGTATTAGTGGTGTGTCTGCATTATCAAAGAATGGTCAAGATGCAAACAAGTTTATAAATCCTTTGACATTGTGATTGAGAAGAGATTGAAGTGTTGTAGAGTAGACAAATGTGCTTAACTGAAACTGTCATCAGGCATTTGCAAATGCTATTCTTTCAGTTCATTTGATTCCAGATTGTTGTCCGAATATTTTGTAAGTTAGTGAAACTTCCTTGTAAGGTAGTGAACCTTCCCCGAGGGTTGTAGCCTTCCAGGTTATTGTAATTTGATAAATGAGCTCTAGGAAGTGAGCTTGAATGCATGTGCATTCCCCATTGTAATATTTACACATACTACTGTAGAGTATCATCAAATTGTGGGTAGGTTCCCACCGTGGTTTTTCCCTTGATAGGGTTTTCCACATCAAATCTTGGTGTTGTGTGTTGTGCTATCAATTTGCTTATCTTTGTTGTTGTTGTAGTTAATCATATTTGTGTTTGAGGTTAAGTATGTTAATCTAGTGAAAACCGATTCACCTCCCCTCTTAGTTTTCCTTCATTGTTGTTGGCAACAATTGGTATTAGAGCTAGATCTTCCAAAAGAAGTTTGACCACTTGAGGTGATCTGGGATGGCAACTGGAGGTGTTATTTTTAAGGAGAGTCTGAGATTTGATGGAAGTAATTATGCTATATGGAAGAACATAATGGAGGTGCAGTTGAGATGTCTTGGGGAGGATTACTGGAAGATTACAAAGGATGTCTATTCTATTCCTCAGAATGGACCGGTTAGTGCTGCTGAGAGAAAGGATGTTGAAAATAACATTAGAGCAAAGGAAGCGTTACTAAGTGCCTTGACTGATTCAAAGATGACTAATGTAATGGGACTTCATATTGCACATGAGATCTAGGAGAATCTTGAGACCTTGTATGAAAGAGATAAAGAAGTCAAAGTTGCTAAGTTGCAGAGTTTGAAAGGGAAGTATGAGATGCTGAAAATGGGAGAAGATGAGAACATAAACTCTTTCATGGCTAAGGTGAATGGACTTGTCCTAGGTATCAAATGTGCTGGTGGAACCCTTGAAGAAGATGAAATTGTTGCTAAGGTGCTGAGATCATTGCCTCCTTCTTACAAACATAAGGTAGCTTCTATTGATTAGATTTGGAGTGTAACTACTATGACAAGAGATATGTTGGTTGGAAAGATTGCTACATTTGAACTGAGCGAGTTTGGTGAATCACATGAAAAGTCTGAGACATCATTTAGAGCATCTGTATCCGGAAAGCAGAAGTATGATCCTGAAGAATGCACAATATCAAGATATGAGAGAGAAGAGAAATGGAAGATCAAGAAAGAGAACTAGATGAGCTTGAATCATTGATTGCCCGAAGATTGGTTAAAGGAGCTGGTAAGTATGATGGAAAATTGCCTCTGAAATGTTTTTCTTGTAATAAGATATGACAATTTGCTTCAAGGTGCCTGAAGAGAATGTCTAAGTATGATAAGAATGATAGATATGAGAAGCATGAGAAGTATGATAAGCCTTACAAGTCCAACCAGAAGTATAAACATCATAAACAATTGTTATTATGTTCTTGATGAAGGTGTTATAGATAAAGAATCATAAGGAGATGAAATTGTGTTTATTGTTATTAAAGAAGATGGACCAACACATGTTGATTCCACAAGCAACACTATTGATGAGAAAGCTTTAGCTGCTAAAGTTGAAGATAAATATGAATGGGTGATTGACATCGATTGTTCACATCATATGACCGGTGATAAAATCAAATTTGTGAATATGGAGAGGTATGATGGTGGAATAGTAAGATTTGGAGATGACAAAGCCCGTGTAATTCGTGGTAGAGGTTCTATTTCCTTTGATGGTAAGCATAACATAGATGATGTCTTGTATGTTGAAGGTTTGAAGCATAATTTTTTTAAGAGTTGGACAGATGGTTGACAAAGGGTACGATTTGCAATTCAAGAACGGAAAATGCAAGATCCTAAATGCCTCTGGTACAAAGATTGCATGAGGAATTAAGATGGAAGGTAATGTATTTCAATTGAATGCTGGTGAGAAAAGTTGCTTGATTGCTTAGATTGATGAAATTTGGTTGTGGCATAGGAGAAAGTGTCATGTTAAATTTGAATCAATGATTAAGATCAATTCTACTCAAGCTATTAGAGATTTGCCTAAAATTGTTAAGCCTGCTAATCCGGTATGTAAGGAATGTCAAATGGGAAAGCAAACAAGAATTTCTTTCAAGAGTAGGAAGTATACATCTGATGTATTACTAGATCTTGTGCATACTGACCTATGTGCACCTACAAGTATAAGAAGTGTGTAGGGTGACATATATTTCATGTTACTGATTGATGATTATTCCAAGATGACACGAGTTGCCTTTTTGAGGGAAAAACCAGAAGCATTGGATAAATTCAAGATATTCAAAGAAAAGGTTGAGACTGAGACCGAACTGAAGCTAAAATATCTGAGATTTGACAGAGGAGAATTGTGTTACGGTGAATTTGACTCATTCTATGAGAAACATGGGATTAGAAGACAATTTTCTGCCCCTAGAACCCCACAACAAAATGGAGTTGTTGAAAGAGAGAACAAAATTATCTTGGATGTTGCAAGGACTATGCAGATTGAAGGAAATGTTACGAAGATCTATTGGAGAGAAGCTAATAGCACTATTGTTTATACATTCAATCGAGTGCATATAAAAGGTGATATCGGTAAGACTCCTTATAAGCTATGGTTTGGTCATGTTCCTACTATGAGATATTTCAGAATTTTTGGAAGAAAGTGTTATATCAAGAGCAATGAGGATATATGAAAGTTTGATGCAAGAAGCAGTGAAGGAATTTTCTTGGGATATTCAACAAAGAGAAAGGCCTACTAGTGCTACAATAAAATACTGAGAAAGATAGTGGAAAGTACAAATGTGAAGGTTGATGAGAACTATGGAAAAAAAATCAGAGCATGTGTATATGATGATTATCAAAATATTGTCTTAAAGAAAATTCAGATAGAAGAATTGAAGCAGATTGATCTGGTAGAGGCTTTTAATATGGATATTGTTGCTTCCGGTGAAGAGGTGCAGGAACCTAAAAATCAGAATAATCAGAAAACTCTAAAGTATGTAAGACTGAATCATTCTGAAAATCATATCATTGGTGATAAAAACAAAGGTGTAATGATGAGAAGAATGCTAGTTGTTGAAGAGGTATGTTTGATTTCTAAAATTGAACCTAAAGATGTTGTTGAGGCTTGCAAAGATGAAAATTGGATGAAATCTATGGAAGAAGAATTGAATCAAATTGAAGAGAATAAAACATGGGAACTTGTGCCTAGACCTAAAGACAAGAATGTGATTGGTACTAAATGGGTATTTAGGAACAAATTGAATGAAGCCAATAAAGTTGTTAGAAATAAAGCAAGACTAGTATGCAAAGAATATTCACAAAAGGAAGGGATTGATTATGAGGAGACTTTTGCTCCGGTAGCTAGACTTGAAGTTGTTAGACTATTTCTTGCATATGTTGCTTACAAGGATTTCAAAGTATATCAGATGGATGTCAAGTCAGCTTTTTTGAAAGGTGATATTGAGGAAGAAGTCTACATTGAGAAACCTAATGGATTTTCATTATCGGATGATTGAGACATGGTATGCAAATTGAAGAAAGCTCTTTA
Organism: Cryptomeria japonica; assembly: GCF_030272615.1. Taxonomy (NCBI): domain Eukaryota; kingdom Viridiplantae; phylum Streptophyta; class Pinopsida; order Cupressales; family Cupressaceae; genus Cryptomeria; species Cryptomeria japonica. The sequence goes on from NC_081413.1 coordinate 280,913,741, forward strand.
TGGACTGACACAAGCTCCTAGAGCTTGGTATGCTAGATTGGATAGGTATTTTCTAAAATTGGGATTTAATAAAGGTACTACTGATAGTAATCTATATTTCGATATTGAGAATGATAATATTTTGATTGTTGAAGTTTTTGTTGATGACATTATCTTTGGAGGAGATCATGACTTGAGTATGAAGTTTGTCGATGATATGCAGAAAGAATTTGAAATGTCTATGATATGAGAGATGAAATTTTTCTTAGGTTTGCAAATTTCACAGACTGAAAAAGGTATTTTTATATCTCAAGCTAAATATGTGAAGGAATTGTTGAAGAAGTTTGGGTTAGAAGATTCTAAACCAGTTGGAACTCCTATGGTAACTAGCTGCAAATTGTCTAAGGATGATGAATCTCTGAAAGCTAATAAGACATTATACAGATCTATGGTTGGTGGATTGCTATACCTGACTTAGATTAGACTTGACATTATGCACATTGTGTGCATGGCTGGCTGCTAGATATCAAGCTGATCCAAAAGAGAGTCATGTCACTGCTATGAAGATGATATTCAGATACTTGAAAGGAACTGTGGATTATGGTTTGTGGTATTCGAGGAATGATGATTTCATGTTATGTGCTTACACTGATGTTGATTGGGCTGGTGATGTCGATGACCGAAAGAGTGCCTCTGGTGGTGCATTATTTTTGGGTAAGAAATTGGTTTCATGATCAAGTAAGAAACAAGATTCAATTTCCCTATCTACTATTGAAGTTGGATACATTGTTGCTGCTAGTAATTGCACTCAGGTAGTTTGGATGACATAAATGTTGAAGGATATTAGAGTTACCTATGATGAGCCTACTGTCATATATTGTGATAATTCTAGTGCTATTAATATATCAAAGAACCCGGTGCAACATTCAAAGACTAAACATGTATCAATCAAGTATTATTTCTTGAAATAAAAGGTCAATGAAGAGGAAGTGAAGCTAGAGTATGTGTCTACAAAGGAGCAAATTGCTGATAATTTCACCAAGCCTTTGCCTATAGATACACTTATCTATTTGAGAGACAAGTTAGGGGTATCCACCCCTCCTGATGGGAACTAGATGCATTGAGTTGCATCAATCCGGTGGACTTCACAGTCTTATCTCTTTGTTCAGATTGATGAGTTGATGTTGCTCCTCTAATGAAGTAGTTTTTTTGTGGTTCAGTTGAGCTGGTTGTAATCATGATTTGTTTATCTAAGGGGGAGAGTTTGGTTTTTTGTTTTGAGAACCTTTGTCATTGATGTCAAAGGGGGAGAAAAAGCATGTGAAAAACTATCTTATCTGTTGTTGATGAGCTTGATCTTAAGGGATTTTGTTGGAGATGTTTTCTTTATTTGCATTGATTGTTTTTGACATCCATATATTGCCATCAATTCCAAAGGGGGAGATTGTTAGACATTTCTACTGCTAGGATATGTTGTTGTCATTGATGTCAACATATTCTCGTGATTTATTGCTTTAGTGGTTGCAAACTGGTTTATTCGGATCATGGTTCGGTGTATGGAGTATTTCTTGTATCATTATATCTTTCTGTATTGGTTTCAGTGATCTGGGAGCTTAATTGATCATATCTTAAGATCCGGTTTATAGTTTGGTTCTTCTTATCAATGCTTTGCATAGCTCGATATTTCCTCTGGTATATTCCAGTGTGATTAGATCATGAGCTATGATTTTGGGAGATTGTTTGGGATCTTCATGTGGATCTTCATTTCAGATAGTTCGTGATTTGGTGCTTTGCAACTTATCTTTCCTCATGGCAGTTGCTACTATTTGAATGTTCTTGAGTTTCAGATGTTGATTGATGAAGATTTGATAACTGGTGTTGGTGCAGCTGTTACAGATGATTCTAACATACTTGCTAGTGTTTCCTAATTATGTTCTACCTATTTTGGTGGTCCACATTGATCCATTTGCGTGTTCTTGGTGATTTTGTTGAATCGATGACATTTTTTGTGTTATGTGGTATTCTTGATGGTGTAGCGTGTTGCGGTTGATCTTGACATGATTTTCGGTAGTGTTGCGTGTTTGGGCATTTGGTTTAGGTCCATGTTATGTCATGTGCATCATTATATTGGTCTGGTGGTTGATCTTTGTATTGTGTGATGTAATTTTGTAATTGTGAGTTGAGGGTTTGGTCGCCCATGTTGTCAAGGTTGATGATTGATATATATAGATGGTATAGTCATGTAAATTTTGTATCTATGGCGTGTCTGCATCATGAGAGAATGGTAAAGGTGTGAACAAGAAAATACATCCTTTGGTATTGTGATTGAGAAAAGATTAAAGTGTTGTAGAGAAGACAAATGTGCTTAACCATAACTATCATTAGGAATTTGCAGATGATGTTCTTTCAATTCATTTGATTTTGGATTGTTGTCTGAATATTTTGTAAGTCAGTGAGACTTCCTTGTAAGGTAGTGAACCTTCCCTGAGGGTTGTATCCTTCTAGGTTATTATAATTTGAGTAGTGAGCCTGAATTCATGTGCATTCCCCATTATAATATTTACACATACTATTATAGAGTATCATCTAATTATGGGTAGGTTCCCACCATGGTTTTTCCCTTAACAGGGTTTTCCACATCAAAATATTGGTGTTGTGTGTTGTGCTATCAATTTGCTTATTTTGGTTGTTGTTGTCATTAATTAGATTTGTGTTTGAGGTTAAGTTTGTTAATCTGGTGAAAACTTATTCACCCCTAGCCCCCCCCCCCCTCAATTTTCCTTCATTATTGCCAACAGATGGAAGTATCAACAAAGTGAGTGATGGTGGACAAGGGAGAGGTAGGAGAGAGGGAGAGAATGGGAAAGAGAGAGGGGGTTGGAAAAGGATAGGGGGAGAGGGATACGTAAGTAGAGAAGGGGAAATGAAGAGGGAGAGATATGGAGAGAAGGGAAAGGGAGAGGGTGTGGGCAAGGGAGAGGGGGGAGAAAGGGAGAGAGGTGAGAGAGTGAGAGAAGTGGAGAGAGAGAGAGAGAGAGAGAGAGAGAGAGAGAGTTGGGTACAAATAAGTGTACAAGGTGTGAGGGATAGAAGGAGAGATACACCTGTAGGTAGAGGGAAAGAATGTCCAAATGGGAGATTATACAAGGGATCAAGGGAAACATAATTTATTTAATATAAAATGTTATATCGGGATATATATAAGTTTTTTAATATATATTAGTATCATTAATAATATTATATTATATATATTTATAGTATATATAAATATTTATATATTATATTAAATATATAAAATAATATTATAAAAATTATACATAATAGTAATATAATATATTATATATTATGTATTAGGATATCTTATATTATTATATTTATAGAAATAAACTAATAAAAACCAAATATCCGATAATATCAGATATCCGATAGTATCAAATGTACCAGATAATATAGGATATCCGTTACCTACCCGGATATATGGACAATATTCATTACCTTTGACAAAAATATGTAGCCTTGGTTTTTGTCTTAGTATTGCTTTGGGATCTGGCTAGGACATGCCAAACCTAGAAAGTCAACACAAAAAACGTGTTTAGGAGTTTTCCTTGCTTTTCCAGACTTTGCCCATGTGGTTGGCAACTTTTTTTTTACTTGAAATTGATGGAAATTTTTTTTTTTTAAGGAGATTCTCAACTTTCCACCAATATAAATTATGCCTTATTTTAACTTTAATTAATTATTATTATTCATTTTCTATTTGAACTATGACCAAAGTCTTGATTGATAGGCTGATTGAAAAACATCTATAACTTTCAAATGGTATCACATTTTTTGAATCCAAAATATGCGTCACATTCTATGCTTCACATACTATAGGATTAAAAAAAATTGAATTTCATAAAGTTGTAGTAAAAAAATTATAATTAATTATTTACTTTGAAAAAATTACAAAAAAATATGTGTCACATTCGGACATGAGTCTTCTACTTATATCTAAAATATTTATTAAAAAAACTATGATTTGATTATGGCTAGGGTGGTTAGACATACACCTGCTTTTTATCTTTTTCCTAAAATTTTAGTACTACTACATTGAAATTTCAAATTTTCACCAAATAGATTTATAGTGCTTGAAGAGACTTTCACAAGAAATACCCTTTTTGGTAGTACCAAACAATTCAAAATATTTATTATGGCAAAAAACCAACTCTATATCTTAGAAATTAAGTTTTTTTAATTTCATAACCTAAAAGTCACACATTTTGTAATTATATTAATGGAAGAAAGATTGATACACCTTTCGTAACATTAAATATAATAATTTTTTCTTGATCCAAAGTATTAAAAAAACCCAAAGAAAAATTGCATATACTAAGAGCTATGCTTGAAAAAGAAGCCCAATTATTATCTAGATGGAAATTATTCCCCCCAACCTAACACAAAGCATCTAGAGGGTAGCATTTACTTTATATCTTGTTGATAAATGAAAAATAAAAATTCTCATTTGTATGTTTTGTTTAAGTTAGCCTAGAGAGAGGCTACCAATATGGCCTAAAAAGATAACAATAAAATACAGAAAGATCAACAAGGCAAGATTAAATTAGGGGGTTCAACTTAAACTGAGATCTAAAGACATTTATCTTTAGATAAAAAAAATCTCGACCCAATGTACAACAACTAACCTAACAAAAAAACTAACATACTAAGAGCAATGTTTGAAAAAGAAGTCCAATTAATATGTAGGGGGAAAGTATGACCTAAAAATTATTTTTTTCTATTTTATAACCTTAAAATTACACTTTTTGTAATTATATCAATAGGAGAAAGGTTGAGACACCTTTCATAACATTAAGTATGACAAAGTATTGACATAAAGTTAAAAAATAGGCCAAACAAAAAACACATATCAAGAGCCATGTTTAGAAAAGAAGCCCAATTATTACCTAGGGGAAAGTATGCTCTCAACCCAACACCAAATATCTAGAGGGAGACATTTACTTGATATCTTGTTGATTATACAAATACAAACAAAAAAGCTTATTTGTATGTGTTGTTCAAGTTAGCATAGAGAGACAAGAGTAAACTAATGAATTAAACCCAAATTGAAATCTTTAGATATAACAAGATCTTGATTCAAAATATGAAAACAAATAGAATTTAAGAGAAAACTAACACATCCTAAGAGCTATGCTTGAAAAAGAAATCCAATTATTATCAAGGGGAATGTTGATGCCAACCCAACTCCAAACATCTAGAGGGTAAGATTTACTCCATATCTCATTGATCAACAATGAAATAAATATTGTAAATAAAAATAAATGAACTTAATAAAATAGAATAGTTGATATGAATTTTCCACATTCTATTAGGTAGTATATGTGTAAACTTTTGATTTACTTGATGTTTTAAATCATCATCATCAAAAGAAGAAAATCGTACACAATTTAAATAAAGTAGAAAGTATAAATAACAACAAAAATAAATGAATGTTAATAGTAAAATAGAAACTATAAATAAAAACAAAAACAATCTATTTATAAATAAAAGCATAAACAAAAACAACATAAGGTTACTTAGGGAACCTGTTTTCTCCTCTATCTAGAAAGAGGTCTGGAATCCCCAACTCCTCCCCAAGGTTAATTTCTTCAGGTGGATTACTCTCCCCAACAAAATTTTGACCCAAGACAACTTGGTCAAGTTGGGATTCCATTTCCCTAACATATGCATCCTCTGCAAAAATGATGAAGAAAGTTTTGCCCATCTCTTCCTCCACCATGCCTTCACTCGGGAGCAATGGGGGATGGTCTACAGTAAGCTTAATATCTGTTGGGTTATGAATGATAATTTGTTGAATCTGTCTTAGGAGTTTCGAGGCCCGTCTTCCAACCCCCTTATCCAACAATTGTGGAAGCAAATCCCCCCCACATGAGCTGGTGTATCTGGAATGAAAGGAATGATAGGATATTCAGAGACAAAGAGGCCTCTGTGGAAATTGTGTTTGCTTGATTCCTTAAATTGATTCTTGAGAATATCTTTGTTTCTAAAATCAGGATGGCATCCAAGCCCCCCTCTACCTGGGACTGGGAAATTGCTAGATTATGGAGCCTTCCCCCCTCATTCTCTCTTGTTGACTTCTCTAAGAGACTTCTAAGACAAAGCATGGCCTGGCTCCCCCTGGCTTCAAAATTTAAACTCAATTTTGATGGGGCTTCCAAGGGGCCCTGGCTACTGGTGGAGGGGTTATTAGATCCCATATGGGGGCCCTTGTTGCTGCTTATGCGGGTAACCTGAATGGGCATTCCTCTAATCAGGCTGATGCGATGGCCTTAGCCTGGGGAATCCGCATTGCCCTCTCCATGGGAATCAAAATTATGGACATTGAGGGGGACTCCAAGCTTATCATTGATGTTGTCAAAGGGCGGAATAAGCTTAATTAGACAATTGAGGGAACCATCAAGGACACCTTGAGGCTCATCTCCACGCTTGACTCGTTCAGAGTTATGCATATCCACAGGGAAGGCAACTGTGTGGTGGACTCCATGGTAGCCATTGGCCTAAACCTCTCAGGGTTGAGATGTTGGAGGAGTCACAACTCCCTCCTAGACCATGTTAACTTCCTTCTCTAGGAAGAGAAATCCAAAATCTTCACTAATGATTGAGCGGCTGCCAAGTGCTTCCCTCACCCTCCTCTCTTCCCTTGGGGCAGTATGGGGGTGGTGGTTTCATAATTCAAATATTGGGAATATCCCTCTGATCCCTTCTGATGTGGTGGTGACTCGTTCGGCTAGGCTGGCAATGACGCACGCGTTGCTGTGTTGGCATTTCACTTGTGCTTGCAGAGTCATGATGAGGCACGACTGGATTGGAAACGTGTTGGTAGCCACCGGTATTTGTTGGCTCTTAATGCCTCGTAACCAGGAAATCATTTCTAAAAGTGACTTCATTTTTTCCCATGCGCCCAACTTCATTTCTTATTTATTGATGTCGGGCTCACACACTTCCCATTTTCTCTTCTTGGCTTGCTTCTCAAAGGGTCTCTACAACTTTCTCTGTTTCATGACTAAAGAAGCTCTATTGGTGGAGGACATGGGGGGCGACAGATTTAGATATGAACTGGATAATCAGAATGATTTTAAAAAAGATCCCCTTGTCTGGAAATTTTGTGTTGAAGGTGGGTTGCCGATTTTATGGATTGCTTGAAGGTCCATGATGAGCTGCTCTCGGCTGCTTTTCCCTCCTCTTGGTCTGGGAGGCGGGTCTCGATTGGCGGCATTATCTTTGATGTCTCTGAAGAGACTATTGCCCAAGCTGCGAAGCTGACCCTTGATGGCCGCTGCTAAAAGCGTACCAGTCATGTTGCAAATAGTGAAGGATTGAAATGGTTCTTTCGTAACCGCGAAGAACCTATCAAGCTGCAAGGTGGGTTTTCTCGAGAGGAGCTCAAGCACCTGTGGAACATGATCTGCCTCATGATCATGAAGTACTTCATTCTCAAAGGAAGGTATAAGGTATTCTACTACTACCATTTGCCCCTCCTCAATCACTTATGTAACAATGATTTGCTTTGTTTGTCGTTTTATTTATTGCACTCTATAGAGAGCTATGTTAAATACACCATGGACCCCAAGCATGGGGATAAGCCTCCCTACCTCCTCCACCAGGGCCTCATTTATAGGTTGTATAAATTCCATGAGGCTTTCTGCCCCCCTTAGAATCTTTCGCTTTCTCAGCCCCCCATTCCGACTCCCCAGCAGCTCGCGACCCTGTTTATGGCTTTCCCTAGATTCTTCCAATATCCCCATGAGGGCTTTGCTACGACCACCATGTCCCTACTTGTTTATGCCTCGGTTGTTTCCTTATCGGCGGTCTCCTTTGGTTTAACTCTTTCTGCCTCTCCCAGTGCTTCTCGCTCCCTATTCAAGGGAAAAAGCAAAACCCCCGCTAAATGCAAATGCATTGTCTTTGATGACAATTCTTCCTCTGAGGATGCTGAGAATGACAACCCTTCCCCGGATTACGAGGTTAAAAGGAGATCCTCCAAACTTGCTTCCAAAAGCCGCAAAAAGAAGACCCTGGTGATCGAGAATGTCAGAGGACCCCATTGGGGACAAGAAGGAGGAGGGCCCTAATACCACTATGGGACCCCCTGATGGGGATGTTGTGGATGTGAATGTGACTAGGGACCCCATGGTTCTGACCACTGTTGGTGTCGCTGACATGAGTATCTCTGACATGCAAACCCAAGACCTCATTGATGATAAGGATACGCCCACTATGAACATGGACACTGAGGGTCTTATGGGCATGGAAATCTCTAATAGAAAAGCACTGAAATCTGGTAATTTGGACTCGGATTCAAAAATGACTGAATAGGTGATGCATTATATCCCTCTGATGGGTCTGGTTAATGATAGTGATAACTCCCTTGTTGGTGGTGTGCCCAAAGAGACTGAAGAAACTATAGATGACATGGCTGCTGAGAACCCCCAGGAGGTCCTTACTCTCCAACAAATGGAAAAGATGAGCACGGATGTGTTGGACATCACGCAGAGAATTGAAAACCTCGGCCCTATGCTTGATCTACAGACTATCAAGAAGGATGTCAACCGACTCAAGCACAAGGTGGAGGCTTGGGAAGCCCAAATGGTGGGCCTTAACAAATTCCATGTGTAGGTTTTACATAGCACCACGCTCACCCTCTCTTTGCTGAGGGAATGCTATGCGGACACTGAGGAGGACAAGAAGGAGGCTAGGGGCCTCTACAAGTTCCTGTCAAACGAATGGAATAGTGCTATGGATGCCACTGGGGTGCGCAAGGCACCCTTGTAGTTTGTTTTTTGTTTTCTGTTGTTGTTTCTAATTTCTAAATACTTGGTTCCTTTTTGCTGATAGTTGTTGTTATAGTGTTGTTTTTGTGCTATGATTTTTAATAGTTTTGTTATGTAAAGGGTTAGTGCCCTTGTTCTCACTGCTTTATTAATAAAAAACATAAGGTTTACTCAAGCACAAGGTGGAGGCTTGGGAAGCCCAAATGGTGGGCCTTAACAAATTCCATGTGTAGGTTTTACATAGCTCCACGCTCACCCTCTCTTTGTTGAGGGAATGCTATGCGGACACTGAGGAGGACAAGAAGGAGGCTAGGGGCCTCTACAAGTTCCTGTCAAATGAATGGAATAGTGCTATGGATGCCACCGGGGTGCACAAGGCACCCTTGTAGTTTGTTTTTTGTTTTCTGTTGTTGTTTCTAATTTCTAAAGACTTGGTTCCTTTTTGCTGATAGTTGTTGTTATAGTGTTGTTTTTGTGCTATGATTTTTAATAGTTTTGTTATGTAAAGGGTTAGTGCCCTTGTTCTCACTGCTTTATTAATAAAAAACATAAGGTTTACTCAAGCACAAGGTGGAGGCTTGGGAAGCCCAAATGGTGGGCCTTAACAAATTCCATGTGTAGGTTTTACATAGCTCCACGCTCACCCTCTCTTTGCTGAGGGAATGCTATGCGGACACTAAGGAGGACAAGAAGGAGGCTAGGGGCCTCTACAAGTTCCTGTCAAACGAATGGAATAGTGCTATGGATGCCACTGGGGTGCGCAAGGCACCCTTGTAGTTTGTTTTTTGTTTTCTGTTGTTGTTTCTAATTTCTAAAAACTTGGTTCCTTTTTGCTGATAGTTGTTGTTATAGTGTTGTTTTTGTGCTATGATTTTTAATAGTTTTGTTATGTAAAGGGTTAGTGCCCTTGTTCTCACTGATTTATTAATAAAAAACATAAGGTTTACCAATAAAATTAAAAAATAACAAATTTAAAATAAATGAATTTAATAAAATAGAATAGTTGATATGAATTTTCTACATTTTTACGCCGAAGGCGTCTCCTACTATGGAATGCACCGAGCTGATTTTGTCTATCAACGATCTATGTTTCCCGAGAGGCGTGCAAGATGATTGAGATGAGAATAACCGTTGGATCATTTTTCCCGTTGATTTTGCTTCCCTGAAAACTTCTGTCATCGCCTGCCTTTATGAACCGCACTGTTAATGTCAGATAGTACTTTTACGGCTTCATGTGCTGATAAACTTGGGGATATTAAATATGCTTTTTTAAAACCAAAACTTTAAAACGCGTGAATTATAGGATTATATTCCTCACACATACCGATTGTTTCAATTTCGTTCTACGTGCGCTTCGTACTGTATACTGCATTAATGAATGCAGACATTTAAAAGTGCAGTGAATGAACTGACACCATGTCCAACGATTACAACTTCATGCAAGTGGTAAGTAAGAGCATTGACATGACGTTGAATGAAAATCGTTTAGAATTTTTAATATTTATTTATCTTCCTCTTAAATAAATTAATTAGATAGTGCTGATTTGGTGGTGGTCTTACGATGAAAATAATAATTTATGAATCTTATAATACTCTATTTAATTCCTGGTACTTCTAAACCGGTTTAGCCTTATTTCGTTGATCTATTTTCCATGCCAGGCATTTTATTTTAATCCCTATCAATACTTTAAGAATATGTTTAATTAAATTTTCAACTTTCAAAACTCAGATTTCTTATTAATTTTAATTATGATATATATAAAAATAATCAATTTAACGTATAAATTATTTGAATTTTTTTGAATTTTTAAAATTTTAATAATTAATATATTAAATAATATATAATAAATATAATATGTAAATAATAAAATATAAATTTTTAAGTAAATTATTATATTATAATATATATATAATTGATTTTTTATATATATTATATGAAAAGTTAAATAATATTATTATTTACTTTTTAAATATATGTGCAAATAATAAATTATCACGCGTTTTTCCTTTCTCACGCGTGAAAGATGGAAATCAAAAGAAACGTTATTAAAGAAAATCCTCTACCATATCTCCGTTCACATTGGTAGTTGCTTTTATTATACTAAATATATTTCGAAGAGCCAGTATACGATCCTAGGGAAACATGCAACTTTTACTTGAACAATGGGATTCAAATACGGGTGCTTCTTCTATTTAAAACTTTTTTAAGACTTTTCCAATGCTACGTGGAATAAGAGTTTAAATATTAATTTTTTCTTCTCCCTTTATATTATCTATTTTTTTTTTTAAGTTTGAAATTTTTTTATTAGAGATTTTTAATATATAATGTATGAAATATATAAATAATAAGTTACATATTTTATTTTTTATTCAATTTTAATTTGTTTTAATAATTATTATATAATGTATCAAATAAATAATAAGTTTTAATATATTATATAGTTTTTTTCAATATTATTGTTTAAATTATATAAATATTAAATAATTTTTTGATAAATATAATTGTCTTTGAAAAAATATATAGTTTTTTTTTTAAATTATTTTTAATTTATTTTAATAATTATTATATTATAATATATCTGACAAATAATTAGTTTTAATATTTTATATAATTTTTTGAATAATGATTCAATTTTTATATTTATTTAAGTTCATCTCTATCTCTGATCTCTATCATTGTATCCCTCCTTGCACCTCACTCTCTCTCTTCTACCTCTATCTGTCCTACAAGATATCTCCCTCCAGTTCTTTCTGTGTTTCCTTCTCTCTTCCTATCACTCCCTCTTTTTATATCCCTCTATTTCTCTATTTTCTATTTCTCCCCCTTTCTCTTGATCTATTTATATATTTCTCTCCCTCTATCTCAATCTCAATATCTCTTTGACACACACACACACTTTCTCCCTCACATCTTTATCTTTATATTTCTCTAGCTCTCTCATACACAACACCATATTCCTTCTTCCCTATCTCTATATCTATATGTCTCTCTCATGTATCCTTTCCTCTTTATTACTTATCTCTATCAATTCCTTTATCTCTCACTCTTGCTCCTTTATCTCTATTTTCTCATCTCTACCTCTCTCTCTATCTATATCTCATTATCTCTATATCTCTCTCTTATTCACTCCATCTCTCCCTTCATGTCTCCTTTCCTCTCTTTATATACATATCCCTCACTATCTTTCTCTATATATCACTTCCTATATATTTATCTTTCTATCTCTCCATCTCCTCTCTCTTATTTTGTCACTCTTTCTATCTCTCACTCTTTGCCTCTTTATCTCCCTATCTTACCATATCCCTCAATATCTCTCTATCTATCTCTCTCCCTCTATTTATAGACATCTTTGTCTCTCTCTCTCTTCTTAAATGTATATACATATATTTATTTGAACCTCTATTTCTATCTCTCCATATTTACTCTCTCTCTCTGCATCTTTTTATCTTCCCCCCTTCTCTACCCCAAATATCTACCCGCTTACCTATATTTTCTCTTACACTCCCCCCTCTCTCCTTATAGAAAACATAACATGAGCTTGTCTGTAATGGATTTTGATTATCTTTTTGATTCAAAGGTTTTCTTTTCAGGCATGTTTCGATCCCTGTAAGTGGATTCAAATGAACCTATCACTTCTTCAGTCATACCTTTATCTCACGAGCAACAACATTTTTTAAATGGCCTACTAATTGACCTCATATATTGCACATATGTATGCAAAAAATAGACCATTTTTTTTCCTAATTGGCTTTCCACATCTATTCGGCGTACCCATTGCACACCAAGGTGCAATTAGTTAAATATCAATTTAGTTTTTATTATAATATATTTTATAGAATTTTAAATTATATTATTTATTTGTACTTATTTTATTTTTTAATTAAAATTAAGAATGTTTATTATTTTATTTAATAACTTTACGATATTAGTTAAATTATAATAATTTTTGTTAAATATTTTTATTTTAAAATTTGTTCACAAATATTTTTTTGGGTTATTTTGAAATAGATTTAAGATATTTTTATTTATAATTTTAATAAATAATTTACTCAAAATTATTTTTTATTTTTTATTTATTTATTTTAGAATTAATTTATGATAGATTTTATTTATTTATTTATCTTTTAATAATGATTTTATTAATTTATTTTAAATTTATGATTAAGAAAGAAAACTCAATAAATATTATAAATTGATTTCATTTGTTTGTTTACATTTATATATTATTAAATACTAATATAATAAAATAACACTCAAAAAATTAAAAATAATTCTAAATAGGTAATATAAATAAGATAAAAAAATTATTAAAATAAATTATACTAATTTATTTACTATTTAAAATATCATATTAATATTCAATTTAGTATTTTTTTTTTTAATAATGGATAGGTTTTTTTTCAAATGTTTTATTTTTCATATTTATGTTCCCATCGAAAAAAAAATATTTTTCATATTTATTTGTAAATTTGAAAAATCTTTAATTAATAAATTTTAATCTTACTTTTTTATTGCTAAGTGTGTTTAAACTACATATTGGGACAATAGCCTCATAAACCATTCACAATCATAAAAAGTAATTTCTATTCATTAAAAAATGTCTTGAAATTCGAAGCCATGCAATTGAATTTCAATACATTTGGTATAATTTGATTACTTTGTATTTGTTAAAAGTAGTTTTCCAATATATACATGATATCTTTATTATCAATGTCAAGAGGAAAGAAAACACCTTTCATGGAAGGTATGTATATTTGTTTGTCATTCATTTTGAAAACAACCCATAAAAAAAAAATTGAATTTGTGAAGTAGCCTTTAATATATGGAGAAGTTGAGTTGGTAGAATAGATACCGCTCAATTTTTTAGTTGAAGGTCATCAATTTTCATTCTAATGATACCTATGAAGATTTATCTTAAAAATAATGTCAATGTAGTTTGATATTTTCCTTAAATATTTAATGCACTAGAAGAATGAAAACAACCCATAAAAAAAAAATTGAATTTGTGAAGTAGCCTTTAATATATGGAGAAGTTGAGTTGGTAGAATAGATACCACTCAATTTTCTAGTTGAAGGTCATCAATTTTCATTCTAATGATACCTATGAAGATTTATCTTAAAAATAATGTCAATGTATTTTGATATTTTCCTTAAATATTTAATGCACTTGAAGAAAAATAACTCAAAAGAGCAAGTTAAAATGGTAATAAACTAAACATGTAGGCATAGAAACACAAAAAACTGCATCTAAACCCATTGTGTATTGTAGTCAATTAAAAAATCTTTATATCTTTATTTATTAAACTTGAATATGTCTACTATTGACTATTAGGACACCAAACTATCCAACTTGAACTTAATATCACTAATAAACCTATCCACAATTAAACATCCATCCCTATTCCCATCCTCACATTTCTAACATCTATAATGCTAGCACATTACAATCTTGTCTTTCAAATGGGGTGACACATAGTAACATCCTATATGTTCAAAATGGTCTTTTTTTGGGCAACACTTGTACTTTTTTATATTGTAAACTCTAATCCGCCTCTAACCAAAAAAATCAATTCAATCAATAAGGCTTAAAGAAATAAAGTAAAAAAGAACACTTAGTAGCACTTAGTGCATACTTCATAGTAGTAATCACACACAAGCATCGCTATTAGTTGACCTCCATTGTTGAAGTCGTATGCACACATCTTTGCATCTAGGGCATACACATTTCACTTTGTTGAATTAGTCTCAAGATTTATTTGAGATAGATCTCTAAATGTGCCACATGCATCATTTTTTGTCAAGACAACCATTGTCAATGCAAGTTTTTAAACAAGACAAAAGAAAATTATATGAGACTCTTGTTTAAGACCTTCTCTCCCAAAAACAATTCCCCAGGTAAATAAAAAAAAAAAAAAACATTTCACCTTATTAAAGTGTGTCATTTTATATTTAACTATTTTACCTTACCTTTTAAAAGTATGTCATTTTATTTTTAACTTTTTAAGTTTGGTTTTTCTTTTTTCCCCTAAGTTTGGTTTTACCCATGCCTTCTAATATAAGAATTAATTTTTTTAAAATATTTTATTTAAATACCGTTATAACTTTTAAAATTTGATTTATTTAACAATATTATTATCTTTATCTTTAATATTATAATTTTTTTAATTTTAAATATTAAAATTATCTTATTAGCATTTTTATAATATATTTATTATATTTTAAGTACATAGTTTATTAATATTCGAATTCTAAATGATTAAAAAAATAGTTTTACTCTTTTATTTAATAACTTATTAATAGCCTAGAGATTGATCATATGTACTACACAAATGTATGCACAAAATAGACCATTTTTTTCCTAATTGACCTCTTCCACCTCTTTACCATACCCACCTCACCCGCTTTATATTTCTATCTCTCCATTTATTTTTCTATATCTTCCTATACATATCTTTCTCTACCTCTATCTTCCTATCTCTCTATCTTTCTCCCTCTACTCTATCAATTTCTCTATCCCTCTTTATCTCTCTTCTCTCCCCCTCTCCCCCCCCTCTCTCTCTTCCTCTCTCTCCCGTATTTGCAAACATAACTAAGCATATCAGTAATGGAAATTGATTATCTTCCTAATTCATAGGGCTTGTTTTACCTTTGTTTAGATCCATGTAAGTTGATGCAAATTGTTTTAAAGATATCACTTCTCTATTGAAACCATTTTTACACAAACATCAGCTTGTAATTGCCCCTAAAAATTGACCTCATGTATTGCACAAATGTATGCAAAAAAATAGAACCCTCATGTATTTCTAATTAACCTTCCACACCTATTCGGCGTACCCATTGCACACCAAGGTGCAATTGCTAGTATTAGGTAGTATATATATAAAAATTTTATTTACTTGATGTTTCAAATCACCATCATCTAAAGAAGAAAATCATACACAATTTAAATAAAATAAAAAGTATGAATAAAAACAAATGAATGTTAACAATAAAATAAAAATTATGTATAAAGACAAAAAGAGATGAATGCTAATAGTAAAATAGAAATTATAAACAAAAACAAAAACAAAAACAAAATCTAAAACAAACAAGGTGTAAAATTAGGAAAATACAATTTTAAAATGTGAAAAAAAGGTGTACAATTAGAAATAATACAAATTTAAAATGTAAAATTAGGAAAATACAATTTTAAAATGTGAAAAAAAAGTGTACAAATGTAAAATTAGGAAAATACAATTTTAAAATGTGAAAAAAAGGTGTACAATTAGAAAAGGGTCAAATTTAAAATGTAAAAAGGGTCAAATTTAAAATGTAAAAAGGGTCAACTTATGTGCTGTTCGAGTCAGCCTATAGAGAGAACAGGTGTCAAGCATATGGGATGCCTGTCATGATCTCTTATCATCACCCTCGAAATAGTGTCTATTAGACTTGCTGCAGTCTTTGGGTTTATTCAAAGACAAATGTCCCTTTGTCTACACGAATATAAATACCAATATGATACTATTTTTGCAATCGATGTGGGATAATTATATTTACCTGTTAAATATCAGACTCGTCCTGAACCGATTTACATGGAATTTACTCCACCCTCTGCAGTCATTTATTTATTTATTTACCGTACTCAAAGGATAGAGGAATTTCGTCAAAGGTTTCATTTATTTAAATGCAGGGGAATGAAATCTAAATATTGTAGTAGCTGTTTATTTTCAGTGGAATAAACATTAGATCATTTATTGAATGTTATACTCCGTTTTATTTTAGTTTTCTCGGACCTAGGGACTTATTGTGCTGGAGGTATTCACTTGGGATTTATTTGTCTTTGAGAGAATTTTTGTATGTCGTAATTATTTGGTAAGGAATTGTTGTTAGATTGCATATTATTTTGAGTGGTAGGGAAGGCGTATTAGTAATTGTTATAGTTAATTTCGTGCATTTATATATACTAAATGACAGATCAGATTTCAACATTTTTTTCTTATAGTCTCCACATGTGACTTAATTATTTATAGCTATTGTTTTGGCTTCTGGGTAGTAATGATGCACATTGTGGGATCTGATAGGCACGCAAGGGTCAAAAAGTACACATTTCAAAATGTCACTCAATACCTACTTAAAGATGCCCTCAATAACCGTGCACTTAAAATTGCCAATACTTATGCACAAATGACCCAGTAGTCATGCACAAATGGCCCAATTATGGTCCAAAAAAGAATACTTATGCACAAATGACCTAGTAGTCGTGCACAAATGGGCCAATTATGGTCCAAAAAAGCTAAAAAGTGAGTGACTATTGGTACATGTGAAAATTTTTAATGTGTTTTAGTTATCATCTTTTTTTGTTTCTTTTAGAGTTAGTAGTTGGGGAGTTGGGTGCACAAGGAGTGAACGATTATTGAAACTATAACGACTATTGATGCTCTTTCCCTATACATATAATATAAATTGAATTCTTTGTGTCTATTCTTTTCTAAAAAGAATAGACTCTCAAACATATTCCAAGTCTTGTGAAGGGAGGGTTTCTTTATTCTTTGAGAGGCCTTCAATGTAGATATGGGTTTCTCTCTAATACTATACAAATCTATTTATTATTTGAATGTTTATCATTTTTCTTAAAAATTTGTTGTGTATATATACCAGAAGGGTTAATGCTATATAATTTGATCACAAAGAGAAGAACAATGGTAGATTAGAAGGTCAGTTTAGAATGGACAAGATGTTAGTAATATTGAGTAAGATTTCCTTTCGAGGTATAGAATTTCATACAAATTATTGAGTGTATTAGTTTGGTAGGGAGATCACATAATCTGTGGGAAGATATAAACATGGATTAAATATCTTGGGACTATCTAAAACACAACATACTAGTTCAATTCAAGGATTTTGGTAAGGGACATAATGTCCTAGATGACACATTTTAAACCATGTAAAAAATAGAAAACTGATTCTTCAAATATTGTAATAGTTTGGTTTTTAAAGAATTTATGAGAGTGCATAGTATTCATAAAAATATTCTATCAAATCAAGAAAACAAATTTTCTTGCCGTTTTTGGAGGGAATTGTGGAGACAGATGCACACTAAGTTAGTTTTGATCTTAGTTTATCATTCACAAATTGAAGGAAAGATAGTTGAGGTAAGCAATAATTTAGGGGATTTGATGAGGTGTTCAATATGAGATAATATCAAATAGTGGGATCTTTTGTTTAACATAGACAAGGTTTTCCTACAATAATTCAGTCAATAGGAGTATTAAAAATATTCCTTTCGAAATAATACATATTTGTATCTCATAGATGTAGTAGAGTTGAGGGGTGAAAGATAATTAAATATAAAATATTGAAATAAAACACATGCAAAATCTTCATTTAGAAATCAAATGTTTTATATTTAAAAGTTAGAAGTATAAGGAACATGTTGATTAGAAATGGAAAGAAAAATGAAGAATTAATTTTGGTACGTATAAAGATGAATAATTTCCAAAGACATACACTAAGTTGTACTAGAACATATTTATAAAAAAATAATAATAAATGTCTACAAAATAGAATTCCATATAATATAGACTTATCATTTTTTAAAATCATAAAACATATAAAATTATCATAATTTTTTTTACCAAATTGAAAAAAACGTGATTCAAATTTCAAAAAATTCTCAATTATATCCATAGATGAAAACATTGATCATGCGAAACATGTGAATTTAAATTTATAATCTTCCATAGTATATAGTGGTGGCTCTTGAATCTCATCTAGCATGAAATGTGGTTTACTATTTTGATGAGCGAATTTAGTGTGACAAATTTTACACCAGCCCTTATGCCGCCGACTCGACAATACATTTAAAGCAACTGCTTTGTGATGGATATTTCATTCGCGGCTTTTACTTTGGTGAACGTGAAAAATATGTCCAAAACAGTATCGGACAAGACAATACATTTTACAATGAAATCATTTATATTCACGTGAAAGAAAATGTAAATGCTTGTGGATAATATTGTTTCATTGGTGGAAATAAGTTACATTTTCCATTTTGATTGATAATGGAATGGCTAAAGAAGGGTCAATAGTACTTCAACAATAAATGCAAGGTCTTAACTTTAAGTTCTAGCTTGTCCATATGTGCTATAATTCAACATGTGATATCGAAACTAAGCTCAAGTACTTATAGTGTGGCTTAAGGGGGTGTTGAAATGAGCCGCAACCAGATTGATGATAGATTGGCCAAAAGAGGGTCTAGTAGTTCAATTTGTTGGACACTCAAGCAACAATTGAAAGGGTCCTAGTTTCAAGTTTTAAGTAGTCCATATGAGTTGTAGCTCAACATATTGATGGTTGAATAGAAATATATAATATTATTTTAACAACAATTCTTTTTAAAGAAAATGGCTCTTTGAATTAGTTTTTACAAAAAAGAGAGCGAAATCAAAAATTAGTGTATATAGATAAAATAATTAAATAATGATGGATTAGAAAAGATTAAAATAGTTAACATAATTAGAAGATTTTTTATCATCCACTAAATCAATCTAATTAGAATTTATGTAACCCACAAGCTCACAAATTTTAGTGGAAGAATAATAAATGCTAAACATTTGTATACCATACAACACACCCTAGTATTCTTTTAATAACATGTCAATGAGACTTATGTGGATTCTACATGAACTGAGAAGTTGGGCTCAAAACATATATAATATTAAGCTTGGTTATAATCAAGTACACGAAGTTTTCAGCTAGAAATATATATTAAGTAGCATCCACTTGGGAGCTTGGATTTTCCTTGGTTAATTACTCATCGAGTGCTAAGGAAGTTGTAGTTTTACTAATTCTCGTGTATTATTTAAATTGCCAATTACTTCCAACTCCCCATTCATAACATTAATCCAAATTTTCTCTTTCACTACATCCTCTTATATAGAGGGTACTACATCTTCTTATATAGAGGGTTCAATTTGAGTTTGAGTAAGAAAAATAAAATCAACAAGTTGGTTCATATCAACACTCCTTCAATATTGTATCAATACAAAAAATAGAATATCCATCAAATGTCATAAGGAATGGACACTACAACTCGAACTATTATATCACTAATAACTATGCAAGCATGGTCTACTAATACTTGCTTATATAGGCAAAAGGCTTGACAATTGAGAACACAGGTAATGCCATGTGTCTCAATGAGATGAAAGAGTAGGTAGGAGTAGGTACAACTACCCTATAACAAAATTAAAGGCATAAAACTATCTCGTCTCTATCTAGAATGACACCTAAGATAACTAACATGAACACTATTAAATGATTGTGTCATGTGACAAATAAAGCTTTCCTAAGTAAAGTTAGTTAGAGTAAATAGAATAAATCTAATTTACTACAACACCCTCCCTTAAGTGCAACTCAGGGAGTAAAATTACTATGCATATGATGCAAGACTAAATATGAGGATGCAATATATGGGTCCCGACAACTATCATGTGCAACTAATCATGCAACTAATCTCTTACAAATGGAGAAAAGGAGAAAACCTCATGGGACAAATCTCCTCTCCAAAAAGAGACATGCAAGATATATACAAGTGATAGATCGTGTGATGTATGGAGGTCTCACATCAATACCCCTCTAGAACTACATCCATCACGAGAATCCAATCAATAGTTCCCCCATAGGAGGGAAAGTGAGAGACTATGTAGCCCCCCCAATGATGAATAATCGTCTGCAAGAATGGTAAGTGATTGAAGGAAAAACATGCTCCAATGCATACAAACCACTTGTCTCCCCTTAGGAAGACAAAAAACCATATATAGATGCAGAGATGCTTCCCATTCTCGATATGCAAAGAAAGTTGGAAGCATGAAGAAAGAGGATAATGTCTCTAAAACTACTCATGTGTCTCCTTGTTGACGAAGGATGATAATGCCACACTCCAATTAGGTACACACCCAAACATATAAGAAAGTGACAAGCTAGAACTTTGTAGAAACTAATATGGAGTAAAGATCCAAAAATGAATATACAAAAATATTTCCTCCAACTAACTGGGAAGGACGATGATTGCCCCGCTGGTCAAGAATGATGAAAGTCTCAATCAGTGACTTTGAAGAAGTCAATGAGAGTGAAGGTGGATCAACTATCTCTGAAGAAGAATCAGGAAAACTTTGAAGCAACCTCGACTCAAGTGTCAAAAACTCCAAAGGATTACAATCAATGTTTCTAGGGGCATGAGTGGTAATCAAGGCATAACCCTCTTCTTTGCAATCAAGAGATTTGTCATGTTTGGGAGGAGATGAACTTGATGAAATAGAAACATAAATGCTATGTAGTTTGAGTAATTGTTGCAACTTTGTGAATTTCCTTTTCAATCAACTCAATCCATGGGTCTTCTATGATATACAAGAGCACAAGGGTAAGTGCACAAGATGGTGAACAAAAAGGGGGTATAAGTAGACACTTTTTTTTTTTTTTTTTTTTTTTTTTTTTTTTCTGAATGAGCTAAACATGAACTTGGAGGAGCGATTTGAGACTCGTCCACTCAAAGTTTGAAGATACCCAAAGAACAAAGATTGCAGTACTCCGAATCTAGTTTCTAAACTACTAAAGTTCTTAAAATTTGGATAAGATTAAGTGGGTCAAATCGTTCATGCACACAAAAGTGTTCTTATTTTTTTTTTAGTAAAACATAACATAGTTTTGACATGCGCATCAAAAAAGATAGTTTCATTTAGTATATTGAAAAATCCTTTGGTACAAAGATAGTTAAGAGAGAGCACTATAAGTTGTGTATTTTTTTGTTGAGTATTATTTTTAATGATTTCTCAAAGTGGACACATCCTAAAAATTAGGTACCTGTTTGTACACGTCACATAACTTGCACCAAAATAATAATAATAATAAAAAAAATTAAGTGTAAAGAATGAAGTGTAGAACAATAATATATAATTTGTTTCAAATTTGGACAAGTAGTTCAAAACTTATTAAAAAAATGGTACACGTTGGTCTTTGAGAACTCTGGAGACATCAGTAAAATAAATTCAAGATTAATATGTTAATATTGTTCAAATTTTTTAAAATTATATAGTTAGAAATATCAAAAGATGGGTGAAATTATGGTGGCAATCTTACAAATACCCACTTGAAAATGTGTAAACCTGCTGACATTGAAGTTGAGAAACCAAATTGGAAGAAGAAAACATGTAGAAAGGAGGGAAATAAGGCTCCCAAGCATCAACCTTACTATCCAAGGCTAAGTGCAAGGCAACACACATACCCATTTTTTAATTTAATAAAACACGCGATCACGTTATGTTTAGTAAAATAAACTCGATGCGTTATGTTTAGTGAAAAAACATGACCGCATTTTGTTTAGTAAAAAAACGTGATCATGTTTTTCCTACATAAAGTTAGATTAGAAACATTGACTTAGATGGAAATTCATTTAGAATTCCCTTATTTTTAAGCATAAGTTATATTTTCTCTTTGTATTTTATCATTCTTATACTTTAAGTTATATTTTATGTATATATTGTCAAGATGTTTGAGAGTGGTTTCAGATCTCTAGGAGTCAAAATGCAGATTCTAGATTTTAGGAGATCTTATAGTTTTTCAGACTTAGTCAAATTTCAATAATTAGCAAACATATATCATCATTCTCTTGCTATCTCTCTATCTCACGCTCTTTGTCTCACCTAAGGTCTAGACCTATCTATTTTCCTATATCTCCTCTCTTCCCTTCACCTCTCTCTAGCCTCTCTTTATCTCACTCTCTCCTCTCTTCCCAAGATCTAGATCTTATAATTTCTTAGACTTAATCAAATTTCAGTAATCACTAAGCTCTCTCTCTCTCTCTCTCTCTCTCTCTCTCTCTCTCTCTCTCTCTCTCTCTCTCCGTCTCTTCCTATCACTCCTCTCCCCTTCTCTCCCTCATCTCTTTGTCTTACTCTCTCCTCTCCTTCAATATTTAAACCTATCTCTCTCACCCTTCTTTATATCTCCCCGTCGTTCTCTAAATACATGACACACATTCTCTCTCTCTCTATCTCTCTCTCTCTCTCTCTCTATATATATATATATCATCTCATTGTCTCCCTACATACATCCCCTCTCCCTCTCTACCTCTATGTCTCTACATACCTCCCTCTCTCTCTCTCTCTCTCTCTCTCTCTCTCTCTCCCTCCCTCCCATTCTCTCTCTCTACTTCCTTATCTCCCCTCTCCCTCTCTCCACATACCTCTACCTCTATTCATTTCCATAAGTTTTTCTCTCTCTCTCCCTCTCTATTTTTCTTTATCTCCCATCTCCTTCTCTCTACCTACCTGTCCTTTCATCCCTCTCCACTTTTGACTCCCTTAAATCTCTCTCTACCTCCCTCCCTCCTTCCCTCTTCACACACTCTCTCTAACTACTTGTCTCTATCTACCCTCCCTCTCTTTGAATACCTCTCCTTCCCTCTCTCACTCTAAATATGCCCTCCACTTCTATCTATCTCACCTCTCTATATCTCTCTCCTCTCTACACCTCTCTCTCTATCTATTTAGGTATTTAGATAAATAGTGTATGTGGGGAATGAAAAAAGGTAGGTATGATAACTCAATGATGAACAATGAGTACCAAACAGGTACTGAGAGGGGAGGGGTGAATCAGTACAGATACAAAATCTTTTCCTGAACCGGTTTGACTGCAAACAGTGCACTTGACTGACAATCACCAACACCGGTCACAACCAGGTTACTACCGGTTAAACACAATGAGATTGTGAAAGACATAAACTGGTAACACTTAGCTTTCCACACAACCTAATACCTCATTTCCACTTTACCCTTATGCATAAACATGTAATTTACCATTAGAAATATAATAACTTGCTAGATCAACATGATTCACCACTCAACAGAAAATAAAAAAGCATCACATGAAAAAGGCATCACACATGACACACATATTTTTTCACGTGGAAACCCAACTGGGAAAAACCATGGTGGGGATGAATACCCACAAGTTGTTCTTGAACTCTTTAGAAGTCTGCTCTGTTAGGAGCCTAGTCTGGTTAAAGACTGTTACAACAAGTTTTGTTAGGAACCAATCCTGCTAGGCATCACCTGGTTAAGGGATGGCTAGAATACGCGGTTAAGGGTTAAACCCTGTTAAAGGTTACCTTGTTAGAGGATTTTATGAACTCAATGGTTTTGAGTCACCCTGTTAAAGGATTTACAACAAGCCGGTTAAAGCTACCTTGTTAAGGGATTTTCCAGCTGTTGAAGTGGTTAGAGATCAATAGGTATTACAATGATCCAGTAATAGCACTCAATGCCAATGCAAATCTGCTTTAGTTCCTTCCTTCTACACACACACTTTACAGGTATCAATTCTCTTATATGGTCTAACAAGAATCACGTATCTTTTCTCTTAGATACACACACAACATTTGCCAACAACCTCAACATGAAACACAACATTGACCTTATAGGAAACAGATAGGTTGGTAGCATAAACCCTAAACCCTAAACATTTAGGTTGAGGAATTAAGTCAGTTCAATCATGAGCATTGAACACTTTGCTTTGAATACAACGGTCTTGAACAGATCTCAAGATGTTCTCCATCATTCGTTCTTCACCGCTTCTTGGAGATGATAACCCATCACACGTTCTCCACCATTTGCAGAGACTTCGCACATTCCTGAGGTAGATAGGATCAATCTCTTTCATGCAAGATCCTTCACGTGCACAAGGCTAACGTGGAAACATGATTTGATCTCCATTACAATGCTAACTCATCACACGATGTCATCGGTTGAATCACACAGGCTTGGAACACTTCAATCAGAAACCCTGAAGCTGAGACTACCAAGCGGTAGTCATACCATATTAAACCTTGATAGAAAACATTCCATATACCAGTTTACATTCCAACATACTGGTTCATTTGGACAAACGTATCGCTTCACTTTTTCACATATACCGGTTCTCTTGCCAACCAGTTACTTACTTCAATATACCGGTTCACTCTTCAACATATTGACATCAATGACAACATACAATATCATCATGTTATCATACTTTGCACATATGCCAACAAGGTAGACATAGATAAGTAGAGAGAAATGGAAAGAGAGAGGGGTAGATATATAGGTAGGGAGGGAGAGAGATGTAGGTTAAGAAAAAGGTAATAGAGAGAGAGAGGGGAGAGAGTGAGATTGAAATAAGTGGCAAGGGAAGGTTCGGGAGATAAAATAAAAGATATAAATAGAAGTCTTGTAGGGAGAGAGATATATACAGAGAAAGAGAGAGAGGAAGAGGGGAGATAGTGATAATTTGAGAGGGGGGCAATAGATAGAGAGAGATGGAGAGGGAAGGAGAGAGATAGAGACAAGTGAGATATAAAAAAGTGGAGGGGAGAGGAGGAGAGGGAGGGAAGGAGAGGTATTCAAAGAGAGGTTGGGTAGAGAGAGATAAGTAGTTAGAGAGAGAGAGAGAGAGAGAGAGAGAGAGAGAGAGAGAGAGAGAGAGAGAGAGAGAGAGAGTATGGAGGGAAGGAGGTAGAGAATTAGGGGAGATAAAAGTATAGAGAGATGGAAAGAGAGGTAGGTAGAGAGAGGGATAGAGGAGATAATTAGAGTAGGAGGGAAGATAAATAGAGAGAGAGAGGAGATAAATACATAAAGAGAGGGAAGATAGAGAGTATAGATATATTGGTAAGTAGAGAGGTTGAGGGAAGGAGGCAGGGATGTATGAATAGAGAGAGGGTGAAATAAATTTATTTAGAGAAATAAAAGTAGGTAGGAAAGGAGGGAGATATATGTATAAAGAGAGGGAAATGAGAGATAGTTATAAGCAAAGATAGATCTAAGAAGAGATAGAAGGGGAGAGAGAGGAAGAAGAAGATCTATGTAGATAAATAAAGGGACTGAGAGGGAGGTATGTAGAGAGAGGATGGTGAGAGAGAGGTTGAAAAATATGTCTAGATCTTGGGGTGGAGAGGAGAGTGAGGTAGAGAGAGGCAGAGAGAGGGGGGAGAGGGAGAGTGATAGGGAGAGATAGGTATAAATCTTGGGAGAAATAAAGAGAGTGAAATAAAGAGTGTTGGAATCAATGAACACTGAGAGAGGGGCGAATCCGTGTTTTATAATTTGCAAACTTATCAAGATGATTCTTAAGCCATTGGATGCATGAGAAAGTAATCAAAGTGCAAAAACATAAAATAAGCAACCACATAACCATAACACCAATATTTTTACGTGGAAACCCGGAAAGGGAAAAACTACGGTGGGATTTGAACCCACAATATTATTATACTATGGCTAGTAGTAGAACAATATTACAAAAGAGGAATGCACTTGCATTCAGGCACACTGCCTAGAGCTCACTACTCAAATACAAAACATGGCTACAACCCTGGAGGACTCACTATCCTACAAATGAGATATAAAATGTTTGAACTGGTAAATAGTATCTACAAATGCCAGAAATTAGTTCCGGTTAAGCTCAAAATGATCCAGTGCCACTGATATGAAAATTTGCTTTGTTATGCTCTTCTGCCAAATACCGGATCATCAAAACTCAAGATGCGCACATGAAACTACACTCAATCACTCCCAAAACAATTCCTCACACATATATTCACACCAAAATGATCACCCAAATATATCTAATATATTTGTACCACCGCTTCATAAAAACCGCATAACATGCAACATGAAACGTGTTTCACCAAGTTGGCTTAATCCGATCACAAATCCAAATGACAGACCTAAAACATATGATCACAATATTTACGTGCAATGACACAAACTCCTCAAATACAACACCAATCACCAAAATTATCCCAACAAGTCCCTAACACATGCTACTCCAAAATAGCTCTTCCCTAACTGAATTATGGGATGTCGGAGCTCTAAACTTGCACACAATTCAACACTAGATATCAGTATCATGAAGTAGTTTGTCTCGAGCCTTTAACCAACTATCTTGATGACCGCAACCAAAAATACATCACCAAAATCAAGATATGCACCATGATCTCATTCTCTATCGGTTACTGTGTTCCACCTTCCAGATTTATGCTTTATGAGCAATATGACTTCTGGTAAACCAATTCTATGTACATTGGATAGGATCTACAAACTGAGTTGCCATCAATGACAACCCCTAAGCATCTATCATGCACCAATATTCACTGGAATCACCAGAATAGTGTCTCTTGCCAACAATCTCCCCCTTTGGCATTGATGGAAACACTGTGAAAAATGAACTGAATATACAAGCTCCCCCTAAGAATTTACACCATTTTTCACTCTTCTCTCTCCCCCTTTGACAATAATGCCAAAGATAAATGATCCACCAAAATTGATATACAAGGATATATACAACTGCTCACAAAAAATTGAATATGTCTACACAAATTGTTCTAAGGGACAACAAATGATTATCCCATGCCTTCTTTAAACTCTCCAAAATACTTATCATCCTGCTGAAAAGATAAACAGGCATTTTTGCTCCCCGTCTATCTGTCAAAAGAGGCTTATTTAGTGCATCTTCAACATCCTACATGCTACTAATGAATGAATCTATCTGAGTCATAATAAGACTTCTCACCTTAGACACTCTTCCCAAAACTCTATCCTTTTCTTGATTTAAGCTCTTGATTTTGTTCAATACACTCAAAACTTGGGGTTCAAAATTGCTAGCTGGAGTAGATTGTGGTGAGTATGATTGTGATATTATTTCTATCTGACCTTCACACTCCCTTATCTTCTTGTCAATATCTATAGTGAACTTGGGAAAAATCAAACATGACTTGTATATATTACCTCCTTCATCAATTGCATCCTGAATACTTTTTAGTGCAGTAAGTAGACTGACTCTATCATCTTCAAAAATTGCTTTAACTTCATGGCATTGAATTGATTCAAAACTTTAATATTCAATGCCTTCTCCAAAGACTCAAA
Source organism: Cryptomeria japonica (assembly GCF_030272615.1). Lineage (NCBI taxonomy): Eukaryota > Viridiplantae > Streptophyta > Pinopsida > Cupressales > Cupressaceae > Cryptomeria > Cryptomeria japonica. The sequence continues at coordinate 280,941,484 of NC_081413.1, forward strand.
ATGAGAACCAACAACACTTAACAAACCCTTGAGCTTACCGGAGGGATCAGATGTATCCAGTTTGAAAGATGGCATGATTTTCACCAACATATCTCCTGCCAATGATATTAACTCTTTGTTTGTAGAATGGGACTTAAGCAAGTCCTCACTGGCTTTGGCTTGAGCTAGAGTTTCCAATTTAAGTGATTGAATGGGAGATAAGGAACTCAGGTCAATAAGCCCTTGACCAAAATTATTTGAATCAACAACTTGTTTCCTTTTAACAACATCAATGCCACTTTTGTCGGAGCTTGATCTACCTTTTCCTCTCCTTCCTCCTTATCAACAACCTTTGCACTCTCACCCTTTCCACCTTTCTCACCATCATCTGCATCCAATGTCTCCTCAACTACTTTGTCTAACACAATCTCTATAATGGGAGGCTCCTATACAACATCATTGTAGGTATCATTTGTACCATCAACATTATCAGCTGGATTTTGATCATTAGACTGTCCTTCTGGAATGGTTTTCTGGGGTGACTGATCCTTTTTCTTACCGAGGACAATTGTATTTACTTCTGGAAAAGATGTGTCTTGAGTGGGTTCTTCCGGAGTCACATCAACTCTTTGATCTATCAAAAGTTGTCTCAAAATTGTTTCAGTCTTCTTTATCACTTCATCTTTCTTCCCTACCATAAGCTTATTCACCCTTTTCTTGCTTCAGAAGCTATCCTTGGAAAGATTCAATAGTCTGGTGACTTCATCTCTAGAAATAGCGGAAGATAGATTTACTAGTACAAATTCCTTTATTATATCATCTTCTAAACTAGTTGTATGTCTTCTTGCATCCAAAATGTCATATAGACTTTTAGGGATCATAGATGCAAGTTCTAACAATGCCTTACTATATACATCCATATATTTTACAATTGTTTCTTCAATCACCCTTTGATCTTTATCATCAAATTTTTCATAATACGTGGATACATTATTCAGGTTCCCATCCTTAAGAATTTCATCAATTAACTCCTTCAAAATCAATGGAGGCACTATTTCAAATGTGCCTTCAATCTTACTGGATTTTAGAGCGGCATCAATCTCAGACTTCTGCTTCTTACTTGCTCTAGCCTTTCTAGATGATTCAAGTTCTACTCTTGGTTTCTTTGTTAGTTGAGTTCCACTGGATTGTGGCTTCTTCACCATCTAGCATGGGTGGAATCCTTTTTCACCTCTCTAACCACTTCATCAGATTTTGTCTCTATGTCCTTAGCAGTGGCAACAACATATACTATTTGTGGTTTATCCTTCTTCCTCTTCTTCACCCCACTGGTTGATGGTAGATTGTGATTTGGGTGGAGGAATGAGCTTTTGGAGACTGGAAGTAGGTGCAAACTAAGACTGTCTTGGCTTGGCCTACTTCGGAGGGGTGACAATAGGTTTAGTCTTCTTTGGCTTCGACATATCTTCCTCCTTTAGAAGTACCAAACCTAAGTCTAAGTCTAAGTCTTTTTCTTTACAAGTACCAAACCTTTCTTCCTTATCATCTATCAGTTGGCTTGACAAGTGTTGAGCATATGCATCAAGAGTGGTAGCATCCACCTCATACCCCATGGGCATGATCCAGACACTTCTTGGCTCAACTGCCTCCATGTGGCATTGATCTTTATCAACCATAAAACAAATAGTTTTCTCATACTTCTCAATAATTTCTTTAGGAATCCTTTCCCTACTATACATTGATGCTTGAAAGGATTTGAAATATCCCCACAAGGCAGATTTCTAAGCAACAATATCACCTAAACCTTGTAATCCTTCTTTAGTATGAATTACCACTAGTTTGTCATAGCCCCATTGAATCTTCTCAATATTAGGGATTTCATTTAGGAAATACAGTGCCAGACAAATAATCAAGGAACCAAACTTGAATACATGTTTCTTGTCCTGCTTAATCTTCTTTAGGTTGCTTAATAACTCATTGAGAAGTATTGAGCAAAGATCATTCCTCTTGCCTTCCTTTAACATCTCATAGGCTACAAATATGGTCCTATTGGATACATAATTCTTCTTTCTCAATTGATATACCTTATATCCAATCACCATTGAGGCAAATTTCACATCATGTTCGATAATATCATTGATAGTCATTGACCGACTGTCAAACTGAGATTTGATAACCTTTGTTACCGTTGTATTCTGAACTTTCCTCAATCCGAGGACCTCACTGGTTGCATGTAAAAATGTAAACGCTTCAATGACTTGATTGGTAATCTTATGAGGTCAGTCTAGCCACATGAATTCATCATGATTTCATCTCATAATGTATTAGATGCATTGAGGTTCGTCAAACACCAGGATATGAATGAATTGGATGAAACCCTTGTCATGCAATACCTTAAATTTCGTCTTCAAATTTCCTAGACTATCCATCATGTGCTTGGTGTAAAGAGAGAATTTATAAATTCCCAAGCTCCTCTAGGTTGCAATGGATGTATGCCCTAATATCTTCATTATGAAGTACACCATATGGAACAGAAGAAAATGCACTTTCCAGATCATTCTCAGTGGACTTGAATGGGTGCCTCTTGAAAATGGGCCTTACTCTCTCAAATTTTTAGACCACCAATGGACTCACAACACCAGATGCAGATGTAGATGCCATTTCAAAATAAAAGTATGATCAAATAGCTTTACAAAAAAAAAAAACCTTTTGATTCTCAACCGGGTGCAAGAAATCGCTGATTAATTGCTATAGGCTCGGATTTGGATACTAAAACTCTTTCACTTTGCTACTCTTCTCTTCTCTCTCATTCACATTGTGAATAATGAGCTATTGAAATGCCTTTTTATCTGCCGAAAACCTAGTTTCAAGTTATAATAAATGCACAACCCTAATGACTTCTGGATACACCATTTTTCATGGATTCGCTCACTAGATTATCAAATCACCACGAAATCTTCTAGATAACCTCTAGATATCAAATCTAGATCTTCTGCAACCTTCCATAAATGGTTACAGATCTCCACAAGGGGGTTCTTTGGATCTACATAATAAACTTCCCCCCTAAGGCAAAAATGCCCTAGTTACTAGATGAGGGTCCATCACCGGATTTAGGTGTGGATCCATTTTGAACATTTGAATCTTCCTTTTTTACCCACATCTTCTTATGCTTATCTCTGATCTCTTCTACTTTATCTTTTCCTTTTTCATCCAATTCATTCTTGTTCACTGGAGCATTATTGCTTCTACAATATCTTGCAATATGACCAAGTTTGTTGCATGCATACCAGGCAACATTTCTCTGCATAGGCTTTAAGTTCATTTGATTTGGTTTCATCCTACATTGGTTAGATATATGTCCAAACATCCCACATGCATTGATTAGATATCTATTTTGCACATGTTTGACTTATGTCCAAAATTGTTTCATATGAAACATTGACTGTTAAAGGTAGAACCATTATTCATCATGTTGTTCATCATCCCATTATTCATCTTACTTCTACATTGACTTGCCATATGACTAAATTTACCACAAACAAAGCTTTTACCATTGAATTTATAGGCATTAGGATGTCTTACCAGATGTTTCTTATCCTTTTTATGATTGCTTTGACCAGAATAAGAAGATTCTCCTTTCTCAAATCGAAGTCCTCACGCATCTCTCCCATATCTCTGACTTTCCAACATCTAATCCAACCAGGCTGAACTAGCTTTGAATTTTTCTTTGTACTCATTTGTAGTAGTCAACTCATCTCTTAGAATCATGATCTATCTTTCAAGTACTCGTCCATCATTCTTTTTTTGTACCAACTCAAGGTTCAACTGATCATTCTCATATGTCAATCTGCAACATTCAACAGATCTCTCCTTCAGTGATTGAGTCAAAGTTTCTTCATTCTTCTTCCAGTCTTCAATCTCCTTTGTTAGCTTCATTACAATAGATTGCATCTCATTCTTCAAAACTCTATTCTCCCTAGTCAACTTCTCACATTCATCTATCTTATCTTATTGGGTTTTATTGTCAACACTTTGTTCCTCTTTCTCCTTCATCTTATCCATCAACTCCTTTCTCTTTTCTCTAGAAGTGTTCAATTGATCTTTCAATGTCTCAATGAAGTCTTCAGTTGCATTCAGATTTATTTCCAGGCAACTCTTTTCCTTCATCGTTGCATCAAGATCTTCAAGTGCCATAGTAAGCTATTTCTACAAACAAGAGTCCATTGATTCAATCTTTCGGATCTTCCTCAAGCTACGAGGCATCTTTGGAGTAACTAGGCTCTGATACCAATTGTTGGAATCAATGAACACTAAGAGGGGGGGGTGAATCAACATTTTATAATTTGCAACTTATCAAGCTGGTTCTTAAGCCACCAAATGCATGAGAAAGTAATCAAAGTGCAAAAACATAAAATAAGCAACCACACAACCATAACACCAAGATTTTTACTTAGAAACCCAGAAAGGGAAAAACCACAGTGGGATTTGAACCCAAAATATTCTTATACTGTGGCCAGTAGTAGAACAATATTGCAAAAGGTGAATGCACTTGCATTCAGGCACACTGCCTCGAGCTCACTGCTCAAATACAAAATAAGCCTACAACTCCGGAGGACTCACTGTCCTATAAATGAGATATAAAGGGAATTTCAATGTTTGAAATAGTATATAGCATCTATAAATATTAGAAATCAGTTCCGGTTAAGCTCAAAATGATCCGCTGTCACTAATCTAAAAATTTGCTCTGTTATGCTCTTTTGCCAAATACTGGATCATCAAAACTCAAGATGTGCACGTGAAACTGTGCTCAATCGCTCCCAAAATAATTCCTCACACATATATTTGCACCAAAATGATCACCCAAACCTATCTTATATATCTGCACCACCGAAATAGATCTCCAACAGGTCTGCTTCATAAAAACTGCATAACACACAACATGAAATGTGTTTCACCAACTTGGCCCAATCCAATCACAAATCCAAATTTTGGACCTAAAACATATGATTACAAGCTTCACACACAATGAAACAAACTCCTTGAACATAACATCAATCATCAAAATTATCCCAACGAATCCGCAACACACAGTACTCCAAAATAGCTCTACCCTAATTGAATTACCGGATACTAGAGCTCTAAAATTGCACACAATTCAACACCAAATATTGAAATCATGAAGTAATATGTCTCAAGCCTTGAAAAAACTGCCTTGATCACCACAACCAAAAATAAATCATCAAAATCAAGATATGAACCATGATCTCATGCTCTATCAGTTACTGTGTTCCACGTTCCACACTTATGCCTTATAAATAATATGACTTCCGGTAAAGCAATTCTATGTACACCGGATAGGATTTGCAAACTGAGTTGCCATCAATGACAACTCCTAAGAATATATCATGCACCAATCTTCACTAGAATCACCAGAATTGTGTCTCTTTCCAACAACTAGAAATAGAGAGGGGAGGAGAGAGGGAGGAAGTGAGAGAGAGCGATATATATGTAGACAAATAAAGGCAGGGAGGGAGGGATGTAGAGGCATGCAAAGAGAGGGAGAGATGAGATAGAGGTTAGTATAGAGGTAAAGTTTGGGAGTGAGATAAGTAGAGAGGAAGAGAGAGAAGAAGAGAGAGAATGGTGAGAGAGAGGTAGAGAGAGGGGAGAGAGGGAGATTGATAGGGAGAGATAGGTATAAATGTTCAGAGAAACAAAGAGAGTGAAATAAAGAGACTCAAAGAGGGGAGGAGAGAGGAAGGGAGTGAGAGTAATATATATGTAGACAAATAGAGGTAAGGAGGGAGAGATGTAGAGGTATTTAGAGAGAGGGAGAGAGGAGATAGAGGTTAGTATAGAGGGAAAGGTTGGGAGAGATAAGTAGAGAGGAAGAGATAAAGGAAGAGGGGATATAGTGATAAGTTATGAAGGGGAAATTGATAAAGAGAGGTGGAGAGGGAAGGAGATAGACACAGGTGAGATATACAAAAGTGGAGGGGAGAGTTGGAGTGAGGGAGAGAAGGAGAGGTATTTAAAGAGGAAGGTAAGGAGAGGTATTCAAAGATAGAGAAAGAGAGAGAGGAAGAGGGGAGGTAGAAATAAGTTTACAAGGGGGAAATACATAGAGAGAGGTGGAGAGGAAGGAGAGTTATAGAGACAAGTGAGATATACATACATCTCCCTCCTTTCCTATCCCACATTTATTTCTCTAAATAAATCTCTCACCCTTTCTCCATGCATACATCTCTCCCTCCTTCCCTCTACCTCTCTACTTACCCATGTATCTATACTCTCTATCTCCCCTCTCCCTTTATGTATTTATCTCCTCTCTCTCTATCCATCTATCTTTCCTCCTAGTCTCTTTATCTCCCCTCTCCCTCTATCTACCTACCTCTCTTTCCATCCCTCTCTACTTTTATCTCCCATAACTCTCTACCTCCTTCCCTCCATTCTACCATTTATCTCACCCCCCTCTCTCTATCTTTCTCCCTCCTTCCATCTCCATACTCTCTCTCTCTCTCTAACTACTTATCTCCATCTACCCAACCTCTCTTTGAATATCTCTCCTTCTCTTCCTCACTCCAACTCTCCTCTCCACTTTTGTATATCTCACCTATCTCTATCTCTCTCCTTCCCTCTCCCCCTCTCTCTATCTATTTACCCCCTCTCAACTTATCACTATCTCCCCTCTTCCTATCTCTCTTTCTCTATACATATCTCCCTCCCTAAAAGACCTCTATTTATATCTTTTCTTCTATCAATCTCTCTCTCTCTCTCTCTCTCTATCTCTCTCTCTATCTCTCTATTACCTTTTTCTCAACCTAAATCTCTCTCCCTCCCTACGTATATCTCTATCTCTCTACTTATCTATGTCTACCTACCTTTTTGCACTGCCCCCATAAACTATTTATCTAAATACCTAGAGAGAGAGAGAGAGAGAGGTGCAAAGAGAAGGATATATATATATATATATATATATATATATATAGAGAGAGAGAGAGAGAGAGAGAGAGAGAGAGAGAGAGAGAGAGAGAGAGAGAGTATGTGTCACATATTTAGACAATAGATGGAAGATATAAAGAAGGGTGAGAGAGATAGGTTTAAATCTTGGAGGAGATTAGAGAGTGAGATAGAGAGATGGGGGAGAGAAAGGGAGATAGGGAGTCATAGGAAGAGAGATAGGTCTAGAGATAGATTAAGATAAAGAGAGTGAAATAGAGAGAGAGGGGGAGAGAGAAAATGATAATAAGAGCTTAGTGATTATTGAAATTTGATTAAGTTTGAGAAATTATAAAATCAAGAGCTTGGGGAGAGAGGAGGGAATGAGACGAAGAGAGGTGAAGGGAGGAGAAGATATATAGGAAAATAGATAGGTATAGAGATTAGGGGAAACAAAGAGTGTGAGATAGAGAGATAGCAAGATAATGATGATATAAGCCCGTTGATTATTGAAATTTGACTAAGTCTAAAAAATTATAAGATCTCCTAAAATGTAGAATCTTCATTATGACTCCTAGAGATCTGAAACCACTCTCAAACATCCTGACAATATATACATAAAATATAATTTAAAGTATAAGAAAGATAAAATACAAAGAGAAAATATAACTTATACTTAAAACTAAGGGAATCTGATCGCATTTTTTTTGTAAACAAAAAATGATTGTGGTTTTTTTTTAAAGAATGTGTATGTGTTTTGGCTTGAATTTTTTGAGCCTTATAACGTACGTAGTTTTTGAATTTTTTGAAAACACAATTGTGTTTCGTCTGTTTGAGGTGTTTTTTGTTGGTGTCCTATTTTTGTTCACCATCTTGGTGCACTTACCCACAAAATGATGAATTTTCAAGAGATAGTCCCCCTAGAATAGAGAATTTTACAATTCTCAAATGTCAAATTTGCCAAGTAAATAGACAATTACTACTATGAAAAAATTAAAATAAAATTGTATTATCACAACTTGAAAAAGTTCTCAATGATCAAAGTAGTTGATATCACTCTAGGTTGATATGTATCATTAGATCTACAACACGACGGGAATGAATTTCTCTCTTGCCATCGGAGGTATGTATGTCACTACCACAAACAAACAAAAAGAGGAGACTATTGATATCACTGCAACACAAACAATAATAATTGATGTAGGTAATGTATGTCATTATGAGTAGGTGTATTTGTTGTTGCAAATGTGAAAAATAATATTGCCATAGTTGTTATGATAGACTGAATGGAGGTGACTTCTGTATGATAATTTCCAATGCCGAAATAAAATCAAATCTACAAACACGATTGTGGGAGATTGAATAATAAATCGCTCTCTCTAGTCACTGTAGGTGTATATGTTGTTGCAACTGACAAATAGAAAGAGGAAAAATGTCACCATAGTGAGGAACAACAGAGTGAGGAAAATTTTGAAAATTCCAAGAATTTTCAATGCCAAACTAATATTAACTCTATGAATTGGTCTATAGGAAGATAAATACTAGATCTCTTATCAACTTCTCAATTCTCTGATTAGGAAGACAATTTGCCTAGATGAAACTCTAAAATCATGTTGGAGAAATTATGAGCCTATGAATTTGTGCACTTCAATGGATCAACCAAGAAACTATCCAACCAGACACGAGAATGTTACAACTTGAGAAATAAAGAACAATGGATATCGAGAAGCAATGCTTCAGATTAACTTACAATGAATTGATATGAATTGATATGTTACAATGTACAAATGAGCTTTCTTATATAGGAAAGAGGATAGACAATTGAGAGAATAGGTAATGCCATGTGGCTCAATGAGATGAGAGAGTAGATACAACTACCCTATAACAAAATTAAATGCATAAAACTAACTCATCTCTATCTAGAATGACACCTAAGATAACTAAATCATAAACAAAATCATGTGAGGGAAAAGAATAAGAAATGGTGATGGAATAAGAAATCATCTCTAAGCTTGTGTCACTAAATATCCCATCAAGAGATAATGAATCTAAGGATGTAGAGTAAGGATTATCACAAGTGATGTAGAGGATAACATCATTAGCTATAAAAAAATATGTAATAAAAAAGGATAGAGAGAATGGATGTCCTTAATAGATGCATGATAAACAAGTATAGGTGTGTCCATTATTAGTTTTAGGGAATGATCTATAAAGGATGCAAGATATAAAATATCAAACAATCACTTGAAATAAATAAGGGGAAATAAACAATATATCACACCAATATATAATCAAAATATTTTTAATGAATTAATCATTGACAAATATACTTAACATATGAATGTGTAAACATTGTTTATTCAATCATAATCAAGATTTTGTAGCATATGTTTCATTGAATGTGCACACTAAAACAAGTGGATGAAATAAAACAACTACAAAACAAAGCATCATATCTAAACAAAACCATTAATAACCAAATCGTGATGGATGTAATCATGAGGGCTATGCAAAGAAATTGTCTAATTGGAATTCAAATCAAATGCACCCATTATATATAGGGAAAGTGAATGATATATTAGATTTTAGATTTGAATTATAGATGAAAGACTTGAAAAATTAACAAAGAAGAATACTTTTGTTGTGAGGTTTCACAACATGCCCCATTTATTCTGTGAAAATGAGGACCTATTATTTTGGAGAATGGAAAGGGAAAAATAGTAAATAAAGGAGTAAAAATGTGGTTGAAATGGTCTAAAAGAGTTCAAAATTTGCTTTGCGAAGGATTGGGCTATTGGAAGTATGTGTTGCTGTGGTTGTCATTGATGTCAAACTTGTTGTTCTAGATAATTGTTGGTCCATAATGTTTGTGGTGCAAAGATATCTTATTGTGTTGATGTTGCAATTGTTCTATTGGTTGTTTCGAATGTGTTTGGGTCTAGAAAGTATTGCCGATGTTGTTTGATATTGTTATCTTCTTTGGTTATATTTTTTGTATTATGGATGAGTTGGTTTTGTGGTTCAAAAATATCTTTGTGTTCTCTAGTTGTTGTGGCATTATTTATACCCAATTGTGATATTCTATGTTAAACCTATCTTTGGGTCTGAATATGACTTATGAAAGGTTATTTGATATGTTATGGGTCTCACCATAGTGTGTGGAGATACAAAGTAGAGTTATTTGCATTGGAGGATATGTTTTGACTGTTAATTGCTTATATGGATGTGTTCTATGTTGGTATGTTGTTAGTTATGTTTCAGTGATTGTGGATTAGTGGATTGATCTTTGGAAGACGTGTTTTGGTCCCCTCTTTCTCTTGGAGTGGATCAACATGTGTGTTTTTGGTCTGGAAGGTTTATTTTGGTTCAAGTCGACTTGATTCAAGCTTTGATGAACTATCTTGTATATAAAGGATGTATGTGATTAAGTTGTATGGATGAGAATGTGTGGAAGAGAGAGGAAGTATGTGATGTGAAGATATTCAAATAAATTTGGTGAAGAGCATAGAAGAAGCATTGTGATTGAATGATATGCAAGTTATTTGAGACTATGGTAGAGGTATGAGATAGAGTGTTGACAGTTGTGGTCCGAGTTGTGTGAGTTGATGTTGGTCACTTGATGTAGTGTTCAAAGACAACTTCATGATCAAGAGATCCTTCTTTTCAAATCATTTTTGTATCTTGCCCTGTTGTAGTTAGCTTCAGGTTTGCAAGTCCCCTTTTTGTATCTTTCCCCAAGGGAAGTTAGCATTGGTCTAAAAGTTCAAAGTAGTAAGCTCATTCATTCTAATCTGATATACATAGTGGATATATTTTGTGGGCAAGTCCTCACCGTGGTTTTTTTTTTCTATTTGGGTTTTCCACATGTAGAAAATGTTGGTGTTGCTGATTAATTGTTTATGTGTTGCATTAGTTTTTTTTAATACAGATTCACCCCCCCAGTCCTACCTTGGGTTCAACAATTGGTATCAGAGTAAGTTTATTCTTGAGTAAGATTAATCACTTGAGGTAGATCTGGTATAGTGTAGGACGTCCATTAGAATGTTCCAATCTTTGATGCTACAAAATTTATGTACTATAAGGAGAGAATGGAATCACATTTGGATACTTTACATAATGGAATATGGGAAATCATTCAGATTGGATATAGACCTCCATAGGGTGGTCCTCAAACTCCAAATGAGATAAAGTTAAAGGAGACTAATGTGAAGGCCAGAGCTATAATTTTTAGTTGCATAAGTGATTTAGTGTTTGGAAGAGTAAAAGGATTGAAAGAAGCTAAAGCAGTGTGGAACAAGCTGTGTTTAGCATTTGAAGGAGATCTAAAGAAAAAATAGGTTAGGCCGATGAATCTGAAGTAGAAGTATGAATATATGAGAATGATTGAAGATGAAGGTATTGAGAACTATATTCATAGAGTGGTTGATATTGCTGATGGCATTAGAGTTGCTGGTGGATATTTGGATGAATGTGATGTTGTTCAGAAGATCTTGTTGACCCTACTAAAATCGTACATATCAACAAGGCATTCCATTCAAGAAAGAAATGACTTGAGAAAGTATACTATTGATCAACTTACCGGTACCTTAGAAAACTTTGAAATTTCAGAAATGCTGAAAGAGAAAAGAGAAAAGAAAGAAGCAACATTTAATTTTTCAAGACATGATGATCCAGAAAGTAGTGGAGATTTGGATGAAGCTGAAGCAAAATTTGTGAGAAGATTGTAGTGAAGCACTGGAATATACAAAGGTAAGTTACCTCTAAAATATTTTTGTTGTGGTAGAATTGGACATTATGCTTCTCATTGCACTTACAAGGAAGATTATAAGAGATTGGATGATGATGAGAAGAAAAACAAAACTAGGAAACACAACTTTAACAAAAGGGAGAAAAATAGCTTATGTTCTATAGAGGAGCATACATCTAAAGATGAAATTGATGATGACTTGAATGAAGAATCTTTGTTTTTAGAAATTGAAGAAAAGGAGAATACTTTGGAGAAATTGGAAGAGGAGAAGACAGTCAAGACTTCATTGCATGCTAAGATAGAATCGAATACATGGATTATTGACTCTGGATGTTCAAATCATTTGACTAGTGATAAAGACAAGTTTATTAATATCAAGAGATATGATGGTGGATTAGTGAAATTTGCAAAAGAAGATGGAGAAGCTATTCGAGGTATTGGAAGTGTTTCTATTGATGCTAAAAATAACACTAATTATATTTATTATGTTGAAGGATTAAGACATAGTCCGCTAAGTATTAGTTAGATGTGTAGAAAAGGTTATGAAGTTTTGTTCAGTAGCACAAGATTTGTGATAAGAAAAGAGAAGATTGGTAAAAGGGTTGTAGAAGGAGTTAGGAGAGGAGGAAATGTATACCACATCAAGGATGAAAAGGAGAGTAAATGTTTTCTAACACAATAATGAATGTTGGTTGTAGCACAAAAGAATGTGACATGTTAATTTTGATAATTTGATCAAGATTTGTAGATTTCAAGCAGTTAGAGATTTACCTAGACTTGTGACGCCTACTAATACAATGTGTAGAGAATGTCAATTGGGGAAGAAAACAAAGAGAAGATTTAAGAATAAGGAGTATTCTACTACAAAACCACTAGAGCTGATTCATACAGATTTGTGTGGACCTACAAGGACAAGAGGTTTAAATGGAGAAAGGTATTTTATGTTACTCATTGATGATTTATCTAGAATGACTTGGGTAAAGGATAGATATAAGGTTTTTGATAGATTTAAAGTTTTCAAATCGATGATTGAGAATCAAGTAGATGCTAAGATTAAGTTCTTGAGATCATATAGAGGAGGAAAATTCACTTCATGGGAGTTTGATAATTTTTGTTAAATATATGGGGTTAGAAGATACTTTTTTGCCCAGAGGACTCTTCAATGAAATCGTGTTGTGAATAGGATCATTATTGAGATGGCTAGGACTTTGTTAAAGGATATTGATCTAGCTAATGTGTATTGGAAAGAGGTTGTACATACTGTTGTGTATCTTCTTAATTAGGTAAAAATCAAAGTAAATCATACCGAAACACCTTATGAGTTGTGGAATGGAAGACTACCTATTGTGAAATACTTCAAAAATTTTGGAAGTAAATGCTCTATCAGAAGAGATGAGGACAATCTTGGGAAGTTTGAATCTAAAATAGATGGAGTCTTTCTGGGATATGCTACAAATAAAAAAAGATTACTGGTGTTCCAATAAAAGGTTGAACAAGATAGTAGAAAGTGAAAATCTGAAAGTATGTGAAGAATTGAATTGGATTGAACCTAAGACTGAAATCGATGTTGAGATTGTTCCAGTGATTTCAAAAAAGACAAGTGATCCAGAAGAGAGAAAGGAAAATGAATCAAATGAAGAAGATGAAGGGGAAGATTCAACAAGAGTTTCTGCTAAATATGTCCAAAAGAATCATTTAGAAAACCAGATAATTGGAGACAAGACAAAAGGTGTTCAGACAAGAAGGAAGATTGCAGAAGCTCAAGCACAAGACAATTACTGTTTTCTATCAATGATTGAGATGAAGACTTATAAGGAAGCTAGTAAAGATGAGGGTTGGGTAAAAATAATGTAAGAAGAAGTAAATCATATACAAAAGAACAAGACTTGGGAGCTGGTACCTAGACCAGTGGACAAGAATGTGATGGGAGCTAAATGGGTATTCAAGAACAAGGTAAATGAGAAAGGACAAGTTATAAGGAATAAAACAAGACTGATATGTAAAGGTTATCCTCAGGTGGAAGGCATAAACTTTGAAGAAACTTTTCCTCTAGTAGAAAGGATGAAAGTTATACATATGTTTCATGCATTTTCTACTTACAAGAACTTTAGAGTTTATGAGATGGATGTCAAATCAACATTTTTGAATGGAGATCTAGAAGAAGAAGTATACATTGAGCAACCAGATGGATTTAGATGTTGGGGAAGGCAAGTGTTGGGTGATATTAATAACTAGAAGGTAAATGAAACAAATTAATAGCCTCAAAGCCCAAAATAGGTCCTATGAAACAAAATCAAAATTGGTTCGCACAATACTGAGGAAACGTTAGACATTTATGTTGGTGTAAATAATTATTCATCATGGATATTATTACTCTTTACTTAGGTACATGCATTTAATAGTAGTTTGGGTATGAGACACTTGGGTGTTTGTGCCACATTGGGATAGTGTGTGTAGGAGAATTTCCACCTTTTATGGTGTTGATCTTATCTTGTTGTTGCATTCCACCTCATGTGGAATATTATATTGTTTCTCCTACCTACCCACACCTATTTCCTATCTATCCTTGTTTCTTATTGACTCACATGTCATTTTTGTGTGCTCACATATCCATATAGCCTTTCCTATATAAGAAATCTCATCTACATTGTATGAAACAACTATTGAACAACAACGATTGATGATCTAGTTGATCACATTTTGCATCTTGATAGAATACAATTTATTACTATCATTTATTTTGTCTCTCTTATTTTTTCTTTCCATTGCCTCTAGATCTTGGAAAATTCTCACATGGTATCAGAGCCATTAGAGTGTCATTGGTTTGCTAATTGAGAGAAATTTGATGCTATTTGGGGTTTGCATTTTGAAGCTTTCTATTGCAGGTTATTATTGAAACTTGATGGGTCAAATCTGAGGTCACCATTGGATTGGAGAGGTCCAAGAAAGTTATTTTTTCCTTTTGTTTCCTCCAAATTGAACTTCAGAGGCCAAATCTAGAGGCATTTAAAGTTTGACGCCGCGACAAATTTTTTTCAGAAATTATAATTTTGCAGACAATTTTCAAATAGTGATATCTCACACATCCGAAATCCTTTTTTTGAGAATTTTTTTGTTTTGGGGTAGAATTTCATGATCTTTACAGTTGTGCGGGAGTTTTTTGATTTTTTGGATACAGGATTTTCTGAAATCGTGAAATCCTAATTTTTACAACTTTGGAGGCTTCATTTGGGCTCATATGGACTCCTTTTCAGGTGCCGTTTTTTTAGAGTGCATAATTTTTTGTCTACTTTCATAATCTACCATTAGCTTGTAGTGATTGTGAGTATAAATTGTACTTTCAATATCTGGTCATTTTTTGGCTTATTTGGTACTTGTATTTTCCTTGGATCTCAGTTTAGATCACTAGCAGTATTTGTTGAAGTCTCTTATATCTCATTTTGAGAAGTTGTAATCATTGAAATTAGAAGTCCACTTTGCCATTATTTACAAGTGCCAACATAATATTTTTATGGGGGGTCAATTGTTCATTTATATCTCTTGGTGAAATTCCATTCGGAGGCATCTTCATCTGCAGTATTCTACAAGACTTCTTTGTTGGTGGCATCATTTTCATGTTTCCACATTTAAATATTTTATCATGATGTATGCTATTGCTTGAGAAATGTTGTACTTTCACTATCATAAAGTGCCACACCTCTTTGTATCATGTCATTGTTGACTATTTGATGTAATCCTCTTGTACACATAGATTAGGAATATCTTGTGAGAGTTGGTGCGTGGCTCCAGTTGATACTTAGATTGTACACATTTGTGCATGGATCCCGTGAGACTTGGATTGTACCAATATTTCTCCCATTTGCAAGTATCCAGATGATGCTCAAAGCAAGTTGTCTCCATGCTTGATCTTCATTTTGTTGCAGCAAGTGATTCATCGTTATCGACTTGTTACCTAGTTTTGTCACACTTTGACATTATTTATGCAGTATTGAATCTCTTTCTTCCTCATGGGGAGGTATTTGGTCATCATCATTGGACCATCTTTGCAGGAGATTTGACATTGAGGGAGGGTTTCATGGTCTCTTCTTCTCTCTTATGGGGGGGACATATTTTGTTCTTCTCATTCATCATTGAGAGCATTGTGTGCTTTCATCATCTCTCTTTTGGGGAAGGGTTTTTCCCATTGGGTTTTTCTCACTTTCCTCATTTATGGGAGATTGCATTTGTATTTGTACATGGTTACCTAACATGGCCTCGTAGCGGGGACTCATCTTACATTGCTTAGTTGCATTGTAGACTTTAGTGCATTACCCTAAGTTGCACTTAAGGGGGGGTGTTGGTGTAAACAATTATTCATCATGGATATTATTACACTTTACTTAATTTTACCTAGGTACATGCATTTAATAGTAGTTTGGGTATGAGACACTTGGGTGTTTGTGCCACATTGGGATAGTGTGTGTAGGAGAATTTCCACCTTCTATGGTGTTGATCTTATCTTGTTTTTGCATTCCACCTCATGTGGAATATTATATTGTTTCTCCTACCTACCCACACCTATTTCCTACCTACCCTTGTTTCTTATTGAGTCACATGTCATGTTTGTATGCTCACATATCCATATAGCCTTTCCTATATAATCAGGCTCATCTACATTGTATGAAACAACTATTGAACAACAACGATTGATGATCCAGTTGATCACATTTTGCATCTTGATATAATACAATTTATTACTATCATCTATTTTGTCTCTCTTATTTGTGCTTTCTATTGCTTCTAGATCTTGGCAAATTCTCACAATTTAGAATGAGCATGAAATGAAAAGAGTACACACATCAGGTAGGTGATGAAAGATACATTTTGACATGGAAGTACATTTGTAATAAAATGTGTCCTTTTTTAATCTCTTGCCCATTGTAGGTGATTTTATAGGCTGCTACATGTGATTTTCTTTGTACTTATCTATAAATCACCCACTTTTCATGCACCGAAAATAGAAACATGCAACGATAAAATTTAGCAGAGTAAGAATTTCAAACACAAAAGCACCAAGTTAAAGTACATGAAGAGAAGCAAGTCTTCTTTGTACTATCTTCCACATCTGAAGGTGATTTCACAAGCTATGTAGGCATGCATCCAAAACCCTAATTTTGAAATTACACATTATTACAAGTAACAAATATGCAGTATCATATCCGATTTAAGCTTTAAACAAATCTAGTAGTTAGATTGCTAGTAAATGTATGTTCTTATTAGGAATCACAAAAAGTGACCACATAGGTTCATAGAAAAGTTGAACTCAAAAAAAAAATTGAATGGAAATTGCCACAAGTGTGTTGGTATTTTGGTATGGTTTTGTCATTGATGTCAACACCTATTGAAAACAAGCACTTTGGAGATCCAGCAGCATTCACCGGCAAGCAACTATTGCACAGTTACTGGTATATGGTTCACCGAGAGGATATAATATTCACCAGTACCTGGAATGATATGGAAGACACTTGATAATGTCGAAGACATCGTGTGGACACTTTGTTTTGAAGAATTGATCATTGGTATATTCATATTTTCTTTTATCGGCAAATATGTCCAGGGTTATCTAGGGTTACACCAACAGGTTTATCTTTTCTAGATCAGCATGGCATGATATGGAGATGATTTATTATTGATGTAAATGCATTAAGCTGACATATTTAATCAGTTATTGCATCGGATATTATATTGTATGTAAAATGTTTTTATTGTAATATCTTGTAGAGCCGACCTACTAAAATTGGTCTTAGGGTATGGTATAAATGTAAGATCTTATTTGTAAGATCAAGTGTGGAATGTGGAAAAGAATTGAGTGAAGGTATATGCGAGATTAAGCAGATGTATACATGAAGACATCATTTGAAGGTGAAGCTAGGTTTTTGTAGAAGCATATCAGCATTACACCAATACTGAATCTAGCATAAGAAGATGCTATTTTATGCAGTACATTCTTATTGGATTTAACCATCCAACTGTAGTCAGTGTGACTCCCATTTTGTGTTTGAGCAGTGAGCTCTAGGCTGTTGGCCTTTCTGCATGTGTAGACCCCATTTATGTACACTTACTATCTGCAGTATTATCATCTGATTGTGGGTAAGGTTTCCCACTATGGTTTTTCCCCTTATAGGGTTTTCACGTACAAATATTGGTGTTATGTGTTGTGGATGACTTTATGTTAATGTTTCATGCATTAATCCTTACCAGTATAATAATTTACTGTTAACACTGTCTACCGACATGCTTAACTAGTTTATCGGCATTAAGTATCAAGTTGGTTAATTAGTTTTTGGTTTGAATTTATTTGACAACTCATTCACCCCCCCCTCTCAGTTGTCTCTGGGACCTAACAAAGTGTTGTCATGAGGAAGGTTTATACTGGACACCCATATGGGATATTGCAAATTAGAAGACCTTATTGGTTGGATAAGGGAGCCTATAGCTACAAATGAAATGAAGAATCTTGGTAGGAGTGGACTAGTGGAGGCAACAAGATTTCCCTTAGCCATAGAAGTGCATGAGATAGTGGGACAGTGCCTATTGAATTATTATTTGGAACAACACATGGTTACCAAGAATGGTTGGGTATATGTAGTTCTAACCCCTTAAGGTATCGTAGAAGTTTTTGGAATCAGTAGACCTAAGTCATTAATAGTAATGATTAAATACCAAGTAGCAAGAGACTTCTTGAAGTCAATGACAACATGTGAGAAAATAATTAGAGAAGAATGGTTCAAAAGGAAGAAAGAAAAGTAATAGCTTAATTGCCTAAACTCATATTAAGGACAGACTTCCACCCAAAAATCTATGGGGTAGTCACCTTCTTAGGTCGAGTAGCAGAACTAGAAGTAAGTGGAAAATTCGAGGGTTGGATGTTTACATTCATTCAGACTATCAAAAAGAATAAAGGTTTATTTGATTGGGCACAATTTATCATTGACTCAATCTAGGAAATCTTAATGGAATTAGCTAGGAGTTTTTATATGTCCTCTTATATTTTTTGTGCCTATGCCATCAAATTCAATATTCAAGGGCTAAATAAGGTAGGCACCCTAGGCACTAGACTAGGGAAGAATCTAGTGTATGCATATTATCCACAACTCACTTGGGAGAAATCATATCTTTATTATCGAGATGTCAATTATTATGTTATAATGTTAGTTACAAGGGATTTGGAAGGGAGAGTTGGTGATAGAGTGCCAAAAGAAGTGTAAGAAGTGATTGGGGTGTTTTGTGGATGGTATATCAGATTTACCATATGGTCATATATCAGATTGCAAGGGTTTATTGGAAAGCCACTCAGATTACCTAGATATCCATCTAATTGGGCATGGCTATTGAATTTTGCAGGCAAAGTTTAGAATTTCATGATAAATAGCACAATTCCCATTGCAAGTTAAGATTCAAGTTTCTAGTGAAAATGGGAAATTTTATGTGTGATTCACTAGCTACTGCAAGAAAAGAAGAAGATATTTTTGTTAGGATAACCGGTGAACAACTGAGGGGGGGGGGGGTGAATCGGTTGTTAACAATTTATAAAATTTAATCCATAATACAACCTTAAACCAGAGTACATAAACATTCAAATATCAGTAAAGTAGAAACAGATGTCGGTAGACACAGATACTGGTAAACAGTGTAACTCAACAATTAAACAGATAATCAATGCAAAGCAAAAATGCCACATAACACCATGATTTGTACGTGGAAAACCTGGAAAGGGAAAAACCATAGTTGGAAGCCTACCCATAGTCAGATAATACTTCTGCAGAAAGTATATGATACAATGAGGGGCCTGCACATGAAGGAAGGCACACTTCCTAGAGCGTACTGCTCATTACAAAAGAGTCTTAGTGACTATAGAGGTTAAAACCACCCCAAGATAAATGGACAACAATATAATAGAGTGAACCACCAGAGATAGCATCTACCATGCTTGATTACAATCCTGGTGAAGCTCAATATAGGAGGCCTTTGACCTCTTCCTTAATCCCAATTCGATCACCTATGATCGACCTGATCCTTCGCATATGATATTACAATTTATGTCCATGATACATAATCTAAAATGATATCTTGCAATCATTTATACCAACCCTAAGACCTAAACCAATTAGGTCAGCCACCTAAAAGATATTACAATAAGATCATTACATAATTACATATTACAATGATATGCCATGTTGTCTTAAGACCAAAACAACAATAACAAATCCATAAATCCTCCTGAAACATCCCGATAACATGTATAGTACATGTTAGGATGATACCGGTCCATAACCTAGATAGGCACTGAACCTATTCGGGGTCCACCATGCTAAAGTGATGTCTTCAAGTAGTTGAAGCACAATCAAAGAACATCTTCAACATCCTGAAATCCATCTAGAAGCCGCACTAACACCACTTATGCATGTTGTCATGATTCCTCAGTGAAAGCTTTGTTGGTAGAGCCTTAAACCAATTCCGGTAAGGGTTTACACAAGTGTATCATAGTATCCAATACCAAGCCAATACCAACTAACCAAAACATGCTCCAGAAGCACTTATCACATGAAACCAATCACATTCCATAGATCCAAACATGCTAGAAGTGTCCAACAGATAATCTCTTCTACCGGTAACACTAGATCTTCTACCAGTAACCAAAAGCTGTATGTCGGTAACCAACCATAACAGCTAATGTTGACATCAATGACAAAACATCAATGCAACACATAATCAATTCATTCATAATGCCAACAATCTCCCCCTTTGGCATTGATGGCAACACTAGATGTGAAAAACATCGAAGTACCAAGAAGTGCCAAACAAGTCTCCCCCTGTGGAAGATAACCAACAATATGTGTGAATGATATCTCTATAAAGTTCTGAATAAATCTCTCCCCCTAATGTATACAACTTCTTTTTCTTTATTTTCACATCAATATCTCTCCCCCTTTGACATCAATGCCATAAATCTCACAAAAATATCAAAGCAATAATGTAAACCTCAAATATTACTACTCCCCCTAAGTAGTAGCACCACTCATCATTGCTAGAATGAATAATATTTTTGATAATGGATGCTGGACTAATGACAAAACGACATCAATCAAGTCTCTATCAGAGGGGTAGAAACCCCTAACCTATCTCTCAAATACTCAAAAGACTCTTTAGACAATGGTTTGGTGAATATGTCTGCAATTTGTTCTTTACTATTCACATAAACCAATTTGACTTCCTTTTCTTCTACCTTGTCCTTTAGAAAGTTGTACTTTATTTATATATGCTTAGTCTTAGAGTGAAATACCGGATTTTTAAACATGTCAATAGCTACAAAGTTATCAAGTAGATAACTATCAGTTCACTACAATTTACCCTGATATCCTTGAACATTTGCTTCATCAACAAGACGTGAGTGCAATTAGTTGCTGCTACAATATACTTAGCTTTTGCAGTGGATAAGGAAATGCATGACTATTTTTTGCTGATCCATGAAACCAATTTCTTTCCAAGAAAGAAAGCTCCACCAGAAGTTCTCTTTCTGTCATCAGTATCTCCTGCCCAATCTAAGTCAGTATATGCACATAAAGTGAAATCATCATGTTTGGAATACCATAAGCGATATTCTATTGTTCCTTGCAAATACCAAAATATTCTCTTTACTGCACATTCATGATTTTCTTTAGGATTACTTTGATATCTTGAAACAATACTTACTGCATTCATAATATCAGGTCTAGTCTAAGTTAGATATAACAAACCACCAATCATAGACTTATACCTTGTGGGATTTACCAGTGTAGAAGTATCCTTGATATATAATTTCTTACTTGTCACCATAGGAGTACTTACCGGTTTGGAATTATCCATACCAAACTTCTTCAACAATTCCCTCAGATACTTAGTTTGACAGATAAAAATGCCTTTGTCAATTTGAGTAATCTATAAACCTAGGAAAAATTTCATCTCACCAATCATGGACATTTCAAATTTATTCTTCATGTTGTTAGAAAATCCCATGCACAATTTATCTTCTCCTCCAAAAATGATATCATAAACAAATACTTCAATAATCAGAATATCATCAGCAATGATCTTATAGTATAAATTACTATCAGCACCACCTTTAGTAAAACCAAGCTTCAAAAGATATTTATCCAACCTTGCATACCAAGAGCTTGTTTCAAACCATATAAAGCTTTCTTCAATCTACAAACCATATCTTTATCACCTACCAGTGAAAATCCATCAGGCTGCTCAATGTATACTTCTTCCTCAAGTTCACCATTCAAAAATGCACATTTAACATCCATTTGATAAACCTTATAGTTCTTATAAGCTGCATAGGCAAGAAATAGTCTAACAACTTCAATTATAGATACAGGTGCAAATGTCTCACCATAATCAATTCCTTCCATTTGAGAATATCCTTTACAAACTAACCTAGCCTTGTTTCTTACAACTTGACCATCCTCATTTAGTTTATTCCTAAAAATCCATTTAGTTCCAATAATATTTTTATTTTTTAGGCCGGGGAACTAAAGTCCAAGTTTCATTCTTCTCTATATGATCTAATTCATCTACCATAGCCTTTAACCATTGTTTATCCTTACAAGATTCTATAACAATTGCAGGTTCAACTTGAGAAATAAGACATTCCTCTTCACTAGCCAATTTCCTTCTAGTCATAACTCCCTTGTTCTTATCTCCAATGATTTGATCTTTAGAATGATTTAATCTTACATACCTTGGTGTCTTCTGAACTTCAGGTTCACTGCTCTGATCATCAGTCACAATTGAATTTTTTGACTATGCCAGTGTAATTGTCTCAACTTCCTGTACTAGTTGAGGCATTGTCGGTTCAATTATGATCATTTCCACTACTAGTTCCCTGTCGTATGATATAGAATGATTTCTGTACTGCTCATCCACTTTCACATTAGCACTCTCAGCAATTTTCTGTAATCTTTTGTTATAACATCTATATGCCTTTCTCTGAATTGAGTATCCAAAAATATCCCTTCATCACATCTAGGATCAAACTTTCCAATTGAATCATCTCTTTTGATATAGCATTTACTTCCAATTTTTTTGAAATATTTAACAGTAGGTGTATGTCCAAACCATAGTTCATAAGTGGTCTTACCGGTTTCACCTTTGATGTGAACTTTGTTGAATGTGTAGACTACTGTACTCACAACTTCTCTCTAGTAGATATGAGGCAATTTGGCTTCCATCATTATAGATCTTACTACATCCAAAATGGTTCTATTCTTTCTTTCCACTACTTCATTTTGTTGAGGAGTCCTAGGTGCAGATAGTTGTCTCCTGATTCTGTTTGTCTCACAATAACTATTAAATTCATGAGAAGTGAACTCACCTCCTTGATATGATCTTAGACATTTTATTTTCAATCCAGTTTCAGTTTCAACCTTTTCTTTAAAGATCTTGAATTTCTCAAAAGTTTTAGACTTCTCCCTTAGAAAAGTCACCCACATCATTCTAGAATAGTCATCAATAATCATCATGAAATAGATATCACCTTGAAAGCTTCTAGTCCTTGGTGGACCACATAAGTTAGTATGAATCAAATCAAGCACATCATTAGATTTATCATGTATTCTTTTTAAAGAACTTCTAACTTGCTTACCCAATTGACATTCCTTACATATCGGATTATGAGGCTTCATAATCTTAGGTATATCTCTAACTACCTTAGTTGAACTAATCTTAACAATACAATCAAAATTAACATGACAAAAACTCTTCTGCCATAACCAACTCTCATCAATATGAACAATTAAGTATGTCTTATTACCAGTGTTCAAGTGGAAAATATTACTTCCCATTTGAATACTGGTTACAATCTCCAAACTAGTCTTGTTAATGATTTTGCATTTTCTATCTTTAAACTAAAGTTGGAAACCCTTATCAACCAATTGACCAACACTCAAAAGATTATGCTTTAAACCTTCTACATAATAGACATTATCAGTATTATGCTTGCCACCCAAAGAAATAATACCTCTACCTTTGATCGTACATGCCTTGTCATCTCCAAATCTGACTTGACTGCCATTGTATTCTTGCAGGGACAAAAAATTCCCTTTATCTCCAATCATATGATGTGAGAATCCACTATCAATTGCCCATTCATCCTTATCTTCAACTTTTGCTGCCAGGGCCTTTTCTTCATTCTTGATATCTAGTTCCAGTTCATCTTCCTTCAAAGCATAGAACACCCATTCCTTTTCATTGCCAGATCCACTAGCAGAGTATTCCACCGGTTCATCCCTAGAGTCATTAGTTACTCCTTCCTCATCTGCTATGTAGCATTCTTTACTTTTCTTGAATCTATATATGTTCTGGTTAGGCTTAACTTAACTCTTTCCTCAAACGTTGCATTCCTTTCAGGACATCTAGATGCAAAATGATCAATCTTATTACATGAAAAACATTTAAAAGGTTCTTTTCCTTCATACTTACTTCCAGTCAATCCTTTAGGTACTCTTCTATAAAATAAGGCTTCAAGTTGCTCAAGTTATTCATCTTCTTTCCTCATTTCTTCCAATTCTTTTACATATAGGACTTTCCAATCACTTTTGTTGGTAGATGATGATGATGATGATGCATGAAAAGAAGGTTCAAACTTTATAGCTCCAGAAGATCCAAATTCTCTAAGCTCAAAAGCAGATAATTTTCCAATTAGAATGTCTTTGTTAACTGAAGTGTTTGCCATTGTTCTTAAGTCATTGATTGCAGTTGCCTTCATCTTGTAAGCCAGTGGAAGGGCTCTCAATACTTTGGAAACTATTTCATCTTCACTTAGAAATCCTCCACAACACTGAATTCCCATAACAATCCCATTTCTTTTTTCCATAAATACAACAATACTCTCATTATCTTCCATTTTCAAGTTTTCATATCTTACTCGGTAACCTTCAAGTTTAGCAAATTTGACAGTAGGGTCACCTTCATTAAGAGTTTGCAATTTTTCTCACATAACCTTTGTCGATTATTTATCAGTCAATCCCATGATCTGTTGATCAGTAAGTGCACACAAGAGGGCTTCTCTAACTCTGCAATCATTTTCAATATTCTTATTCAAGTCTACAAGAGTAGGATTGCCAGATGCCAGATCATAAGGTGTGTATCCTTTCTTAGTGATCTCCCAAATATCCTTGCCAAGACATCTAAGATGAGTCTCCATTCAAATTTTCCATATCCCATAATTTGTTCCATCAAGATTAGGGATTTCTCTTCTGAAAAATAGTTGCCGGTGGATTAAAAGTGTTAGCTGCCATAGGATCTACCTCAAGTGGTTAAGCTTCTACAAAAGAGGACCAAATATCTGATACCAATTGTTAGGAAAACTGATGAACAACTAAGAGGGGGGGGGTGTGTATTAGTTGTTAACAGTTTATAACATTTAATCCACAATACAACCTTAAACCAGAGCACATAAATATTCAAATGCTAGTAAACCAGAAATAAATGTTGGTAGACATAGATATCGGTAAACAATGTAACTCAATAATTAAACAAATAATCAATGAAAATCAACCATACCACATAACACCATGATTTGTACATGGAAAATCCGAAAACTGAAAAAAAACATGGTGGAAAGCCTACCCACGGTTAGATGATACTTCTGTAGAAAGTATGTGATACAATGAGGGGCTTGCACATGCAGGAAGGAACACTGCCTAGAGCACACTTCTCATTACAAAAGAGTCTCACTGACTATAGAGGTAAAACCACCTCAAGATAAATGAACAACAATCCAATAGAGTGAACTGCCAGAGATAGCATCTACCATGCTTGATTATAGTCCAAATTAAGCTCATTACTAGAGGCCTTTGAACTCTTCCTTAATCCCAATTAGATCACCTATGATTGACCTGATCCTTCACATATGATATTATAATTCATGACCATGATACACAATCTATAATGAAATCTTACAATAATTTATACCAACCCTAAAACCTAAACCAATTAGGTCGGCCACCTAAATGATATTACAATAAGATCATTACATAATTTCATATTACAATGATATGCCATGTCGGATTTGTTAAGATTCCCAAAGATACTGAGAGGGGGGGTGAATCGGTATTTGACCGATATAATAATTTTCTTAACTTATAAAATGAAAAGCATATTAAAACTGTGTACCGGTAAACCAGAAATAATGCAGCAAATAAGAATAACAACCACAACATGAAAACAACACCATAACACAATATTTTAACGAGGAAACCCGGTGTGGGAAAAGCCTCGGTGGGATTTGTGACCCACAATATTCACTTATTGGCCAATAAGAGAATATTACTGCTTACAATAGGGGCCTGCACATGCAGGAAGGCCAAGTGCCTAGAGCTCACTGCTCAATTACAAAAGAAGTCACACTGACTTACAAAATGGATTATTCAAATCCAATGTCTTGTATTGCTTTAGATTAGCATCTGCTATGTCAAATTCAGTACCGGTTTAAGTTCTGCTACATACACAAACCCTTAACCAATAATTCACATATTAGGTCTGCTACCTTCTATTCATATTTCGCATCATATCATATCCTAAATGATCTATAATGATCTCATACATATATGAGTCATATTACAATCCACCATGTCAGCTTACAAAATATTTTACAATTAATTACAAAATACATTAATACAAAATTGCTGTCGGCTAGGGTGTTGGTAATCTTCCTTTTCGGTGCTAGTGTTCTGTATGCCGATGTAGAGTCTGCCGGTACCGGTGCCTGCTGGTATCACATGATTGTAAGGTTTCCATCAATGACAATACCTTCATTCACCTACAATTTCTCATTAGAGTGTGCACTTGCCAATAATCTCCCCCTTTGGCATTGATGGCGACACTCATGAGAAAAATCCAAAAAGAATGTGTCCAATAATGGTTGCCAAAATTGTCTTACCAAAATTGCGTGCCCAAAAATGTATGCTCCCCCTAAGCTGATGATGTCTTGTTTTGATCATTTTATCATCTCACTACTCCCCCTTTGACATCAATGACAAAGGTTGTCATTTACTGTCAGTGGAGTCCTGCCTAGATTCTTGTAACCGATGGGTTACAATCTGAAAAATATCTGTCAAAACCAAATTTAAACTGCCCGTGAATCTCATGCTATCCTGTAATGCCTCTTGTGTTCTTTGAACTATGTCATTGAGTATGTGCATTTTCTCTTCCGGTGTCTTAAGCCCGGGAACTAGAGCCTCAGAAATTTCTTTTCCCAAAGAAATGAGGTAATCTAGTTTAGGACCAAGTTGACATTTTAAGCTCTTTGCCTTATCCTTTATTCTCTCTTTGTCCTTGTCTAGCTTCTTAATTTTCTCTTCTAGATCTGTAATTTTCTTTTCTATCTCCAAAATTGAATATGATGTACCTATCAGATTGTTAGCAATATTGTTAATCTTATCTTGTTCTTTGCTGATTTCCTTGTCTAGATCTTCTGTTAGAATATTTGTTTTTACAAGTGTCTCTATACAGTTTCTTGAAACAAAAAATTGTCTCTCCAAGTTCTGGTAATAAGGTGCCCATTTCTCTTTGTTCTTCTTTACAATTTCCTTTTTCCTTAATCATTCTCTCCTTGAATGTGTCCTTGTTTATTTGATCAATTGTCAATATGTTGTCGGTGATGAATTTAGACAGCGTGTCTAGTTGACCTAAAGAATCCTTATTATCCACAATGCACTTTGGTGCTATCAATTTAAGAATAGGAATGGTGTCATCAATAGCCTTATAGGCTTGTGCGTTACACTCTGTGATCTTCTTTATTGAATCCAATAAGACCTCTGTTACATTTGTAGGTCAGAATTCTGTTATAGAAGTACCAGATGTCTGTCCAACTATTCTCACAATATCCATGCTACCAGTTGTAGTAATCACCTTGCTTGATTTGACCTCTGGTAGGTCAGTCTGTGTTTGCACTTCAATAAGTAAAGGTTTGGGATTTTCAGTTTTAGCCAGTGGCACTGTCTTTGTCTGAACTTGTGTCTCAACCTGTTCCTGTTCTAGTTTCTCCATCTATGTCTCAGAAGGTTTTTTTGAGCTCTCAACAGTCGGTTTCTTAGGTGTCGCCTCTATATGTACTTCAGGTTTCTTTGTTTGTACCTCTGCATTGTCCATTTCCGGTTCTCTTGATTGTTTTTTAGTTGTATCTATCAGTTCCTCTAATGGTTTACTAGTGGTGTCCTCTATCGGTGCTCTATCTGAGTAGGTTTTTCTATGCTTATGTTTATAGTATTATTAACCTTAACCTCAACATTTGCAGTCGGTGACTTAGTAGTCACTTCTTCCTTCTTATCCTTAGTGGTTTCTCTATCAACCATGACATTTACTTCTTGAGTATCTATATTTACAGTGTACAAAATTTTAGATTCAGGATTAGTATCCTCTAGTGGAGTCTCCATACTCTCAGTGTCCGATTGACTGTCAGTAGTTTCTACTGGTGGAGTATCCGAAGGAGGAGGTGGGAGCACATTATTAGTTATTTTAAGGCTTGGAGGTCCACCCACCTTACCTTTCCCCTTATCCATGTCCTTTTGGTATACTCTGATAGTCTTGGGTCTTAGTAATTCTTCATGTTTCTGTTTTTCTACAAAGAATATATCCCATGCATCTGTTGTTTCCTCAGAGACTTCATTCACTCTACTTGCCATCAGTGCTACATGTCGGTGAGTAGTTGAAAATACTATCCGGTTAGCTTCACCGATTAGTTTGTCTATCTCATCAAGTGAGTTTACTGGATGCACTGCAAGTAGTTTTTCAATTTTTATTTTCTTATCCAACTCAACAATAGCTACCCTTCTAGCATCTAGTCTTCTATATAGATCATTGGGTATTTCATCAACAATTTCCATAAAAAATTTCTTGTATATATCCAAGTGTAAAATTACACTGTTCTCTATGCTTTCTTTGTCATCAACAGATAGTGTTGTATAGTTTGCTAATGTTTTTCAACTTTCCCTCTTCAGTTATTTCACTTAAGAGTTTATCTAGTGGAGCAATATCTTGTATTACCTTCTTTTTCTTAGGAGTCAACTTTTTCGCTGGAGGCCTCACTGCCTGTTGCTTTTGTCTAGATTTCTTGGGTGTGGGTGAGGGTACTGGTGAGGGTTTTCTTTTCCTTTCAACCCTTTTGAATACTACAGGTATATCACTCTCAGAGGAAGTTCCAACTAGTGAAAGATGAGTTTCCGGTTGAAGTCCTTCCAACTTACTTTCCTTTATACCTGTTTGTTTCAAAACATCTTCCTTAATTGCCTTTGCCTGTCGGGTTCCTTTCCTTACTGTTTCTTCAACCTTCTTAACCCTTTTTCTTGATTGAATTCCACTCTCAATTGTTTTAGCATTTCCAAAGACTTTCTCAGTGGGTTCCTCTGGTGCTTCAAGGAGGGAATTTGTATAAGTTTCAATAATGTTATCATCTATCTCATAGCCCATTTCAGTTACCCAGATAGTTCTAGGGACAACTTCCTCCATCCATATTTCATCCTTTTTAATTACAAAGAAAATTTCCTTATGATATTTATCTACAATAGCTTGTGACAGTCTTATTCTGGTTTTCATTCTAGCCTTCAATACTTGAAAATGTTCATTTTAGTTTTTCTCCCTATTTTCTCCCATATTGTTCAATAGATACAATTGTTGCTTTCCTACTGATATATCAAAGCCAAAATCTCTTCTACCAATACTAGGTACTTGTTTAGTAATATACAACATTAAACATACAAGTAAATCTCCAAATCTAAAGGTTCCTTTCTTATCTCCTTTAATATTCTTTAGATTGTCTATCAATTCATCTTTGAGCCATTCCCACACATCTATTCTAACATTATTATTGACCATATCATATGCACTTTTGATACATAGACTAGAAACTAAGTTCAACCTATTTTCATGTGTGGCTTTGCAACCTAAGATCATACTGATAAATTTGACATTGTTGTCCTTTACATCATTTACTCTTAGAGACCTTTTGTCAAAATTTGCACCGATTAGCTTCATCACTGTGTCATTCGAGACCTTCTTTGTTCTGTCAGGTCAGCTATCGATGGAAGGTAACCCTATAACTACTTTTACTACTTCTTTTGTGATTTTATGAATCAAATCCAACCAGAAGAATTCACCATGGACTCTTCTTAGCACAATTCTTATAATATCCTTAGGAAAATCAAGAATTCTAAGAATATCCACAAAGCCTAGGGTTTCTACTATCTTGTGTTCCGGCTTGACATTACCATCTACATCACAAATTATAGTCCTATACATATTTTTGATCTCATCATCACCTAATTCATCTATATGACAATGTATGCATATCCTAGGGTCTTCAGCATATACTACTCCCTTAGGAGTTTGAGAGAATGCACCTATGCTATCATCTTTCTTTGCAATTTCGGGAACCAATTTGAATATGGGTCTAGGGTGTTTAATAACCTCAATCACAATAGGGTTTGCAATGAATTCAGGAGTGGAGGAGGATGCCATAGTTATAAATACCTCAATCTACCTTAGGGATGAGTGCTTTGATGAACCGCTTCACTTCTTCACTAAGGATGCCTTCGCTCGGGAATTTTCGCACTCTCAAAGATTTGAATGCTCGGTGAATGAAGAAGGAGCCAAAACACTTGCTTTATAATGTTATTTTCTCCAACTACCTTATTTAATGCTTGCCAGTTAAGTCACAACTTAACTCATCTGCCGGTATAGAAGTAATTTCAACTTCTCACCATCAACCGAGGGAAGAATAGCATATTTTTCATTTTTTTTGCCAAACCCCCAAGGATTTTTCTTTAGTTAGATGAAGAGTCTCCTGCCAGTGGAGTGTTACTCTATTCTGTCGGCGGAGGAGTATTTCCATCAACATTCTGATATGACTTTCTGATCCATTTCTTTGAGTATTCTTGCCTTACCTCTTCAACCTTTTCTTTACCTTTCAAGCTAGGACCTTTGTTATTTGCCGGTGGGGACTTGATTCTACAAAATTTTGCAATATGTCCAATTTTTTACAAGCATAACAAGTCACATTGTTTTTCTGAATAGCTTTCCCATATCCTATGCCGGTATGTGTTCTGCATTGATTAGATAAGTGTCCAAATCTTCTATAAACATAACATCTTACATTCATTTTGCAATTTTATGAGTTATGACCAACTTTGTTGCATTTAGAACATTGACCGGTGGGTGTATTAGTATTCTGATAATTTCTAGATCTACACCGATTTGCTCTATGACCATACTTGTTACAGTTAAAGCATTTCCCATTGAATTTGTAAGCATTAGGTTGTCTTACTCATTTTCTATGATCATGATTGTTTGTAGTACTACAGCTTTCACCAACTTCAAAGCCAAGGCCATTTGTATCACCATTTGGTTTTTGATTCTTCAACATGTCAACAAGTTCTTCTGAACTTTTCTTAAATTTCTCTTTGTGTTGATTTGCAACAGTCAGTTCATTCTCCAAGATTCCTTTCTGTCTCTTGAGTTCAATTCTATCATTTTGTTTATGCATCATATCTGTCTTCAACATATCATTCTCATGACCGAGTCTTGTGTTTTCATTTCCAACATCATTTAGTCTTCTAGTCAAGTCATCTT
This sequence comes from Cryptomeria japonica, assembly GCF_030272615.1. Lineage (NCBI taxonomy): Eukaryota > Viridiplantae > Streptophyta > Pinopsida > Cupressales > Cupressaceae > Cryptomeria > Cryptomeria japonica. Next base: position 280,972,796 of record NC_081413.1, read on the forward strand.
CATTCTTCTTTCTATCTTCAATTTCTTTACAAAATCTCATAGTCATATCTTGCATCTCATTCTTCATTGTACAATTATCTTGTCCTAGTTGGTTCACCATATCATTAAGAGTTTCCTTTTCATCTTCCTCTTTTTGCATCTTTTCACAAAGTTCTCTTCTTTTATTTCTTGCTATAGCGAAATTATCTTGAAGTCCTTGAATGATATCCTGAGCAACCTTCAGATCATCCTCAAGTTTTATATTCTTCACTTTTTCTGCATCATAGTCTAAAAGAGCTGTTTCCAATTGCTTTCTCAAGTTTTCCATCTCTACCGGTGAAAAGATCTTCCTCAAGCTGTTAGGCTTTTGAAAATAGAGGACCAGGCTTTGATACCAATTGTTAGGATTCCCAAAGATACTGAGAGGGGGGGTGAATCAACATCTGATCGGTATAATAATTTTCTTAACTTATAACATGAAAATCATATTAAAACTATGTACTGGTAAACCAGAATTAATGCAACAAATAAGAATAATAACCACAACATGAAAAGAACACCATAACACAATATTTTAATGAGGAAACCCGGAGTGGGAAAAACCTCGATGGGATTTGCGCCCCACAATATTCACTTACTGGCCAATAAGAGAATATTACTGCTTACAATAGGGGCCTACACATGTAGGAAGGCCAAGTGCCTAGAGCTCATTGCTCAATTGCAAAAGAAGTCACACTAACTTACAAAATGGATTATTCAAATCCAATGTCTTGTACTACTTCAGATTAGCATCTGCTATGTTAGATTCAGTACCGGTTTAAGCTCTGCTACATACATAAACCCTTAACCAATAATTCACATATTAGGTCTGCTACCTTCTATTCATATTTCGCATCATATCATATCCTAAATGATCTATAATGATCTCATACATATATGAGTCATATTACAATCTGCCATGTTGTCTTACAAAATATTTTACAATTAATTACAAAATACATTAATACAAAATTGTTGTCAACCAGGGTGCCGATAATCTTCCTTTTGGTGCTGGTGTTCTGTATGCCGGTGTAGAGTTTGTCGATGCCGGTGCCTGCCGGTATCACATGATTGCAAGGTTGCCATCAATGACAACACCTTCAATCACCTATAATTTCTCATTGGAGTGTGCATTTTCCAACAAGATTAAGACCAAAAGAACAATAACAAATCCATAAATCCTCTTGAAACATCCTCGTAAAGTGTAGAGTACATGTTAGCATGATACCGGTCCATAACCTAGATAGGTACCAAACCTATTCTGGGTCCACCATGGCAAAGCAATGTCTTCAAGCAGTTGAAGAACAATCAAAGAACATCTTCAGCTTCCTGAAATCCATCTAGAAGCTGCACCAACACCACCTATGCATCCTGTCATGATTCCTCATTGAAAGCTCTACCGGTAAAGCCTTAAACTAATGCCGGTAAGGGTTTACAAGAGTGTATGATAGTATCCAATACCAAGCTAATACTAACTGACCAAAACATGCTCCAGAAGCACATATCACAAGTAACCAATCACATTCCATAGATCCAAACATGCCAGAAGTGTCCAACAGATAATCTCTTCTGCCAGTAACATTAGATCTTCTACCGGTAACCAAAACTTGTTTGCCAGTAACCAACCATAACAACTAGTGTTGAAATCAATGAAAAAACATCAATGCAACACATAATCAATTCATTCATAATTCCAACACTTTTACCTAGACATTTACCTTATTTCCACTATCAATGGAAAATCTATGACCCACTCGTAAAAATACATAATTTTATTACCGGGAGAGTGGTACATGTCCCAGATATGGAAGATTATTGGATAGATTGTAAAGATGAGAAAAAAGTAAGGATGCAATATTAAAGGTTGAATTTAAAGAAAATATTAACTCTGGGTCCATATATCATAAGATTTGATATTTTGCCCCAGATTACAGAAGATGATGAAGAGGCGTTATATCATAATTATGTAATAGGTAAAATTGAAGATCATCCTATCACTGAGCCTCATCCAAGTGAACTTGGAGCACTAGCTATGGAAGTGGTACACAAACCTATTTTTAGGACTATCCCTAGATGGATAGAGGTGTACAAAGCAAACCTAAGGAATAAAGGGTAGAAAGTTATAACCACAAATAAATGGAAAAGAAAAGAAAAAGAAGATGAAGGTTATGATGATTTCTTAAAACATACAAGAAGTATAGACATGGCTAAGGTCATTGACATTGAGTCTATGATAGAAGATCCTAAAGCTTACATGGTAGCGGTAGAAGTTGTAAAGACTGGTCAAGATTTGAATTAGTTAGCAAGAAGCAAGAGTGCAAAGCCCCACGATCAAATGAGTAGGAATGTAGAGGCTTTCACTTCAAGACAACTAAAGGATTCACAAGTACCCATCTCAATCAACACAAGTTCTTAGAACCATTCCAATAGAAACCTCACAAATTATGACTCATTTATTCACTTCCCCTCTATCAATAAGTAATGTGATAAATGAGATAATGGGAATAGTACCTAAAAAATAAGCCTGATGATGACCCCACCACAATACAAATTTATCAAGGATTAAACCAAGTATTTTCAAGGTTCTTTATCCCAAAAGAAATAAGAAATATAATTGAAGTTAGAAAAGGGAAAATCCCCACAAGTCTTAATATCAAAAAGGAGAACCAACAACTACAAAGGAGATAATATTAAAAGCTATAGTGAGTGCCTTTATAGATGTAGAACAGGGAGGGTTCACAAACATAGAAGATGAATAATCTCTAGAATCAGAGGGAATAAATATGTCAATAGATATGAAGGTGGCCACAACCAAGATTGAGAAACAAATAGGGGGTGGAAGTCAAGTCTCCATAGGTGGAGTGTAGGATGTAAATATGGGAAAAGTGTTGAATATCCTGGACAACTGTGAGGGGGGATAAATTAGTTCTCAATTAAAATATTTTACTTATTCCATGAAAATAGATTCAATAAACTAATTCTTGATTATTTAGCCACAAACATATATAAGCATGAGAAAGCACACACATGAATCATACACATGAAACACTAGATTTTACATGGAAAAGACAAGAAGGGAAAAACCATGGAGAATACTAATTCTCAAGTATTAAACAACTATTAGGGTGACAATGATTAAGATGATTTTTACAATGGGTAGCTTACTACTAGAATTCTCATTGCAGGCAGGCTCATTGCTCAGCTAAAACCACTAGAAAATGGGCTCACTACCTAGAAGAATAAGAAAGAAAAATAAATAATTCACCACTGAAGCACAACTTCAACAATGTTGCAATGCTAGAAGAAACATTTTTCTAACTACCTCTGGTACCAAACAACAACAACACACTACCACACTGCTCAACCACAACTTCACATAACCTCGCACAAATTCATACCAATAGATAACAAATTTTATTTTTCAATCCACTTACTTCTATATATTCTTCATTATAATCATCCTTTCTATATATTGATCTCTTGAATAAGAAGTTTCCCAAGTCTGCCAAGGGAATTTTTAGAACATAATTTGAAATAGGTCTACACTAAACATTCCCATAGTGGAAAGGAATGAGAAGTGGACCACACCACAATGTACTTCATCGATCAAAACAACACGTTATCCATACGCCATAATCACTAGAGCAAAAGCAGAATATTCCAGCTCAACCAAACCCAAAATGAATATTTTTGCGACCACGACTCCAGCGAACATCATCACGTCCCAAATCAAGATAAAGAAGATAAAGATATGGACAACATAAATCCAAAATATTATTATTAAAACCAGAAATGCAGAGCACTACAAATACTATCAAATGCTATCATCATTGAGCACACTTCTGAAGCACAACTTCCAAAACATCAAATCAAAAGCATGACATCCTAAGGGAACATCCAACAACATACCAAAACCTCATGTTACAATTACGACACATCAAAAATACAAAGCACAAACCAATCACTGAAACATAAAATCATTATGTTGACATCAATGAAAACCACACTGACACACCATCAATTTCACATTTGCAATAATCTCCCCCTTTGTCATTGATGGAAACATTCATCAATGAAAAAAACAAATTCATATTCATAACTCATCTCTCCCACAAGAATCTCCAATCTCTCCAATCTCTCCCCCTTTGACATCAAAGACAAAGGTGAGCAACAACTCAACATTTGAAACTATCTTCGAAACTCACACAACTCCCCCTAAGAGGAAGCCCCAATCATTAGTCCAGACTAAAATATACATTAAGTTACCTAGAGTAATGCACTATTACCAATTTTATCCCTTTCATGTTAAAATTGCCTAATGTTAGAGGTCTAGGTCTTATTAGAAAAATTTACTTAGTTTTGACAAACTTTATCAAAATGTCTTGATAATGTTGGTGAAGGCCATTTATCCCAAAATCCTTTTGTTTTGTAGAATCCTTAATGTTTTGAAAGAAATATTTTTATACCACATTGGAATAAATCAAAAGGAGGCTTATTTAATATTTTAGAGGGAGTTCCCAAATAAATACCTCCCTAACAAAGATGGCTAAATTCAATGTAACTTGAGTTAGAAACCAAAGTCACGGGTTCACATGGAGTTGTTAATTTGCAAAAGAGGAGAGCCCTATTTTTCATGCCTTCTTCTCTATGCCCACTCAGATTGAGAGGTTTCAGTCAAGTGACAGATTTAGAGGTGGGAAAAAGTGAACTTCAGTGTAGAGATAGAGGAAAGATTGAGTTTCAATGCAAAGATTTTGTGATTACATAGTTATTGTAGCAGATGTGTCAATGGAGAGAGCAGATAAGAAGCAGTTAAAGAGCCACATGTTCACGAGGAGTGATGTAAATAATGCAAAATATATGAGGCTATCTTTACTTTATATTTCAATACTGTTTGAATGTTTGAAGATTGTCTATTCTCCTTCACAATTTGATCATGTTTATGTTTATTCATTTTTCTCTAGACTTTGCATTGTTATGACTATATATATACTTCCATGTTTGATCCCAATTAGTTCACGAACACTATTCCTTTGTCCTATTTTACCTCATGATGTGGTTTTACAATTTTTTCTTTCTTGATCTCTATTACTAATACTCTAGAAATTGTGACTTTTGACTCCACATTGCATTGGTTTTCACTATTTTTGTCCTTTGACTAGTTATTGCCCATTGGTTATACTTTCTGAGAGTGGTTTTACCATCTTTTCATCATCCTTTTGGTCCTAAAGTGTTTGATCTATTATTAAAGTCTGTAACACTCATACACTATATTGACATGTAAGGGAGACAATCATTCTTAACAAGGAAAGACAATGCCTTTGCACATTCACTCATGTACAGTCCATAGGGCTTGAAGTCAAAAAGTCATGACAATGGAGGTGATCTTTCATGTATAGTCAAGTTTATATAACAATAGCAACAACCACATAGTCATAGTCATATTTCCTTGTGATGTTGTCTAGATCCTTGCCCAAAGCATGAGAAATGATGACTGTTAACACAAAAGGCAGCATTCAAGACAAATATAGACAGTTAGATTTTTGTTTTGAAAAGTATGAGTGTAGCAATACAAATGCCCTCATCACAAAGCATGTGGAAATAATTCATCTTGAATGCACAAAATGACAAAGATACATTATGAGAGAAGAATATATTAAATGCATTTTTAGTGTAGATGTATCTCCTTCATACACAGAGCACAATGACAAAATTTTGGAATTTTTATTACAATAAAGGACTCCACTCTTCAAAAGGAAAGGGACAAGGCTTGTACCACAACAGTGTATGATGATCTTCATAAGGGAAATGGACATGTATTATACATAATACAATCAGTGGTGAAAAGGAAATAGAAAAGTGCAAACATATAAAAATGAAATGAAGAACTAATGGTCATGGGAGACTTTGACAGTTAATGGTGAAGGACAGTTCCAATGAGTAATATCTAAGTAATAGATGTGCCATCAAGTGCCTTTGATCTCCTTTGATCTATGCTCCAAAATACACCCAAAGAGTATTGTATGAGGGTATCATATAGTAACAATGACAACAAACTATGGGCACCAAGTATAAAACAATCCCTCAAGACAGAGACAATATAAGGGACAATATTATCATTTGACAGTGAGAGAAGATCAACTTGTTGGTAGACTACACTTTTAGAATATCTCATCAAAAATATTGTAGGTCTGAGACTTTGAGAAAGATACAACCCATAGCATAATAAGGGTGAGAAAGAGATCCATAGTAGTTATCTCCAGCTAGAACATAGGAAACAATGACCCTATTTGTAGCAGAGATCAAATGCATAAGATCCTCATGAAAGAAAGAAGACAGATACACCAGTGATCAGTCACAATGAGGCTTTGAACAACAATAGGATTGGTCACCAGGGTATAGCAAAAGAGAATGCAGGAAGAAGATAGTGGTAAAACCATAAAAGAAGACCTTCATTAGCAGCCTAGTCAGAACTAGCAAAGATATGCAAATCAATGACAACCGAGGCATATGTGAGAAAATACATGACAATGAATAAAATCATCCATGGAAGTGATACTTCATATTACTAGCATAGTTTTTCAAGTGAATGCATTGATAGTCCTAGGGTAACTATGTCTCATATCATCATAATAGAATAGCAGTCTCAGTGAAAGTAATTATTTGAATCCAGAACAAAGGTAGCAACATTGAAAAATAATTTAAAGGAGATAAAAGCATTGTCTTGCAACTATTACTCATGAAAGATACAAGTTCCTATGCATCAAAAAGGAAGAGTCATTAGGTCAGTCACAAAAAAGGGGTTACTATCAAATAAATTCATGCCAAGTTGACAATACCATGCCATAGTCTTGACAATGAGCAAAGTAGCCCAGAGCAGTATAGAGAATTGCAAGCATTAAAGGGTACAACACAGTCCCAAATGCATGTTAAGAAGACAACCACTATTTTTTTTATGGGCAACATATAAACATAGTGAGTAATCCAAAAGAAAGATTACACTCAAAAGACTAATGGACAATCCGTGGCCTCAAATCTATAACTCAAAGAGATATATATAAGTGATAAAGAAGAGCCAATGTTCATGATATCTCAGAGCCCAAGCACAAAGATGTAAAGAATCATAGCCTTTCAAACATAAGTGAAGAGTTAGTGTCATAGGACAGAAGCAAGCCATGAAGAAAGTAGAGGTTACATTTTGAGATAATGAGCTACATCAGTGCCAATGAAGAAGAACAATGATAATAATGACAAGATATGAGTTTAGGAGATAGTGATATAACAATCCTTGAGCATCATAACAGTCTCAAATTAGAAAAAATGAAAGAAAAGGTACCTCAATAACTAAATGATAGTCAACCTGAACATACATGCCTTGATAGATCAAAATGCATTTCTCAGTGTTGAAATAGGACAAAGTGTGAGCAATTATCCTCACTGAAGGGGCAATGAATAGTGAGTCTTATTATAAACATTAATGAAGACATTTCAAATTCAAATTCAAATTAATCATCAAGACAAATCTAGTTTCAAGAGATTTCAAATTTCAAAGAAGCCAAAGGGGGTCGCCTAAAAACAAAGTCTCACTTTTGGGGAGTTTTTGACATCTAAACAATAGTTATTTTCCAGAATTGAAGGCCTTGATAGATAGACCACTAGTTAAGAGCAATTCTGAAGTAGTTAAGAACCTCAAACCTTTAGTTTTGTTCCTATTTTTGTTGATATTTCAAATGAGCTCGCCCAACGTGTTATATTTTCAAATTTATCATCAGTTAATACTTGATTTTGAGGAGCATTAGCTAGCTGAGTTAGCATGCCAGAGGAAACCACTATTTTGAAATTTAAAATTCAGGAAGAGCTGTAATAAAAGACATTTTCCTCATTCATTTGGGGGGAGTTATTTCCTTTCTCTATGTAATCAACAATGTATTGAGCATTGTAACTCAAATTTTCTAAAAGTTTTTCTAGTCCTTCTCTGATATTTCTTTGCAATCAGTTGTGTTACAACTTGTAACCCATCTTTCAATGAAAATTAGAGTTGTATCCAAACTTTGTGTGATCTTTTGTTATAGAAATCAATAAAGATTCTTGTTGCTCCTACTTATTTACTTGTCTTTTCATGGTGTTCTTATGTTCATTCTAGAAATTAATTGTGATTTACTTTAATCCTTTGATTTCTTGCACATATATGCAATGTTAGACAAATATCCTTTGATAAGATCAGGGCATATGTTGTGTTAGATTTGTATTTTCAGTTAAATGTCATTGTATGATCATTTCCATCTTTCAAGAAATCTGAAAAAAATAAAGACCTTCATATGTATTGTTTATGATCATCTTAGGAGGTGATAAGTTGTGAAAGCAGTCAATCAGTTGAGTTTTTTATGATTAATAATTTCAAAACAACAAAAAATAAAACATTTTGGTGTGTCACCATTTGAGTAGATTAGATTTTCATTTCCAAAGCATTTCTTCTACCCTTTTCTTGTCAAGAATTCATAGTTTTAGGAGATTTCAAAGGGAACCAAGCCTCTCTATAGGTCTACTTCTATTATAGGGCACCCACATCCTAGAGGTAGTCCCATGTGTCAAAGGTTAGTTAAGTCTAGGCTTAGCTAGGGTGCAAACCTTAGTGATATTAGTTTTTGGCATGCCCAGTGGGACTGCTGGACTATTTATTTAGTCCATAGAAGGCCACCTTGCGTTGTCTTGATGTGAGCAGTAGTAGTTCAACCTTTAGGAAAGATAAAATTTCACACCTGGTGACTCTGAGCACCTAGGAGCGGTAGAGTTTAGTCTAACTATTGGCAATATGCTAGATTTGGTTAAGTGTTGTCATTGATGTCAACACTATATCCCGGTTGAAGACTATCCTGATTGGACCTATCCCGGTTAGTCTTGGCTATCATCTTGGTTTTGGCTATGATTCTGATGCGGTATGATCAGATCTCTGGAATCCATTTTGGATCTTTACTCTAGATGGTTATATGATCGTTATATTCTGGTGGTTCATGATTTGGTTCTTTGGCTGTTATCGCTTTTGGTATTTATCGGTACCAGATAGCTTCTAGCTTTCCTGGTTAGCTTTACTAGTAAGTGATATTTGGTGTTTTGACTTATGGAATTAGTTTCTATCATGCTGAAGGTGCTTCTTGATCATAGTCTAAGTGTTTGGGGACTTTTCATTGGTTGGCATGTTGTTATGGTGGTCCTATTTGGATCTAGTTAGACTTTCTGTGTTACTTCAATAAGGGTTTCTACCGGCTAGTGAAGCATCTTGGATTTTGGTCTTAGCATAATTTTCAGTGGACGGAATTGTTTGGTTACTTGATTTAGGTCCATGCTATGTAATGTAAATCATAATATTGGTTTGGTGATACCGTGTAATGTAATTTTTGTTATTATGGGTTTAGGGTTTAGTTGACCTTGTTAATAAGGTTGATGATCTATATTTATAGGTGACTTATTCATGTAAATTGGATATCAATAGGATGGATGGGATGGATGGTTATGTCTGCATTATTAGAGGAGGGTTTATGTATGAACAAGTGATATATCATTCGGTGAAGGTTTCTATATTGTAGGGTAGACATCTATGCTTAATTGGAACTATATCAAGCATTAGGAGATACTACTTTCATAGTTCATTCTTTCCGGATTGTAGTCCGATATTTTTATGTCAATGAGACTTCTTTTTGTGATGAGCAGTGCACTCTAGGCTATTGGCCTTTTTGCAAGTGCAGACCCCATTGTAATTGTTCACAATACTACTACAGAGTATTCATCTGATTGTGGGTAGGGTTTCCTACCATGGTTTTTCCCTTTACTGGGTTTTCCATGTCAAAATATTGGTGTTGTGTGTACTAATCTTTCATGTTCTATTCTTCATTGTATTGGTTCTTTTGTGCTCCAATTTAATGGTTTTGATATGCATTAAGTTCTGATTTCTGATGGTAAATGGATTGAGCCCCCCTCTTAGTATCAGATCTATCTAACAATTGGTGTCAGAGCAAGGTCCTCTCTGCATAAGCTTAATCACTTGAGAAGATCCGATGGCAATTGCGTCTAGTTCTACATTCAATCCCTATCAGAAGGAGAGTCCTAGATTTGATGGTGAAAATTACAAAATATTGGAGTGAATGAAGATTCATCGTAGATGTCTTGGAGCTAAAGTTTGGGAGATAGTGGAGAAAGGGCATCTACCTCATGATCCTAATTTTGGAACACTGACACCTGCTGATGAGCAAAAGAAGGCTAAAAATAATGTCAGAGCTAAATAAGCATTATTAAGAACCCTATTTGATGAAAAGGTATTGAATTTCATAGAAAGATGATCAAGACAAAGCTTGAAACTCTTTATGAAGGTGACCGGGTTGTGAAAATTGCAAAACTTGAAGGTTTCTAGGTAAGGTATGAAACTTTGAAGATGGAAGAAGATGAGAAGATAATTTCTTTCATGGATAGAGTAAAGGAGATTGTTATAGGAGTCATATGCTATGACAGATCGGTTAGTGAGGATGAGATAGTGTCAAAGGTTTTGAGAGTTCTTCCCTCCGTCTTATAAGATGAAGGCTACTGCAATCAATGAACTCTAGACAATGTCAAGTACCCCTGTTACCAAAGATACACTACTTGGGAAATTGACTACTTTTGAGCTTGAGGAACTTGGAGATCAGTGTGCTACTAAAAATCAAACTGCATTTAAAGCATCCACCTCTGGTAAGCAAAAGATAGATTGGAAAGAGATGTGTGCTAAAGATATGGAGGACATTGAAAGAGAAGAAAGAGAACTTGAAGAGTTGGAAGCCTTGATTGCTAGAATAATTCCTAAAGGACCAGTTGGAAGTAACTATGAAGGAAAAGTGCCTTTAAAATGTTTTTCATTCAATAAAATTGGTCGTTTTGCTTCTAGATGCCCTAAAAGAGCTGCTAGGAATCATGAAAGATTTGTGAAGAGTTATAAACCTAATCTAGAATATCAGAACAAAACTAGATTCAAAAGGAATAAGGATACATCATGATATTATATTGGTGATGATGATGAACCTGTGAGTGCAGCTACCTCTTACAAGGACTGGGTTTTTATTTCTATCAAGGATGATTCTCCAGAACCTATCATTGAAGCAACTCATATTGAGGAAAAGGCTTTAGTTGCTAAAATTGAGGAAAAGGATGAGTTTGTTATAGAGAGTGAATCCTCGCATCACATGACTAGTGACAAGAGAAAATTTATATCACTACAAGAATTTGATGGTGGATTAGTCAGATTTGGAGACAACAAGGCATGCAAGATCAAAGGCAAGGGAACAATATCATTGGATGGTAAGACTAACATTGATAATGACTATTGTAGTCACATAAATCTGTCCATTTTAATTAAATGAATATTTCGTATTTATTTGATTAAAAATCCACTAGCCACCAATTAATTAAATTAATATTTAATTAATTCATCCCCAAACATTCTTCTATTAATTAAATAAATTATTCAATTTATTTTAATTAATTCATTAAACCAAATACAAATCAATTAAATAAATAAAATCAATTTATTTAATTAAATCCCCCTATTCCTCTTTTAAATAAATTAAATAAAACATTTATTTAAATCATTATCCCCACCCCACTTGCATTTTCCTACAAATGCAACTTGCACACATTTATTGGAATAAATGAATTTTTATTTTAATAAAATCCTATTTTCCCTCACCCACCAAATCCACTTGCAAAATCTAATCCCCTTCTAGATTCTTCTAACCCCTTCCTAATTAGCCTAATCCATCCTCTAATTATTGTCACATTCCTAAGCAAAATGGAGTCACTTCTCAAATGGCCCAAAGTCTTGGATAACCATTGAAGGTTTTCAACCTTCAACCACCAAAAACCCCAAAGTCTTTGAAAACCATTAAAGGCTTCCAACTTTCAACCACTTAATCCCCCAAAGTCTTCAATAACCATTAATGGTTAATTCAACCCTCCCACATGGTTAAAACATTTGTTTGACTCAACCTCTATCCAACCACAAAGGTCTCATCAAGCATTTAATACTTTGACCATGATTATCTCTTAATCATTTGCACAAAGGTTTATCCTTGGATTAACTCCTAATCCAGTGGGTAATCCTAATTTAGGCTTGACCCTTAGCCTTTAGATAACCATGAAGTCTTCTCAGGCATTCAATGCCTCCAACCTCTTCTCTCAACCCAATCCTGTGTTGACACTTGTCACTATTTTATTGGTGTCAATTGTGCACATGGATCCCCAACTTTCAAGCTTGACCCTTGATTAAACCCTTCAATCCTGGCCATCCATTGCTCCATTTTTCCTATAAATAGAGCCCATTCCTTCATAATCCAGATCCTGAAAACTTGTATGCATTTAGACTATAGCCATTTTAGAGAGCATTTAGCATAGCATAACTAAATCTTGTCTTTTTGGTTAAATATTGTCATTTTAGCATTAAAATAGCTTTTCATTTCATGTTTGGAGCTATTCTACAATCTCAATCCTCCATAAGCATCCATAGTGCAAAAAGCTGCTGAGAGCTACACTATTTTGGAACTTGGAGAGGAGAGGAACAAGGGAGAAAGAGCTAATATCATGTTAAGAGATAGTTGGAGATATCTCATTGTCTTACTTCTTTAGTTAGATTCATTAACATGTTTTTAGTGTCTCCTTTGGAATGCCTTCGTATGTTTTGGTTTTTGATTGATTAACTCTAACATCTTGTGTGATTTTGTGTTGTTTGATCAAGAACTAACTTTGTGTCATTTAGGAGGGCATCAACTATTATGTTGAAGGCTTAAAGCATAATCTTTTAAGTGTAGGTCAGATGGTGGACAAAGGATTTCATTTACAATTCAAGGATGGAAAATGTAAGATCATCAATAGATATGGATTGGAAATAGCTTTCGAAACTCAGACCAATGGAAACATATTTCATTTGAACTCCAGTGAGAAAGATTGCTTGATTGCTCAGATTTTTGAAAGTTGGTTATGGCATAAGAGGATGTGTCATGCAAATTTTGATTGCATAGTGAAGATCAATTCAACACAGCTTCTCAGAGATTTGCCCAAAATTGCCAAACCTCATAATCCAGTATGTAGAGAATGTCAAATGGGTAAGCAAGTTAGAACTTCTTTTAGAAGCATTCATGATAAATCTAATGAAATTATTGATCTTATCATACTAATCTATGTGGACCAGAAAGGACTAAAAGTTTTCAAGGTGACATATACTTTATGTTACTTATTGATGATTATTGTAGAATGACGTGGGTAGCATTTTTGAAAGAAAAAATTGAAGCTTTTGAGAAATTCAAAATCTTTAAACTATGGTTGAGACTGAGACAGGACTAAAGATAAAGTGTTTGAGATCAAAGGTGGTGAGTTTACATTTGGTGAATTCAACAAATTTTGTAAGAAAAATGGAATTAGAAGACAACTTTCTGCACCTCGAACTCCACAACAGAATGGATTAGTGGAAAGGAAGAACATAACCATATTGGATGTGGCAAGGACTATGATGACATAAGCTAAATTGTCTGATATTTATTGGAGGAAAGATGTCAATACAACTAAATACACTTTCAACAAAGTACACATTAAAGGTGATACCGATAAGATTCCTAATGAATTATGGTTTGGGCATACACCTATTGTCAGATATTTTAGAATTTTTTAAAGTAAATGTTACATTAGAAGAGATGATGCATGAGGAAAATTTGATCCTAGAAGTGATGAAGGAATATTTTTGGGTTATTCTACCAAGAGAAAAACATATAGATGTTATAACAAAAGATTGCATAGGATAACATAGAGCATAAATGTCAAAGTGGATGAACATGATAGTAATAAGATTAGATCAAATGACTGTGGACCAGAAGATGAATTTATCGAACCTAAACCGGTAATGCATAAAGATGCTAAAAAAAATGAACCTATCACACCGGTACCATTATAAAACTCAACTGTGATAGAGGAACAACATAATGAGTCAATAAATCAATAAAATTCAGAGGCTCCCAAGTATGTGAAACTAAATCATTCTGAAGATAAGATCATTGGGATTTTTGCAAGGTGTGTGCCCTTGGTTTCATTGTGTTGTGCACTGCAACACTTGGGTTTGTGTCATGTCTTAACTACTTCCTGTTGGCATTTCAATAGAAGGAGATTGTTGATATTCATTAAGGATATTGAGAAGGTTGTTGAAGATTATTGATATATCTGAAAAAGGATGATAACTATCTTTATAACATTATTTTGTCATTGATGTCAAGAAATTGATTTTCTGATTCAGTATGATGTTTCCATATCTTGAGAAGATTGATTTGAAGAGAATTAAGATGTCGGTAAAAGACACAGAAATAATGTGATAAGAAAGGGGAGAAATAAGTTATTCAATGGGCAACTATTACCGAGTTAGACAATGATGAGATCATGATGTTTAGATTGTTTTGATATCCTACATATGTTGTTGATTGTAAGTTTAATACTATACTGTGTCACCGAGCAAAGAACCTAGTCGGTAAACCCTAAGGAACCTAGTCGGTAAACCCTAAGGTTATCGATATCAATTAATGAAGGCAGAATGTCTACCGAGTAAAGTTTAGTATTTACTAAGTTGCAACCGAGTTATGACATATCGCATTGGATGGATAAAATCATTATTTAATGAAGGACAATGATTAGCTGGAGATGTATAAATGATTGGTATGTTGTGCATGAAGTTTGTTAAGAATCTATGGCAATGGGAGATTGGCAGGAAAATCTACAACGCAGATTGAACCGCAATAACCTTGCCAAGTTCCAAGAAAGGAATGCAAGTCCCTAGGCAAGGTAAAATGTTTTTAGATCGAAGGATGCATTGAACCTAGTCAAGATTGAAGATCTGATGGCTAAGATTGATCATGGGAAATGTGATCAAGGAGATTCGGTGGTTAGCAAATTGTTTATAAATAAGAAATTATTGATGAACAATGTATGCGGGCAAGTGTAAGCACAGGGATGCTACATAGTGATTACCGAGCACAAAAGCTTGAAGACTTGTTTGAATAACAGAGTAGAGAGCCCAGCAGAGGGACAAGATAAGTCCTTTGACAAGATTGTTTTGAGAAAATAAGAATCTGCTTTAGCATTTTAGATGTGAAGTTGCAAATATATTTATTATTGTTGTTTATTTTGTAAGTGACAGAAAATCTCTTAACCGACAAGACTTAACAGTCTTATTTGTAAACCCTCTAGCAAGGTAACATTCTAAATGAGTGTTTGAAATCCTTTGACAAGGTGACTTCTGACAAAGTGAAGATCCTAACAGATCTGAGGGAAATCCCTTAACTGGGTCACATCTAGCAATGTGTTTGTAATCTTTAACATGATTTGCTTTTAACCAAGCATACTCTAGAAGAGTATATTTCTTAGTGGGTCCAAAATCCCACAGTGGTTTTTCCCTATTTGGTTTTCCATGTTAAATCTGGTGTTATATGTGTTATGATGATTATGTGTTTATGAGTTTGCATGTTTAACAATTTTTGGTTATATTGCTGAAGTATAAGTTACCGAGGTTGAATCTGTTGATTTTATGGAAGATTAAGTTTGTATGATTCACCCCCCTCTCATCTTATTAGCTATTGGCATCAGAACTTTACAATTGGTATAAGAGCTTTGGACTCCAGAAGAAAAAGTTTAAAGGTACTTGAGGCAAAGATCCGAAGATGTATAAAAGAGATGAACCAAAGCTGAACAAGTCAAGTTTCTCCACATGGCAAAAAAGGATGAAGCTGCATTTATCAAGAATTGGAGAATATGCAACATCTTATATGGAGAATGATTACATACCACCAAGCACCAACCCGATGACCTTGGAAGAGATAAAGGCAAAGCAAAAACATATTCAAGCTATGATTGAAATAACATCAGCATTGACCGACTCAGAGTTTAATGATCTAGAAGGCTATAATGATGCAAAAGCAATGTGGAATAAGCTCATATCTGTGTATGGCAGTTATGAGCATGTTCAAAGAGAAAAAGTAGATAATCTAAGAGGACAACTTGAATCCATGAGAATGAATGAAGGTGAGAACATAACCCAATATAGTATAAAGTTAAAGGAGACTGTCAATCAAATTAAAGGACTAGGAGGAACTATTGAGGAAAAGGATGTAACAAGTAAGTTGTTGAGAACACTTCTACCTGCTTATGCTATTCAAGTCTCTGCAATCAATGAATTGAGGTATGTACCTAACATGCTGGTTCTTTGGATGCTACTATTGGTAAGCTACATGCATTTGAGTTAAGTAATTTTGATAATAGTGGGTCTTCGGTAATTAAAGTATAATCTACATTCGATTCTTTTCATATTGGTGAATTTGATGATTACAATGATAGAATAAGTAAGTACTCTAAAGGGAATCACAGTGGAGCAAGTGAAATATTTCGTAAGAACATGGAAGAAGTGCACAAACTGTATGAGGAAATCAAGAAGCAAGAAGAGTTTGAAGCATTATTAGCCAGAAGGTTACCAAGAGGAAAAGGTAAGTATAAAGGAAAGCTACCTTTAAAATGTTTCAATTGTGATAAAATAGGACATATGGCTTCTAACTATCCTGACAAAGAATCTAGTGAAAAGAGAGAATACCGAGATAACAGGCAAAAAGACAACCAATACGGAGGACACGGAGACTTCAGAAGGAGAGACAAAAAGACATGCCTAGTAGCTGATGAGGGATCCAACGATGATAAATCTGATGAAACTGATACTGAGGAAGTTGTTTATGTGGCTATTAAAGATGGATCTGATGAAGAAAGGTATGAAGAAAAATCCCTAATATCTCACATAAATAATAATGATTCTTGGATCATAGACAATGGATGCTCACATCACATTACATGTGATAAACACAAGTTTGTTAAATTAGAAGACTATGATGGAGGCTATGTAAGATTTGGTAATGATGAACCATGTCTGGTGAAAGGTAAAGGATCTATAACACTTCTTAACAATGCTAAATGTGATGATGTATACTGGGTTGAAGGTTTGAAATACAATTTGTTGAGTGTAGCACAACTAAACAATACAAGATACCAAATAGAATTTCAGAAAGGAATCGTCAAAGTTCATGACAAGCATGGAAAGTTAGCTGCTACCGGGACACAAACAAAAGGTAATACATTTAATCTTTAATCAACTCGGAATGAGTGTTTTTATGCAAAAATAGATGATACCTGGTTATGGCATAAAAGGTTTTGTCATGTAAATTTTGATAATCTAATCAAAATAAGTAAGAAGCACCGAGTAAGAGGTCTACCGAGTTTGGAAAAACTTGAGAATGCTATGTGTTGAGGATGCTAGATGGGTAAGATGACAAGGTCAAGCTTTACAAGTAAGTCCTACACTTCTAAAGGAATTTTAGATCTAGTACACACTGATCTTTGTGGTCCCATGAAAGTTGAAAGTTATTATGGTGATAAATATTTCATATTATTTGTGGATGAATACTCAAGGATGATGTCAGTTATGTTTTTGAAAGAAAAATCAGAAGTTTTTCAAATGTTTAAATGGTACAAGGCAAGAGTTGAAAATGAAACAGGAAGACAAATGAAATGTCTTAGATCTGATAGAGGAGGAGAGTTCACTTTTGATGAATTTAACTTATTCTACAATGACTGTGGTATAAAAAGGCAAGTATTTGCATCGAGAACACCTCAGCAAAATGGGATAACCGAGAGAAGAAACAGATTAATTATGGATTGTGCCAGAACCCTGATGATAGAAAAGAGGGTACCTCAAACATTCTGGAGAGAAGCAATCAACACTGTAGTTTACACCCTGAACCAAGTTCAACTGAAGAAAGGAACTATGAAGACACCATATGAGATCTGGTATGACAAAAAACCTAATGTAAGTTATTTTAAAATCTTTGGAAGTAGATGCTATGTTCACAAAGATGACAAAAATGGAAAGTTTGATCAGAAAAGTGAAGAAGGAACATTTCTTGGTTATTCTTCTAGAAGTAAAGCATTTAAATGTCTGATCAAATCATCTAACAAAATAGTAGAAAGTGCAAATGTGAAAATTGATTAATTTGCAGAAAGAAATGATGAAGGAAATTCCAAAGAACCAGAAGATTATGAAGAATTTGTTTATGTTCAACCGAGAAGTCCTACCGAGAAAGCTGTTGAAGAAAATGAAGATAATGTCCAATTACCGAGTGATGAAGAAGATCATATAGAACCTACTGAGCCTATATTAGCCAAATATGTCAGAAGACATCATGCATCAAGTCAGATTATAGGAGATAAGGATGATCGAGTGATGACAAGGAACAAACTGAGACATAACACATGTTTGATATCTGAATTTGAACCAAGAATAGTAAAAGAGGCATTTAACAATGAAGATTGGGTTAGTGCTATGACAGAAGAGATTGATCAAATCAAGAAGAATGACACATGGACACTGATCCCAAGACCAAAGGACAAAAATGTAATCGGTACAAAGTGGATTTTTAGAAACAAGCTAAATGAAAAAGGTGAGGTCATTCAGAACAAAGCAAGACTAGTTTTCAAAGGTTATGCTCAAGAAGAAGGAATAGATTATGGTGAGACTTTTGCACCTGTGGCTAGACTTGAGGGAGTAAGAACATTGTTGGCATATGCTACTTTCAAAAATTTCAAGGTATATCAAATGGATGTTAAATCTGCATTTTTGAATGGTATAATAGAAGAAGAAGTTTATATTGAACAACCTGAAGGATTTGTTGAAGACAAGAATAAAGATTAGGTATGTAAATTAAACAAAGCTTTATATGGTCTGAAACAAGCACCTAGAGCATGGTATGAGAGACTGCACTCTTACTTAATCAAGATTGGTTTTATAAGGACAAGTGAAAACAACAATATGTACATGAAGAATGATGAGGGCAATGGAATACTGATCTCAGCCATATTTGTTGATGATATTATTTTTCGTGGTAATGACTCCTTATGCAAGAACTTTGGAAATGAAATGTGCAAATAATTTGAGATGTCATTAATTGGTGAGATAAAGTATTTTATAGGTTTACAGATACTGCAAATGAAAGATGAGATTTTCATTACTCAATCCAAGTACATAAAGGAAATCTTGAAGAAATTTGGAAAGGAGGATTCTAAACCAGTAAGTACTCCTATGACTACTAACTATAAACTAGCAAAGAATAATGAATCTACATCTGTTGATGGGACACTTTACCGATCTATGATTGGGAAGTTGCAATATGTTGTGCATAGCAGACCAGATATATCACATGCAGTAGGTATTGTTGCAAGATTTTCTGCAGATCCCAAGGAAACCCATATGACAGTAATCAAGAGAATTTTCAGATACCTGAGAGGCACTGAAGATTATGGCTTAGTATATGAAAAGAGGAATGATTTTCATTTAAAAGTTTATACTAATGCTGATTGGGCAGGCAACATAGATGATAGGAAAAGCACAAGTGGTGGAGATTTCTTTTTGGGAGAAAGACTAGTAAGTTGGCTTAGCAAGAAACAAGGATGTATTTCTCAGTCAACAACAGAAGCTAAATATGTTGCTGCAGCATTGAACTGCACAAATATAGCATGGATCATGTTGGGACTATTTAAAATTGAGTCAAGTTTAGAGGCCCAATTCAAATTTTTGCTCTGCATGTCAGAAAGGTATCCTAAATAAGTCAGTTTGAATGGTCTAGTTTGCGAGAGGTTAAAATGGAACCTGTTGATTTTCTGAGGGTAAAGATTTGAATCATGTCCTACACCTTTCATTTGGCCTATGAAGTGATGTGCAACTTTCAGAATTCAGTTTGGAGAATTTTATCAAGTACCCATTTCGAGGGGTGAGCTGAAAGTGCATTTGAGGCACAAATGCAGATTTTATTGAGTAGCCTACTTTGAGCGATTACATCTTTTGCCCTGTTGATCATCATGGAGAATTTCAAAATGGATTCAATTCTATGCATAAATGTGAGTCATCCTACAAAATTTCAAGTCTTGATGAATCCATTTGCTCAATTTTTGAAGCCAAATTAGTTTGCAGTTTGTGTGTTTTGGCAAGTCCCTGTTTTGATAGCTAGTCGAAGCCTTGTTTTGCACAAGTGTAAAAGTTGCCTCAGTGGGTGTCATGTTAGAACTTTTGTTCCGGGTTAATGCTGAAATAAATTAAAAGATATATTTCAAATTTCAAGCCTGTGTCAATCCGTTTGATCGGTTTTCAAAAGAGCTCATTTAGCCATCATTTTCAGTTATCCGTACTTTCAGTGCTACATCAGTTAAAGTAGTTGTTTTTATGAGCGTGCCATTTGCATCCTGTCAGGCTTT
This sequence comes from Cryptomeria japonica, assembly GCF_030272615.1. NCBI lineage: Eukaryota > Viridiplantae > Streptophyta > Pinopsida > Cupressales > Cupressaceae > Cryptomeria > Cryptomeria japonica. Next base: position 280,993,151 of record NC_081413.1, read on the forward strand.
TGGTTGAACTGAGAATTCAAAGATTTAGTATGTACTTCAAGGTACCTATGTTTCAAATTTGAGGGCCTACGAAGATTGTTTGATATTTTTGAGAAAGGCGTCATGTGTTGCCAAAACATTGACTTCATCAGGTCCGCAGTGTCGACAAAGCCAGTTGGTCATTTTCGCCAATTAATATCTCTTCACTCGGGAATCGTCTTGAGAAACCGCTTGGCAGTGTTCATGCTTGTATATCATAGTACACGCTTTAAAATTTTTAAGATCTAGAAAGGTGTTTTGACAGGTTTGAAAATTACATCTTCGCGATTAAATGCGAAAATGTGGCGCAAGTGCCTAAAAGTCGTAAAATACGGATTAATGATCCAAAAATGATGCTTATCATTTTCAGAGGCAAGCTTAAGGCATTTGAAGCATTCCAAAGGCCAGTTGCTTGAAAACAAAATATTATTTAGTCGGACCCACTTTGGGGCCCGACCTGGCTCATGCCTGTGCATCAGTTTTATGGCAAAATAGTATTAAAGAAAAATATGTATCTTCCAGAACCAAGTTGGGTATAGTTGCAGTGCATTTTTGTCACCTCCATTTTGAGAGAATGTGACAATTTTTATCATATCATTAAAAAATCGTGCATGGTCATTACAAAACACACTTCAGACCATGTCTTTTTCTCACTATCAGTAAATAAACAAGTTCAATATCTCAAGGAATAGAAAATGGTCAGTGCCAATGGCACTAGAGTATAAGTGCAACAAGCATTGATGTTGAAATACATGCGGTGTGTTGAGAATAAGTGTGACGTTCCAAAGTTATTATTGATGAGTGGAGGCTCAATTATTATAAAGTACAGATATTTACATCAGAGAAAACAAGTATATATTGCGGATCTTCAACATGATTTTGTTATTGTGAGAATGGAGTGGGAGGTTTGAACTTCTTAAGTAATGCAATTCGCAGCTGGCACATAAAGTGAGAAAGCATTCAAACTCCAAACAAATACGTGCAATGGAAGGCGATGGGTATTGGAGCAGACTTTAAAAAAAAAAAAAAAAACTTCAAAACAATGCAATCAGTATGTGTATCTTCATGCTGAATCCTCACTGTGGCTGCTGGTTAAAGCATATTTGAATTGGAGCTCCCTTGCTAGCATCCTCCCTTCACTTGGTTTGGTGTTTAAGCTTCAACTATTGAAATAATAGCAAAATGTATGTAGTAGTCAAGTTCCTCCTCATGAGCTCTCCCTCTGCATGGGTTACAAAATAGCTCAGGAAACTTCAAGCAAAAGTAATTAGTAGATGAAATTAAATCCTCTTCCTTGTGTGGTAGCATTGAAGTCTTGAAGAAATGCAAACAACAACAACTTTAGCGAATGTACATTGGCAAGCATAAAACTTTACGTGGTGGGTGAGCTGAAGTGTATGAAACTTGGTATGTATTGAAACCCAAGAAAAACCCAGTGAAAACCCTGCGCAGAGCATGTTTGGAGAAAGGGGCAATTAAGAATTTCAAAAAATACAGTTTACAGGTGTAAGATTAAGCTCCACGCTCAACTAACATGCTCCTTGGCTAGCTATGAGAAGTTAAATGGCACTAAAGAAATTTCAAGCCAATAAAGTTAGCAGATGTAAAACTAACATTCCACATTTTTGCCAGCAACCTCTCCCTGTTATGGTGTGGTTTTCTTTGTGTGGAAATGGAGGAGTTTGGGAGGCATTAAAATTTAATCAAATTTCACCAGCAGGTATATTTCTTGATGCCACGACCTTGGTGTTTTCCCTCTGTGTGATTGTAGCATTGAAACCCCCAGGCAAGGCGCCATTAAAGTCTCAGAAAAAGTTGCAGAATACACAGTGCTAGGCAAAAGGCAATATCCCACATTGGTTGGGAAATGTAATTTTTTGGTATTTATAAGAAATACTTCACACATCCATAGTGTCAAAGCCATCAAGGCTTTTGACGGACAGTGCCCGTTGGGCGCCCAAGTGGACCCCACACATGTGGGCACAGATCCCAAGGCAACTGGAGGAGGTGACAAGTGGTGACAGGTGGACCCCACGTAGGCACGCTTCTCAAGGTAGATGGGCAAAATTTTGTAGAGAAAGGCCGACTTAACCATCGAGCAGGTTTGGAGAGGATCAATGGTCGGCGTGACTTCGCGAAGGTGAGATGCACGAAAGTTAAGGTTCGCGAAATGGCAAAAGGCTTAGACCGAAAATGAAGCGAAAACGAAGTGGTAAAGATCAAGCAAGTCCGAGTTGATCTGACGGTCTGCGTGATTTCGGAGCTTGAAGATGCACGAAAGTTAAGGTCTGCGAAATGGCGAAAGCCAGGTGGTGCTCAGGTGGCAGGTCTAGTCAGAGGTCCAGTAGGCGGGCCCCATCCCAGTGGCGGTGATGTGGCACACACGTGGCATGCGGGTGGACAGACAAGCAAGGGGACACATGGCAGTGATGAGGTGTCAGTTGAGGTGGCGCCCAGTAAAACCTACGAACCAATCGGAGGCCACCATGTGGCAAGGCGTCAGAGCACAAAAAGAGCCAAAAATCAAAGTTAAATTCAGTTTATTACATAGTGCAAACTATATTAAAAATTCAAAAATTTAAATGATTGTGCACATGTGAATGATTAATTCGCCCAGGGCTGTATTTTTGGCCAAAATATGAAGTGATATATGTTTCTGGAAAGCTCTCAGAGTGAGGAGTCCGATCAGATAGTTAGTTTTAACAAATATGGGATATTTCAAGAGAAGTTTCCATGGTAAAGAAGAAGGTAAAGAATTTCAGTTAGAGAAAATAGACACTTGGCAATTTCGATTGCAGATCTGATCTTTCCTTCCTCTCCTTATTCTCAATTCTTCTCATTTGTAAGGGTTCCAAAAATTTGGAAAAATGCTCCAGATTTTATGGCTTCCATTTCTGAGTTCTCTTCAATATTGTATAGAGCAGGGTTTTTCTCTTGAGTAATAGAGTTCTTTCTTGTTGTAGATGTTTTGCTGCAGGTTCTTGTGTATGTAAGGCATGCATAACTTCACATAGAATTCGTCTCTGGATGTATTTCTTGTTGTTACAAATTGAAGGCCTTGAGGAGGTTTGAAGTTTGTCAATTTCAAGGAGGTTGTAGTGATTGTTGTAGGTATTCTTCAAGGAGGAATTTAAATTTTGTAATACATCATAGATAATGGGGTATACATTTTTGCAGATCTAATGGTTTTGTGAATGAGCCGGGTAATGCATTTTTGTAAGGCATTAATGCAGGGATATTAATAATGAAGATGGGTTTGCAGTATATGCTATCATTTATAGTTTGATATATGACTCTGTTGCCCTTAGATAAGGCACTGGTCTCACAAGTTTTGGGGATATTCTCAGAGCAATATATTTTAAAAGATAAATCTATTTCCCTTTATGTTTAGGGGTTTGTGTTCCATTCTTTCCAAGCTCTATTTCATCTTATTGTTTGTATAGATCTAGCCAATTTGTAGTGTTTCCTAACTTGTTGAGCTTGTGAAATGATCTATTTGCTTATAGTTGATGCAATTGTGTGTTTGTAATAGTTGTATTCAAAGCATCAAAGGGTGTCCCCCCCTAGGTCTAGCAGAACCTGAAGTGCAGGAGGATCAATTAGGGTCCTATGTTATGTTGTCCAAGCCCTGATGTGTTTTGTAGATTGAAATTGCCCATTTCATAGAAAGATTGCAGGTGTTCTTGGGTTATCACTTTTGGTGAACAACAGATCAAACAACTATTGGAAGGTATAAATGAGAAAGTTACCGAACCGGTAACTATATTCTGTGATAATACTAGTGCCATTGACATTTCAAAGAATCTGGTAATGCACTCTAAGACAAAACATATCTCTATAAAGTATCATTATCTCAGAGAAGAAGTTCAAGAGAAGAAAGTTGTGCTGGAATATATCAGTTCAAAGGAGCAATTAGCAGACATCTTCACAAAGCCATTGCCAAGGGACAATTTTGAGTATCTCAGAAGCAAGTTAGGGGTCCTACCCCTATCTTCTACTCATTGATAGAGTTTGGTGAAAGCATTAATTTGATGAATCTACAGAATATTATGTGTGGATTGATGCTGATTTATGCACTTTAGAAGGTTTTCTAAAGGTGTGCAGGAAGTAGTGAATAGAGACAAGTTGCTCTGACCGAGACTAAGATGATACACAACAAGGCAAATCACTTCACAGAGGAAGAAATCATGATTTAGTTATTTTACTTTCTGGCATTGTTGTCAAAGGGGGAGAAGACTAAATGGTTGATTGAATGGTAAAATCCTAAATGATGAAAATAACAGAAGACTAATGACAGGGGGAGAAGATTATTGCAAAACGAAGAAGACTAAATGCAAGACAACAACTCATAAGCCTAATGAAAAAAGGAGAAAAATTCAGGAGATTTTAACATCTCAAGGATAATAGGAGAAGTCTAATAGCAATCTAAACCTGAATCAATTTGAATATCTTGTTGGTATTACCATTTAATTGTTGGTTTTGCCATCAATGCCAAAGGGGGAGATTGTTGGCATTTCAATAGAAGGAGATTGTTGATATTCATTAAGGATATTGAGAAGGTTGTTGAAGATTATTGATATAACTGAAAAAGGATGATAACTATCTTTATAAAATTATTTTGTCATTGATGCCAAGAAATTGATTTTCTGATTCAGTATGATGTTGCCAAGATTGATTTCAAGAGAATTAAGATGTTGGTAAAAGACACAGAAAGAATGCGATAAGAAAGGGGAGAAATAAGCTATTCAATGGGCAACTATTATAGAGTTAGACAATGATGAGATAATGATGTTTAGATTGTTTTGATATCCTACATATGTTGTTGATTGTAAGGTTAATACTATGGGTGAACTCACAATAATGGTTCCCACTTTTTTGCCACTTTTGACACTGAGATGAATAGTTTTAAAATAATCTTCAACTTCCGACAACTATAACTTTTAAACTATTAAGAATTTGAAGATGATGTAAATTAGTGATTTGTAGAATTTTGTCTGTAGATTCTATATATATTTTTTTCAAAATTTTTTGAAGGATTTTTTATATATTTTTCCATCTCCCTCGAAAAGTGGTTTTTTACAACAAACTACATTTTTTAAGAGTGATGTGCCTCCTGAAATGCATAACTTTTTTTCTATAAATGATAAAAACTCAATTCTTTCGAATTGTGGTTTGTAACATTAATATCCAAGGCTTGCAGTTGGTTTGATAGTGATATGTTCAATATTTTTCATTTTATTAAGTTTTGAAGTCCAACTAGTCATAATTCAGACATAGGTTTACGTTTGAACACATAACTTATTCTATATATATCAAAATTCAATTTTATTTTTTTTGTTAGAAAGAAGACATCAATACCCAGGGCTTAGATATTTTTTAGAATTTTTTTGAATTAGTTTCCTATTTTTCCCAATGCATTGAACAGAGAAGTTCATGTTCGGTGAAAAACCTATATTTGGTAAAATAAAAAAAACAAGTTCATAATAAACTCAATATGTAATAAAATTATATTCATTGGAAAACTTGCTTTGAGGACTATAATACTACATTTTGGGTTGTCAAGATCATTCCGTTTGAGCCTTCAACCAGAGGTTTCAAGGCCAAAAATCTGCAAAAAAATTTAGAAATCTTCAGAGAAGTGTTAAAAAAGGGGTTCGAACGAAGGGGGGTTTGAGCGAACCTCCCATTTTTAGGGGGGTTCGAATGAAGGGGGGTTCGATGGAACCCCCACGCTATAATTGAAAAACAACATAAACGGGCATTAAAGGTGCTTCGCTTGAAAGATGGGGTTCGAGCGAAGTGGGGTCTTCGTTCAAACCCCAAAGGGTATTCCGTTCAAACACCCCCACTTCGCTCGAACCCCCTGTAAACAAAATTTTCCACTTTCGCTAATTTCCTTCGTTGGCAAAAGTGGGAACCAACTTTGTGAGTTCACCCCTATACTATGTCACCGAGCAAAGAACCTAGTTGATAAACCCTAAGGAACCTAGTCGGTAAACCCTAAGGTTATCGATATCAGTTAATGAAGGCGGAATGTCTACCGAGTAAAGTTTAGTATTTACCGAGTTGCAACCAAGTTATGATAGATCACATTGGATGGATAAGAGCATTATTTAATGAAGGACAATGATTAGCTGGAGATGTATAAATGATTGGTATGCTATGCACGAAGTTTGTTAAGGATCTATGGCAATGGGAGATCGACAGGAAAATCTATAGCGCAAATTGAACTGCAATAACCTTGTGCAAGTTCCAAGAAAGGAATGCAAGTCCCTAGGCAAGGTAGAATGTTTTCAGATCGAAGGATGGATTGAACCTAGTGAAGATTGAAGTTCTGATGGCTAAGATTGATCATGGGAAATGTGATCAAGGAGATTCAGTGGTTAGCAAATTGTTTATAAATAAGAAATTATTGATGAACAATGTATGCGGGCAAGTGTAAGCACAAGGATGCTACATAGTGATTACTGAGCACAGAAGCTTGAAGACATGTTTGAATAACAGAGTAGGGAGCCCAACAGAGGGACAAGATAAGTCATTTGACAAGATTATTTTGAGAAAATAAGAATCTGCTTTAGCATTTCAGATGTGAAGTTGCAGATATATTTATTACTGTTGTTTATTTTGTAAGTGACAGAAAATCTCTTAACCGACTGGACTTAATAGTCTTATTTGTAAACCCTCTAGCAAGGTCACATTCTAAATGTGTGTTTGAAACCCTTTGACAAGGTCACTTCTAACAAAGTGAAGATCCTAAAAAATCTAAGGGAAATCCGTTAACCGGGTCACATCTAGCAATGTGTTTGTAATCTTTAACAAGAATTGTTTTTAACCGAGAATACTCTAGAAGAGTATATTTCTTAGTGGGTCCAAAATCCCATAGTGTTTTTTCCCTATTTGGGTTTCCACGTTAAATCTGGTGTTATATGTGTTATGATGATTATGTGTTTATGAGTTTGCATGTTTAGCAGTTTTTGGTTGTATTGCTGAAGTATAAGTTATCGAGGTTGAATCTGTTGATTTTATGGAAGATTAAGTTTGTATGATTCACCCCCCCTCTCATCTTGTTAGCTGTTGGCATCAAAACTTTACACTTCCTATGGATTATATTGGTTTCATGGCTTAGCAAGAATCAATCATCTACTTCATTATCTATTGCTGAAGCGGAATATGTAGCTGCTGCTACCAACTGTACTCAGATTTTATGGATGAAATAAATGTTAAAAGATATAAGAGTAAGTTATGATGAGCCTATTGTTATTCACTATGATAATACTGCTGCTATAGATATGTCAAAGAATCTGGTATTTAATTCCAAATCAAAACACATTTCTATAAGGTATAATTTCTTGAAGAAAAAGGTGGAAGCAAAGGAAGTCATATTGGTTTATGTGCCTACTAAGGAGAAGATTGCAAATATTATAACTAAACCATTACTTAAAGATAGTTTTGAATATCTCATAGATTAGTTGGGGGTTACCAACCCTCCTAAAGAGACTTAGAGATCCAAGAATGCATCAATTCGGTAAGCTTATCAGATAATTTCTTTAATCCGGGTTGATGAGATGATGCTACTACTCAGGGGGAGTAATCAGCTATTTGGTTTAGTTTTTTTGATCTGGTATCCATCCTTTGTCATTGATGTCAAAGGGGGAGAGGGGGTATTCATGTGAAAATCAGTCATATCTTTGAGGGAGATTGTTGGCATTCCTTGGCACTTGGATGTTTCTCAAATTTAGTGTTGCAATAAATGCCAAAGGGGGAGATTGTTGGCAACATGCTAGATTTGGTTAAGTGTTGTCATTGATGTCAACACTGTATCCTAGTTAGACCTATCCCAGTTAGTCTTGGTGGTCATCTTGGTTTTGACTATGATACTGATCCAGTATAATCAGATCTCTGGAATTGGTTTTGGATGTTTTCTCTAGATGTTTATATTCTAGTGGTTCATGATTTGGTGCTTTGGCTATTATCACTTTTGGTATTTACCAGTACTGGCTACCTTCTAGCTTTCCCAGTTAGCTTTACCGATAAGTTATATTTGGTGTTTTGGTTAGATGATCTTGGTTGAGCTTATGGAATTGGTTTTTATCATGTTGAAGGTGCTTCTTGATCATATTCTGAGTATTTGGTGACTTTGCATTGGTTGGTGTGCTATTATGGTGGTCCTATTTGGATCCAGTTAGATTTTCTATGTTACTTCACTAAGGGTTTCTATTGGCTGGTGAAGCGTGTTGGATCTTGGTCTTAGCGGAATTTTCAGCGGATGGAATTGTTTGGTTACTTGATTTAGGTCCATGCTATGTAATGTAAATCATAATATTGGTCCAATGATACCATGCAATGTAATTTTTGTTATTATGGGTTTAGGGTTTAGTCGACCTTGTCAATAAGGTTGATGATCTATATTTACAGGTGACTTATTCATGTAATTTGGATATCGATGGGATCAATGGGATGAATGGTTATGTTTGCATTATCAGAGGAAGGTTTATGTGTGAACAAGTGATATATCATTCGATGAAGGTTTCTATATTGTAGGTTAGACACCTGTGCTTAACTGAAACTGTATCAAGCATTAGGAGATGGTACTTTCATAGTTCATTCTTTCCGGATTGTAGTCCAATGTTTTTGTAAGTCACCAAGACTTATTTTTGTGATGAGAAGTGTGCTCTAGGCTATTGGCCTTTCTGTAAGTGCAGAACCCATTGTAATTATTTACAATACTACTGCAGAGTATTCATTTGATTGTAGGTAGGGTTTCCCACCGTGGTTTTTTCCTTTACCAGCTTTTCCACGTCAAAATATTGGTATTGTGTGTACTGAGCTTTCATGTTCTATTATTTATTATGTTGGTTATTTTGTGCTCCAATTTAATGGTTTTGACATGCATTAAATTCTGATTTCTGATGGTAAACTGATTCACCCCCGCTCTTAGTTTACTCTTGGTATCAGATATGTCTAACATAAACATCATATGAGAAGAGTGAAAACAAGGAAAAGTGTAGGTCCAGTTCAACATACTTAGCTTTCACCATCTAGAAGGAAGAAAAAGTCAGTAAATCCAAGTGGAGTTGCACACACTCTCCCCAATTCTCAACCTTCCTTCTCAAGTTTTACCAATCATTTGTTTGCAAGCTCATCATCCTAATATCTACCCAATACCACAGTCCAACCTCTGGTTAATCCAATGGACCATAATCAACCACCAAGAGTGCATCCTTTTATTCCAACATAATGATATTCCAACATCATCCCTTAAGAGCCTTCCCTTTTTCACTAGAGATGATCAAACCACTATTGTTGAGCACATAAGAGATGTGGCCTCCTTGTATGGACTTCATCACATTACGAAGGAGAATATTTCAATTAGGCTCTTGGCAACCTCCTTCAAGGGAAAAGATCTTCAATGGTTCAAGAACTTGCCAGTAAACTCAATTGTTACATGGGATGAGTTGGGGGAACGCTTGAATAGACAATTTGAAGGCAAGTTAGACCACCTCTCTTTGGTAGAGAAGCTCACTACCATAACAAAGCACCTCATGAGCAAATGATGGATTTTAATTTTAGGTTTCAAAAAACTTGGAATAGGATCCCTATAGTGGTACATGATGAGCCAAAATAATGGCTCCATTTTGTCAAATTTTGTCATAGAACTCTTTCTTTGGTAATGTATGGGTCATAGGACTTTCCTTGTTGATGTATTTTTAGTATTTTTGGACTTGATTTATCCTAGACCTAAGGTTGTTATCTAATGATCTTCATACAATTAACCTATACAAATTATCTATATTAATATGGTTTATTTTATGTTATGTTAACATCAATGGATACACATGTTTTTGTGCACATTAATGCCATGATGCATGGTCAACTAAGATGAAAGGATGACTAAGCTTGCGGTTAAAAGACACATCAATGTGTCATTGGATGCAAACCCAGTCAAAGTGGAGCAGCATTGAAGAAGGTCATAATCAATTGACAGCTTCCCTAGTAGAGCAATCTGTGGAGCATTCATGATTGTTCCCGATGGAACATAAATCCAGGAAGGAGGTTATGTTATATTTTCTCAGCAATAGGATAGTTGTTGATGTTCTGCATTCATGCGCTAACTTCTTCTTCTAGTGTAATAAATCCTTCTCACCTATTCCTCTGGGACGTGGGTTGATCAGTTAGGAGTTTGTTATAATTTTTCTTATAAATAAAGGTCTCTATCTCCTCATAGGAGTAAGACATAATGATCATAGAGTTAGTAGTATTCAATTTTTAGAATTATGTATGTGCAATCAATCTGAAGGAAATAAAATAATGGTATTATGAGTTTATCAATTGTTATCTGAGTTCTAGATATACTCACTCAAGGGAGCCCACTTGGTGAGTAGTTCTTGTGTGTTCTTCAACTAATTTATGTTTTGTTATAGTTGTTGTTTTGGTATTTGACTATTCTTGCAGCCACTAGAAACAACTCTTGTGTCTGTTCCTGCAGCCAAAACAGGCAGAGTAGTTCCTATCTGTCGTTCATAACGTTATAATTAGTAGCATTTTCTTAAGTTACTTTCAATTGTGAATTTTAATAAAGTGTTAATTCATCATGTTTCTACATATTTGTTTAAGAGAATTTCCTTTTCCAGTAGTAGAAAAAAATGGCTGCAATTTGAGCTTAAGTGCACATACAGTGCCGACCCATTTCAAGTTTACGTCCCTGGTCAATAAAGTAAATGAACCTTTTCTACAGGAAAGGTAATTGCTCAGTAAGGATGTTCAATCTCTGAGCTGAGTTTTTAGAACCTAGTTGCTATTCAAATTGCAAGGACCAACATTTTTGGCGTTGTTGCTGGGGATGGTGCCAAACTAAGAACGAATTGTAGTCGTTAGTTTTAAATCTTTCAATTTGTTTTAGATTTAATTCTTAGAATTCACTCATAAAATCTACATACATAGAAGAATAAGAGATGCATTAGGAATATTTATTCCCTTGCATTCTTCTCTTGAAATAAATTCAAATCAAGCCCCAGGTATAAATCCTTTTGTTGAAGCTTTTGTGCAAGCTAGAAATCAAGGTGTTTTTTATTTATCAGAATGAGACCTTGATTTCTTAAAAGAACCCCTTGAACAAAATATTTTAGCTTTGGTTCTTTATCAAGGACCAATGGCAAGAAATCCTCTAGGAGGCGGAGGTGGGCCTCCACCTCCACCTGTGAAGCCAACATTTGAATTCCCTATTCCAGACCTGCATGATAATGCAAATTTAAAAAATATACCAGCCTCCTCCCTTCCAAAGTTCTATGGATTTGTCACAGAATGTCCAGATATGTTTATGTTTGAATTTGATATTCTTTGTAGAAGCTATGATTATACCACAAATTCCCATAAACTCAAGCTATTTCATGCTACTTTGAAAGAAGTTGCTCTTAGGTGGTTTATGAGTTTAGGTAGGGATGTAATAACTACCTGAGATGAAATGAAGGAAAAGTTCTTGGAGAATTATAAAGATTACTGTAGAGGAATTGATTGACATGGTGATGATATCTTTTGAATGACACAAAAAGAAGATGAAAGTCTGGAAGATTATCTTGAGAGGTTTCTATTCAGTGTCAAGAAATCTAAGTATAATACCTTGAATGAAGAATGCTTGAAACTGATTTTTATAAGGGGAATCAATGAGGACTGTGTTGAATCATTAGATCTCATGGGAGGAGGAGACATTACTCAAACTCAATGGGATGACATCAAGAAGATCTGTCAAAAATACTCTAGGGATTTTTCCAAGAAAGGTAGATATTATAGGTCTAGATCTTCAACAACAAAAGCATCTACAGCTATTTCAAGGATGGAGATAACTCATCTGCTAAAGGATTTCAAGGAGGATATTATTAATAGCATGGATACTTAGTTGGATACACTTCAAGTAAAAAAGAAGCATGAGTAAGAAGAGATAATGCTTGCTAAATTTTGTCCTCATTGTAGGCAAAAGAAGGACTTCAAATGTAAGCTCCTTGCTAAAATTGACGGTCAACTGACTCCTCCAGATTTCAAGCCAGTTTATGGAGATGATGAAAAACTCTTCTATATTGCACAACAAAGGTCATGGCCCCCAAGACAAGGTATGTGACAAGATCCATTATCTTTTTCTGGTTCTTATGTGAATGCACAAAATAATTAGTGACAACCTCCATATTCCCAAAATTTTGGGAATTATACTCCTCATTCTTGGAATAACTCCCAAAATCCTTGTCCCAATTATCAAAGCCCTTCCTTTCAATGGTATAAACCACAAGGGAATTGGCCACAACCTTAGGGTAACTAGCAAGAGTCACCTCAATGGAGGGGAGGTCAGCAATGGTCAAACCAATCCTCTAGTTTCTTGTAGCTACCACAATAGTCCCAACAACCAACGTTAATGCTACCAGTTGCTGATGCTACTCCACCCAAGTCGACTCAACTTCCAATAAATCTTGTGCCAAATCCTAATAATAAACCTCAGAAATAGTAACAAGTTTATTCACTTGATCCTAATCAATATCCTACACACTCTCTCAGTATAAGTGATATTCACTTACGGTCGGGAACAACCTTGCCTACCCCATCTCCTCCATTTATAACTAAATTACCATCTGAGTAGATTGCACAAGGTACTACACCTAACCAGCCTACAAATCCTAAATAGATACCTCAATCTGAAACTTCAAACATTGTTAGAACACCTCCGTTTCCACAAATATTGCAGGTAGAAGTGACTAGGCAACAAGATGACATAGCTTTTGATCTTATTGATCAATTAAAACATATATGTGTAAAGATTCCCCTGTTCCAAGATATTAAGGATATTCCCATATATGGTAAAGCTATTAAGGAGACATGTTTAAAGAAATCTAAATGGAAGAAAAAGGACCCACAAACAGTCCATGTAATGGGACAACTGGTTGATATTATGTTAGGAAAAGTTACAATCCCTAAGTATTCTGACTCAGGTGGTCCTGTTGTGAAGGTAGCCATCAATGGAACTCAAATTATGAATGTCCTAATAGATTTAGGAGCAACTATAAATGTTATGACCAAGGATGTCATGCAACAACTCAGTATTACTAGTCTTCGGTCTACTCCAACAATCCTACAGCTTACAGATAATTCCATTGTTCGGCCTGATGGGATGGTTGAGGATGTTGTTGTCACATTAGATTCCTGGGAATATCCAACTGATTTTATGGTACTCTCTTCTAAAGAAACATTGGGGGGATATCCAATCATTTTGGGAAGACCTTGGCTTGCTACAACTGGTGTATGTATAGGGTGTAGATCAGGGGATATGACCATTTCAGATGGCACCACAAGTAAAACTCTTGCACTTTATTCTCTCGCACAATTGCAACGAGAGAGTATGGCTAGATGTAGGAGAAGAAGAATATGAACTTAATTCTGTTCAACAACTTATGATGTTGGCTAGTGAACCATTCATAGAACTCCAAGAAGATGATAAGGTACTCTCTAATATCATAAAAAATCATTATGGTACAGTTGAGCAGTAACCTGGTTTGCCAACATGTCCTTTGTATACTCTCCTTCCATCTACCATTTCTTTGGATTCTCCTGTAACCACTTAAATATTTCATACATTGCTGCCACAGGAAAAACAAACCCCTTGTTTACCTAAAGTATCTCAAAATGAGTCAACTACTCAAGTAGAGGTTGCTTCAGGAAAATACCTGAATATCAATAGTCATCTTAAAACAGACCAAAGATTGTCCTTGACAGAACTACTCAAGACCCATAAACAGACCTTTGCATGGGATTATCATGATATGAAGGGATTAGATCCTAAATTGTGTACTCATAGGATTTATATCAAAGAAGATTGTAAGCCAATTAGACAACCTCAGTGAAGGATTAATCCTACATTAAGAGAAAGAGTCAAGGAAGAATTATAAAAGTTACTTAATGCAAGGTTTATTTACCCTATATCAGACATTTTTTGGGTACCTCCTCTAGTTATAGTCCCTAAGAAAGGAGGTAAATGGAGAGTTTGTGTGGACTATAGGGATCTCAATGCTACTGGTAAAAAATATTATTTTCCACTTCCTTTCATTGATTAGGTATTGGATTCTTTAGCAAGAAAACAATAATTTTTATTTTTGGATGGGTTTAGTGGTTACAATCAAATTAGAATTACTCCAGAAGACCAAGAAAAGACAACCTTCACATGCCCTTGGGGAACGTATGCCTATTCAGTTCTTCCATTTGGCCTATGCAATTCTCCTGCAACCTTTCAGTGAGCTTTCCTTAGTATATTCTCAAATATTTCTCATGATTGCATGGAAATCTATATGGACGATTTCACTGCTTATGGGGTTACTTTTGAGGAATCATTGCAAAATCTTGGGAAAGTGTTGCATCGGTGTGAGGATCATAATTTGTCCCTAAATACTGAAAAATGCTTCATGATGATGCAAGAAGGGATAGTATTAGGACATCGTATTTCTCAAGTGGGTATTCAAGTTGACCCTACCAAAATTGAGGTAATAATTAACCTCCTTGCCCCTGCAAAACAAAAGGATGTGAGAAGTTTCTTAGGCCATGCAGGGTACTATAGAAGATTTATAAAGGACTTTAGTAAAATGGCAGGACCTTTATATTCTCTCTTGACAAAGGATGTTGAGTTTGAATGGACACCAACATGTGAAGAGGCATTTTCCAAATTCAAGGGAGCTCTAACTCAAGCTCCCATGCTCAAAGGACCTGATTGGTCTTTCCCTTTTCACATTCACATAGATGCATCAAATTTTGCAATTGGAGAAGTCTTGGGATAGAAACAAGGAGTTTTAAAGAATGCAATTTATTATATTAGCAAAAATTTGCAGGGACCTGAGCTAAATTATACTATCACAAAAAAGGAAATGTTAGCTGTTATCTATGCCCTCAACAAGTTTAGACACTACATTACTAGCTATCAAATATTTGTGCATATTGATCATGCATCCATCAAATACCTTATGAATAAAAGTTCCATTTTGGGGAGATTGGCATGGTGGTTATTATTGATGCAGGAATTTGACATCACTATCATCAACAAGCCATGCAAGGCAAATGTAGTAGCAAACTTTTTGTCCAGAATTCAAACAAAGGATGATCCTGCAACCTTTGATGATTCCTTTCCAGATGAGTATTTGTTTTCAATTAGTGTGCACACTCCATGGTATGATGACATAGCTAATTACATACAAACTAATAAAATTCCCCCTCATTTTTCACCCAAAGAAAGAAGACTACTTGTAGAAAAGAGTTTCAATTTTTCATGGATAACAGATTGCTTATTCTATACAGGGCCAGATCAACTTATGAGACTGTGTGTTCGAGAAGATGAAACTTATGATATCATTCATGCCTATCATGATGATCCTTGTGGAGGACACTTTGCTGCCAAAAGAACAACTATAAAAATCCTGGATACAGGTTATTATTGGTTGACTTTGCATAGAGATGCAGTCAAGTATACCAGAAAGTGTGATAGATGTCAAAGGATGGGAAAACCTAATCGATCTGATGATATGCCTTTGCATCCATAGGTAGTTGTTACATCATTTGATAAATGGGGGTTGCATTTAGTTGGGCCGATTGATCCACCCTCAAATGGTAGATCATACATTCTAGTGTGTACTAACTATGTTACAAAATGGGTTGAGGTGAAAGCATTTAACCATGCTAGAGATAATAGGGTGGCCAAATTTTTGTATGAGGAAATATCTACAACATACAGAGTTCTAGGGGAGATTGTGACTGATCAAGGGGCATAATTTACTTCAACTTTGATTACAACCTTGGTCAGTGAATATAATATAAGGCATAGAAAGTCAACCCCCTACCATCCTCAAGAAAATGGACAAGCTGAAATAACTAATAGAGAGATTGAATCTATACTAACCAAAATAGTAGCCCTTTATCATAAGGATTAGTCTAGTAGGTTGTTTGAAGTAGTTTGGGCATATAGGACCACATGGAAAACAACAAAAGGTTTTACACCCTTTGAGATGGTGTATGGGAAATTAGCTATGATGCCTATGGAGTTTGAGCATAAAACAATTAGAACAACCATCGCCTTGGATATGACTCTCTCTGCATCTCAACATAATAGGATCCTATAGCTTAATGCCTTAGATGAAATCAAGAAGTTTTCCCTACAACTGTAATGGTGAAAAAAGGTGAATGATGGAGAGATCAAGAGGAAATATTTTCTTCCCTCCGAGGAGAGATGAAAGTTTCACCGCGGATTTCCCTTCAAACACCTTATTCACATAAGATTTAAAAGAGGGTGAATTCACTAGATCCAATCTCTTAGGACAAAGATTGAATACTGAATGAAATGATAATGGGATAAAAATGATAAGATAACCCCTCTTTTAGAATGGAAAATGATTAAATTATGCTAATTGTAAAAGTAGAAAAGAACTAATTATAACTCGAGATAGAAGTGTGACATGAATATGTGCACTTGGTTCTAGTTATAATATGTCGAGATGCTGAATTTGAGAAAAAGTTGTTGGGACCATGTTGAAAGTGTCCACGGTTCTCCGAAAAAATGTGAAACAAAAAGGTTTTTTCCGCCTCTGCAAATAGAGTCCGAATTTACAAACACAGCTACACACCTACAACCTACATAGATAAAAGAGAGGAAAAGGGGTTGGATTGGGGGTTTGCCTTCAGGTCAAACCCTAGTTTTGGAATTAACCAAATGATGAATGAAAGTACTTGCAAGTAAATGTAAATAAAAGATTGAAATGTAAGTCACCTCAAGGGAGGTTGTAGATAGATTTTCTTGTATTGAATTTAATGTTGAAAGGGATCTCCTCTTCAATCGTTGAATCCTTGACTTGAATGCGACACCTAGCCTTGAAGGGAGACTTGAGAATTCTCAATGCTAAAAAGGAACGCTTGAATGCTTGAATTCTCTTGAATGATTGAATGCGTGATTGATGAAAAATTCCAACCTATTGAAATAAGAAAGTGAATGTGACTTATATACCTGTCAATTTGGGTTAATTGACTGATTTTATGTCACAGACCGACATAGGGAAATTTTTTCCTGCTTAATGCAAAGTCCAATGTAGAGATAGGACAAAGGGGGACCCAAAATAGGGAAAGGACAAGGGTGACACTCCCTTGTCCTTCCCTTGTCTCAGGATGGGAAGTAGGTTTAGGCAGTGCAGAGGGTAGAACAAGACAATTGTCGGGGGTTGAGCAAGTCTCGGGTTTTCAATTAGGCTTAGGGATTTGAATTGCCAATGTGAAGACCCTAATGTGGTTGAAAATTGCAAGGGTCACAATTTTATGACATTACATTTATCCCCCACTTTAGCAAGAGTATAAGCATACACCAATACTATCGGTAAAGTACAAGAAAATAAGATTGAAAGACTTCTACCATGTCAAGGAGTCAAGATACACCAAGCCCCCAATGGACTTAGGATCTTACGACATTGATTGACAAAGTAAAAGGGAACATCAAGAAGGGAAAACCATGAGTGGAAGTAGAAAGGTTCTCCTCACTATGAGTCATGGAAAAGATACCAAAATTATAAAGCAAAGCTGAGTTAGCTAAATAATTCTAAGTATCAAAAAGGAAAATATGAGCGGAGTGTATGCCTCCATGTTAAAGAGATCGTGCACACCTTATCCGGAGTGATTTATTTAAGGTAGGATACACCCAAGAGAGAAAGAAGAGAGGGAGTATGTTATCGCAATGATTTAGCCCACTGTCAAGGATTAAACCCAAGGATAATGAACATAAAACACAAGGTAGTTTTGCTTTCCTCGGGGTCTGTATGTTGTATGATAACTCATGTATATCATATATGTATATGTGCATATAATGATTGTCATTCCCCAAAGAAAGGACACTACCTAAGAAGAAAGGGAAGAGAGGATGTCTTTCAAGTCAACATGAAAGAGACCAAAAGAGATCTCAATGCTTTGCATTGTCCTCAAGTAGACATTGAGGGAAAAATAGAAGAATAGTCACAAAAGAGAAAGAAAGGAGAGAGAAGATATATAGTGCTAATATTTCTAATCTAGTACAACATCCGCCTCCCGATCTTGTTGATCACTATTTCGGGAAGGTGAGAAACATGCCAAAGGAGTGACAATAAGCACAACAGATGGAGCTATCACAAGATCCAAACAAGGACTATGCTCATGTGGTAAGTCACTTTGTTCAATTCTAGGAGCCAGTATTAGGGTTTGTGAAAATTCAGTTGATAAATGTTTGTCCACATCAACATATTCATAGTCACTATAATAAGAATAAGGATTTGTATTGCCATCATGAATAAAATTTTCACTCATTTCTTCATCAATATTTATAGAAAAAGGAGCATGAACATGAATAGGGGCAAAACCATCACATGTTTTGTGAAACTTATGATTTGTAGATGTAGGTTCAACATATTGCTTAGGAGAAAATGGAATCATATCAACTGTTGGAGTCCTTGGAGATTGAATGGTTTGAGGAACAACTTCACTATCTCAAGCATGATGCCTTTGTTGGCGGTTTCTCACACAATGATTTCGTCGAGTCTTAGTGGAAGATTAAGAATGAGGAGGAGTATTTATGAAAGGAGGAACAATATCCTCTTTGATTTTTGAACCCTTTAGTTGAGGTCTTTTAGGTTGAACAAGAGGAGAGGCATGCCTCTTCTCTCTATAAGAGTAAGGAGGTGAAACTACACCATATAAAGGAGGAATATTAGGTGTAGGAAGGAGACCGGGTCCATCATGGGGAGGTGGTATAGGTCTAATCTTAGGAGGATTATTTTTGTCCTTCATAGGAGAAGGTATAGTCACATCCATAGGAATAGGTTGAGGATTTTCCTTAGGAGGAAGATTAGTCCTGTCCATTAGGGGAAGGATTTAATCTTCAAGAAGGATGGGAATATCAAGTGTTGGGGATCTAGGTTGACTTAAGGATAAGATCATATCATTCTTCCCTTTTCGATAATATTGGAAAAGAGCATCACTCATTTGTGGGAGAGATTGAAATTGATTAGGCTGAAAGAGATCAATAGGAACACTAGGGCTTCTTTTGGATGGGTGAAATAAGCTATGGTTCATGGTAATGATTTCTCCATTGTGAGGAAATTTCAAACACTTATGAATTGGAGAAGCAATAGCCTCCATGGAAGATAGACAAGGTTAGCCCAACTTCACACAGAATTGCTCGGAAGAAGGAATAATAGCAAAGTGGACATCCATAGAGTTAGTGTGAACTTCAACAGGAAGAGTGATGAAACCAATGGTAGGAAAAGAAAATCCATCAAATAACTTCACAACCATATTAGAGTCATCATATATCATTTTATGCAATTGTAAAGTGAAGAGATATTCCTCAGTGATAACATCAACTATGCAAGAGGGATCAACAAGAGCACCACGATAAGGTATGTCCTTAACCTTTGCAACTATGTATAAAGGTCCATTGGGTGCCCTAATGCTCTCACTAGGGTCAAATGCAATACAAGTATCCTTAGGTATCTTTTGTTTCTCTACCATGTTCACCGAATTCAAAGCTCTAGCTCTAGTAGTAAGATCAGAAGGAGAGAAAGAGGTATGTTTAGTCTCAATCATGTTAGAGGTATGAGAAGGCAAAGGATCAGTAAAAATATTAAGATTTTGATTAGGAGGAGCTACTGATTTGTTTCCCTTATCATTCGTACCTGCCATGGATATAATATTATTATCAGTCAAATCTTGAACCTTACTTTTGAATGCAAAACATTTCTGTATCATGACTAGGTTGATGATAAAATTGACAAAAGGAATTGCTATCAAAATAAAGGGATGCAAGATTAGATGGGTCAACTGGTTTGATAGGAGGAAGTTTGATAACATTCCTTTGTAACAACTGAGACATAATACTAGGTAAATATTCATTCAAAGGAGTAAATTGTCTTTCTCTTTTAAAGAATTTAGAAATAGGAGGCACACCTATTGTAGCATTCACATTGTTGTTGTTGATTGTATCATTGAACTTGATGAAGATTTTTGTTGGTTTTAACTTCACAAATAGTTGTTGAACACTCCCCCTTATCACTCAGAGCCATAGGAGTAGATTGATCCATTTGACACACAACTAGTTGATAATTGTGGAGTGTTGCGCAGAACTGCTGAAAGGATGTAAACTCAGACAAAAGAAGCTTCTCCTTGATATGTTTTTGCAAATTAGAAATGAAAATTCTTTGAATATCATTATCAGGTACATGAAAAGAAATCCAAGCACACAAATGTTTATATCTACCAATGAATTCAATCACTTTTTCTTTAACACCTTGATTACAATGCATTAAATCAGTCAAAGTGATTTTAGGACCTATGTTGTTTTGAAATTGTTGAATGAAAGAATTTGCTAATTTTTGAAAAGAATTCGTAGAATAAGAAGGCACAAAGAAATACCATTGTAAGGCTTATCTCTTAGTGTCCTTGTAAATAATTTTGCAAGTAATCTTTGATCATAAGCAAAATCAGTACATAAGGTTTGAAATGTTTTAACATGTGTGAGAGGATCACCTTTTCCATTAGAGAGTTCTAATTGAGGGACCTCAACATGCTTAGGTTGGATGACTATAATAATTTTTAAGAGAAAGTGAGCTCACAACATCAAATGTGGGAACATTAAACTTGGATTGAGTCATGAAAGCATTTTTTGTTGTAAGGAAGACACAGTTTGAGCAAGATTGTTAATGGTTGCTTCAGTAGAAGAATTGATGTTGGACATGGTTGATTGAGAAGGTGGTGTGATATTATTGAAGGAAGGCATGGATTGAGAATAAGGTGGTGGGACATTGTGATAAGGAGGCATGGGTGATGATTGAGTGGGAAATGGGACACTTAAAGGAGGAGTAAAATTGTTGAATGAATTGCCCCCTTGTGTCACATTGATTGGTTGAGGGATAATATAAATACTTATGGAAGACATAGGTAAAGATGGAGGATTACATGAAGAAGAGGGATCGCCCCCATGACTAATTGTTGTAGGAATGACATTTTGAGTTGATGTAGCCATGATATTTGAAGTGAAGGTAGGAATACTAGCCATTGGAGTAGACAAAGGAATAGAAGAATTGATTTAATTCAAAGGTTGTGAATAACCTAAGTTCTCAACACAACTTTTTATAGGCATGACATTAGAATCAACAATACGAGCAATGCGACACAATATATCAATTCCATTCTTATCACTTTGAATCATGTGTTTAAGGTTGTCAATTAATGGAAGAGATTCACTATTAGGGTATTCTTGGGATATCCATTGTTGAAAGTTATCAAACTGGTTTTCCAATTTTGAAAGTTGATCTATGGAAACTCTAGTCAAAGCTGCTTCTTGTTCATCATGGGATTCATCAATTGGATAGATAGGGACATGATTAGGATGGGAATAATTAACATTATCCTCATTAAAGAAGTCACCCAAATTATGCTCCATCAAGTCGGTAATTAAACATTGGGTAGCCTTAATTCTAATGCTTCGTCTAATGGGGATAATGTAGGTAGGACGAATAGTGGTGAAACTCATGCACTAGAGGGAAAATTGGGAATGTTGAATTTGAAATATTGAATAATGCAAACTTTGAGAAAATAATGATTAAACAATTTGACTTTGTTGGAAGAAGAAAATGACACAATTTCCAACAATAATTTTGATGATAAATGAAAGGAAATTGGAATTTAAAATTAGGGCCAAAGGGATACAACTCAATTTTTAAATTAAGAAAAACATAATTTTTAAAATCAAGGAAGATTATAATTAACCACTTAATTTTAAAAATTTCTTGAAATGTTGAAATTTTAAGGTATTTTTTATTTTAGAGGGATAAAAAATTGACAAAATCAGCCAATTTTCCGGATTTAAGTTGTTAAATACGGTCATAACCATCTCCAAAAATTTTGAGAAAAAAGCCAAAGACCGTGTTGAAAGTTCACACGGTCCAACCAATTTTTTTTGAAATTTTCAAGGATGAAAGTTACGATGATTTTAAAGAGAACCCCAAAAAATTAATGAATTTTACTATCTCTAGATAGACGAAATGAAGGTTTGAATGGGAAAATAGGACCCAATTAGGGTTTTGAAAAAAATGAGGAATTGAATTGATAATTTGAAAAGGGTCAAACCTAATGGATAGGGACACCTTGAAAAATGTTTAGAAGACTGAAATTGACTGAAATTTGCACAAAATCCAATTAAATTTGAAAATCAGGGTTTGAGGACCTAACCACTTAATTTTTGAAATTTTGAATTTTGAAAATGGAGGGAAATTGAAAATATGAATTTTAGGATAGAAGATAAGTCCGAAAACAGTCACAAATCTGAAAAATAAATGGAAATTCAATTTTTGGCCAATTTCACAATGATTTTAACAATTAGGGTTTTGACAATTAACCTCTTAATGTTGTGAATTTGATTTGCAAATTGAACAAGACAATGAAGAAATTGAATTTGACAAACAAAGCAATTTTCATATCTAAGACAATAACAAGCATTTTTTTGCAAAACACAAGTTCAATTTCAATTTTAAAAACTAGGGTTTTGAATGAATTAACCATTAAGTTTGCAGAAAAAATAAACTTGTAAATGAAAAATATGCAATTATTTTCAGAATAAAGCATGTAAGACATTGGGTTCACCAAAATGTAATGGTGAAAAAGGGTGAATGATGGAGAGATCAAGAAGAAAGATTTTCTTCCCTCTGAGGAGAGACAAAAGTTTCATTGTGGATCTCCCTTCAAACATCGTATTCACATTACATTTAAAAGAGGGGGAATTCACTAGATCCAATCTCATAGGACAAAGATTGAATACTAAATGAATTGATAATGGGATAGAAATGATAAGCTAACCCCTCTTTTAGAATAGAAAATGATTGAATTATGTTTAGTGTGAAAGTAGCAAACAACTAATTATAACTTAAGATAGAAGCGTGAGATGAAGTTGTGCACCTGGATCTAGTTATAATATGTCGAGACGAAGCTGCCCTGCGAATTTGAGGAAAAGTTGTTGAGACTATGCTGAAAGTGTCCACGGTCCTCCGAAAAATCCGCGAAATGAAAAGGGTTTTTCCGCATCTGCAAATGGAGTTTGAATCTACAAACACAACTATGCACCTATAACCTACACACAAAAAATAGAGGAAAAGGGGTTAGGATTAGGGGTTTGCCTTCAAGTCAAACCCCAGTTTTGGAATTAACCAAATGATGAAAGAAAGTACTTGTAGGTAAATGTAAATGAAAGACTAAAATGTAAGTCACCTCAAGGGAGGTTGTATATAGAATGTAGTTAGATTTGCTTGTATTGAATTGAATGTTGAAAGGGATCTCCTCTTCAATGGTTGAATCTTTGACTTGGATGCAACACCTAGCCTTGAAGAGAGACTTGAGAATTCTTAATGCTGGAAGGGAATGCTTGAATATGTGATTGATGAAAAATTCCAACCTATGCAAATGTTAAGGTGAATGTGACTTATATAATTGTCAATTAGGGTTAATTGACTGATTTTTGGTCATAGGCCGACATAGGGAAGGTTTTTCCTGCTTAATGCAAAGTCCAATGCAGAGATAGGACAGAGGGGGCCCCAAACTAGGGCAAGGACAAGGGCACCATGCCCAGGTCAGGAAACAGGTTCAGTAAGTGTGAAGGGAACAACAAAACAATTTACAAGGGTTGAGCAAGTCTTGGGTCTCCGATTAGGCTTAGGGATTCAAATTGCCAATGTGAAGACCCTAATATGGTCGCAAATTGCAAGGGTCACAATTCTCTGACACTACAACAACACATGAAAACAATTCAGAATCAATGCATGAAGTGGCATAATAAATATATCAAACACAAAGCATTAAAACTAGGAGATTGGGCCCTTCTGTATGACTCCATTTATAAGAATAATCTGGGCAAACTACAGACGTGTTGGTTAGGGCCTTATGAGGTGATTGAAACATTTCCAAATGGTGCAATACGTTTGGCCACTATTGATCCTGTAAAATTCAAATTGTTGGTAAATGGTCATCACTTGCGCCTCTATCATAAGCCTCTTTCCAAAGAGGGGTTCTTGGAGCAATTCACTATTTTGGAAGGTGCCAAGATTCTTACAGCAAAAGAAGGCGGTCTTTCTGTCCCACCTTCCTAATTTTTTTTTTTTTTTATGCAAGATCATAATTAATACTTCTATATCCTATGGAAGTATTCTTCTTTGCAATAAATATTCCATTTTCATACTCGCTAATCACTCTTCCATATCATTCCATTTTCACCATTCATTTCTCCACCTCACTTGCCGTACATAGCGGATCGACTCCATGCATGATGGATTTCCCCAACTATTGTCATTATGACACGATAACAAGTCGCTCATGTGTATTTATTTTTTGTTGCATACATTTATTAAACCATATTTTGTATCATAATGATATTTGCATAGTATTAGTTTTAGTCGTCCTCTTCATGTGTGGACACCTGTTACACCTTAGGTTGGGGGGAATGTATGATGATGAATTATTCTCATAGATAATTCTTATTTCATTACAAATAAAGTTTAAATTTTAATTATTTTGTAAATTATTTGAGTTTGATGTGACATTATGTACTTTGTTCTTATTTCTATACCTTCTTCCACCATCATTTTCTTTGCTTGCCTTTTGCTATTTTGAAATTGTAGCTGGGTTATTTGCAAGTAGAGTATATTTTATTTTGATAATTTGCAGATTTTATATGAAAATGGGTATATTTTTGCGAGTGGTGAGTTGTGAGTGCTAGTGTTGCAATGGGTGGTCCGCCAGTTCGCCATGAGCCTACTATGCATGATGTCCTTTTGCAAGATCATGTTTGTGAGCTTGAATTCCAAAATATTGGCTACTTAGATTATTTTCTAAAGCTAAATAAGTTCAATGAGGATATTACAAGAGAATTCACCTGTACATTTTATGATGGGGAAGCTCGGGTGAAAGGGTTGAGAGTTATCACAATAGAAGAGCAGATTGCAGAGGTAGCAGGGTTTCTAGTAGATAGGGAAAAATACCCTGAAACAAAGGACACACGAAGTGTGGGGACATAATTCATGCAACCAGTTAACCTACCTTTGGTAACAGATAGGCAGGGGACCAGACAAGAATCCCTTCCTCCCAAATGGAAAGCAATAGCATTATATATCATGAAATATCTGACTTGTGAAGGGAGATTCTTAGGCCTGCATCTGCATCATGGGAGGGGAATAAATGTTCCGAATGTATTGTATAATATTATTTCCATCAGTACAACATAGACACAAAAGGTAGGCCTCACTCTGTTACTCATTATTATTTGATCAAATTATTGGTTGAAAGGTCTTTGAGAGATGTTTCCCAAATGACCTAGGACAAATTTGTAAAAGTTAGAAGTGTTAGTATTATGGATGTGTTGAATTATTTTTGTCATTGATGTCAACACTTATCCTTCAGGAGATCTACATTGTTGATTTGGCACTATGGTTATATTAGCTTATTGTTGAACCGACACATTGTGTTCACCGACAAGTTCAGTGACTTATGTATAGTCACCGGTATATTGTTCACCGATGGGTTATATGGCTCACCAGCACTGATGATAACTTGTTATCATCTGGAGATTACTTGATTATGCCAAAGACATGGTTTGGATATTTGGTTTTGGTTTTTTGGTAATTGGTCTAATCGGGTTGACATATTTGCTATTATTGGCAGATTGGTATAGGTATTGGACCAGTATGCGTTATCTATTCTAGATCAGCACAACACGTTATGGAGATGATTTATTGATTGGATATTGTTGTTAATATATTGAGCCGACATGATGCATCACATCAAGACTTATTTGTAATTGATTTTATTGTAATATTCTTAGTGAGCCGACCTACACATTTGGTCTTAGGTTTTGTATATATGTAAGATCTCATTTGTGAGATGAAACATCGGATATGGTATGTAAGGTTATGGTATGGTATTGTAACATGGTATATGCGAATATTGAAGATCATATGAGTAGACCATAGAGAATATTCAAGGAAGGTTTGAAGGTGTTTATCAGAGTTTAACCAGTACTGAATCTAGCATTGGAGATGCTCTTTTGAGTAGTACATTATTCTAGGATTTAACCATCTTACTGTAGTCATTGCAACTCCCATTTGAGTAGTGTGCTCTAGGCGGTTGGCCTTTTTGAATGTTCAGACCCCATTTGTATGTATATACTATCTGCAATAGTATCATCTGATTGTGGGTAAGGTTTCCCATTGTGGTTTTTCTCGTTACAAGGTTTCCACATCAAAATATCTGTTATATGTCGTGGATGTTTCTCTTTCTATTTCATGCATTAAGTTTCACCGGTATTGATATTATCTGTTAATCTATTTACCAACATTAATTTTGGTTTACCAGTATTAAGTATCAAGTTTGATTAAGTTATAATTTGGTTGAAATTCATTGAAAACTGATTCAGTCCCCCCTCTCAGTTGCCTTCCGGTTCCTAAAAAATGTTATAAGAGCCAAGTCATCTTTTTGTAGAAGCCTATCAACTTGAGGAGATCCTATGGCAACAAACATTTTTAGGAAGGACAGTCCTAAACTTGATGGAACTAACTATGGTATATGGAAGATCAGAATGGAGACACATCTGAATCGCATTGGAAGAGACATATGGGAAGTTACAAAGACTGGCTATGTTGGTCCTACACTGAATCAACCTAATCTACCAACATTGGGTAAAGATCAATAAAATGATTGTGAAGCAAGAGAAGCACTTTTGAGCATATTATCAGATCAACAAATCATGGGATTATCAGACCGATCTACTACTAAAGTTATTTGGGGTAAATTGGAGACATTGAATGAAGGAGATATCACTATCAAAATTGCAAAACTGGAATGTTACCAGGTCAGGTATGAAAACTTGAAAGTGGAAGAAGATGAAAGAATTTTTTCTTTTATGGAAAGAGTTAATGAAATTGTTTTAGGACTAAAATGTTGTGGAGGATCCTTAAGTGAAGATGAACTTGTTTCTGAAGTTTTAAGAGCTTTGCCACCGACATACAAAATGAAAGTAACTACTATTAATGAGTTGAGAACAATGCCTAATACATCAGTATCTATAGATACCCTGGTTGGAAAAATTTCAACATTTGAGCATGAGGAATTTGGTCTTGTTGCTACAATTAAGACAGATTAAGCCTTCATAGCATCATCATCTGCAACATCATCATCATCATCTGATAAATCTGATTGGAAATAACTGTATTCATAAGAACTTGAAGATGTCAGAAGGGAAAATGAAGATTTGGAAGAACTTGAAGCACTATTTGCAAGGAAAATTCCTAAAGGTCTAGTTGGAAGTAAGTATGAAGGTAAAGCACCGTTTAAATGTTTTAACTTCAATAAAGTTGGTCATATAGAATCTTGATGTCTTGATAGACATGGAAGATTGAGAGAGGAACCTAAAATAACATATAAGCCTAACCCTGAATATCAGAGATAAATTTAAGAAGAACAAAGATACATCTTGTTACTATGCTGATGAAGGAGTTACTGATGATTCTGATGAAGAACCGACAGAGTATGGATGGGATTTTGTTGCAATAAAATAAGGTCAACCGACACCTACTGTTCCACCGGTAGAGCAAGCCCTGGCAGCTAAAATTGAAGAAAGGATGAATGGATCATAGATTCTTGATGTTCACATCATATGACTGGTGATAAAAGTAAATTCTTATCTTTTCAGGAATATATTGGAGGTCTAGTAAGATTTGGCAATGATAAAGCTTGTTTAATCAAAGGAAAAGACACTATATCTTTGGATGGTAAGCACAATACTGACAATGTTTATTATGTTGAAGGTTTGAAGCATAATCTTTTGAGTGTTGGTAAATTTAGTTGAAAAGGGGTTTCAATTACAATTCAAGAATGGTAGATGCAAAATCATGAACAGAACTAGATTAGAGATTGCAACCGATAATCAGACTAAAGGTAATATCTTTCATTTGAATAACAGTGATAAGACATGTTTGATTGCACATATTGATGAAAGTTGGTTATGGCATAAGAGACTCTGTCATGTAAATTTTGATTGCATTGTAAAGATAAGTTCAACTAAGGCAGTAAGGGATTTACCTAAGATTGTGAAACCTCATAATCTGGTATGTAAGGAATGTCAAATGGGAAATCAATTTAAAACAACTTTTAAGAGCATTTCTGAGAAATCCAATAATATTCTTGATTTAATTCATACTGATTGGTGTGGTCCAGTAAGAACAAGAAGTCTATAGGGAGATAGATATTTTATGCTAATTATTGATTATTATTCTAGAATGTGTTGGGTTACTTTTCTCAGGGAGAAATCAAAAGCTTTTGGAAAATTCAAACTATTCAAGGCAATGGTAGAGAATGAAACCAGTAAGAAAATCAAATGTTTTAGATCTAATCAAGGAGGAGAATTTACATCTAAGGAATTTAATACATTTTGTAAAGTGAATGGAATCAAAAGACAACTATCAGCACCCTAGACACCTCAGCAAAATGGAATTGTGGAAAGGAAGAATAAAACTATTTTGAAAGCAGGTAGAAGCATGATATTGGAACTAAATCTACCTCATGTGTATTGGAGAGAAGTAGTGAATACAACGGTTTACACTTTCAACAGAGTTCACATCAAAGGTGAAACTGGTAAGACCCCTTATGAACTATGGTTTGGTAATACTCCTACTCTTGAATGCTTTAGAATATTTGGAATCAAAAACTATATTAGGAGAGATGAGTATGCTGGTGAATTTGATCCTAGAAGTGATGAAAGAATATTTACTGGTTATTCATCTAAGTGCAAGGCATATAGATATTTTAATAGAAGATTACAGAAGATCATTGAAAGTGCAAATACGAAGATAGATGAACACTTTAGAGGAAATTCAAGGTTGTAGATTCTGGACCGACGATTGAGATAATCATAAATGAACCTATACAAAGTGCACTGGTACATAATATGGATCCAGTCACACCGACATCATTAGAGAATTCCACAGTGATTGAAGAGCAACAACATGTGAATAAACCCAGGTATGTAAGACTGAATCACTCAGAAAATCAGATAATTGGGATTAAGTATCAAGGTGTTATGACTAGAGGAAGACTGGAAAATGAAGAGATATGCTTAATTTCTCAAATTGAACTAGCATCTATTACTGAAGCATGCCAAGATGAACATTGGATTAAAGCAATGGAAGATGAACTAGAACAAATTGAAAATAACAATACATGGACATTAGTTCCTCAACATAAAGACAAAAATGTAATTGGAACTAAATGGGTATTCAGAAATAAACTTAATGAAGATGGCAAGGTAATCAGGAACAAAGCAAGATTAGTGTGTAAAGGATATTCACAGAAAGAGGGAATTTATAATAATGAAACCTTTGTACCACTAGCTAGAATTGAGGCAGTTAGATTATTTCTTGCATTTGTAGCTCATAAGAACTATAAAGTATATTAAATGGATATAAAATGTGCATTTTTGAATGATGATCTTGAAGAGGAAGTTTACATTGAACAACCTGATGGATTTTCATTGACAAATGTTAAAGATATGGTTTTTAGATTAAGGAAAGCTTTGTATGGATTGAAGCAAGCTCCTAGAGCTTGGTATGCTAGATTGGACAAATACCTTTTGAAGCTTGGTTACACTAAAGGTAATGTTGACATCAAATTATATTTCAAAGTGACTAATGATGACATCTTTCTTATTGAATTTCTTGTTGATGAAATCATTTTTGGAGGAGAAGATGGATTGTGTAAGGACTTTGCTAACAAGATGCAGAAAGAATTTGAAATGCCTATGATTCGGGAGATAAAATTCCTTTTAGGATTGTAGATTTCACAAACTAATAAAGGTATATTCATATGTTAAACAAAATACTTGAAGGAACTACTGAAGAAATTTGGTATGGAAAACTCTAAACCAGTAAGTACTCCTATGACTACAGCTGATAAATTGACATTGAAGGATGATTAAGCTCTTGTTAATCCGACAAGATACAAATCTATGATTGGAGGTTTACTATATTTGACACAAACAAGACCTGATATAATGAATACAATATCTATTGTTTCAAGATTTTAGATTAATCCTAAAGAAAATCATGAATCAACAGTAAAAAGGATTTTCTGGTATCTAAAAGGCACAACAAATCTTGGTTTATGATATCCAAAAGATGAAAATTTTGATTTATGTGCATACACTGATGCAAATTGGGAAGGAGATGTAGATGACATAAAGAGTACCACTGGCAGTGCATTCTTTCTTCGTAGCAGATTGATTTCATGGTTTAGCAAGACGCAGAGTTGTACATCATTATGAACAATAGAATCAGAATATGTTGGAGCAACAACTAATTGTACTCAGATATTATGGATTAAGCAAATGTTGAAGGACATAAAGGTAAAATTCAAAGAACCTATAATCATTTATTGTGATAATTCAACAACAATTGGTATATCAAATAATCCGGTATTTCACTCTAAGACTAAGCATGTTTCTATCAAATATAACTTTTCGAAAGAGAATGTTGAAGCAAAAGAAGTAAGATTGGTTTATGTGAATACTAAAGAGTAGATTGCAGATATCTTTACTAAGCCTTTGCCTAAGGAAACTTTTGAATATCTTAGAGTAGATTGGGGTAATACCCTCACCGGTAGAGACTTAGACAATTAAAGATTGGCATCAAACCGACAGAAACTAACAAAGAAACCTTTTTTTTCGGCTGTGATGGAGGAGAACTACTTCTTAGGGGGAGTAGTTGTATTAGTTGGTTGTGTGTTATGGTATTTTTAATTGCTTTGGCATTTGATGTCAAAGGAGGAGAGAGATCTATGGAAAAAAATTCTTGAGAGAGATCTATGAGACATTATTCATTAGGGGAGAGATATATACTCTTTGTATTTTAATTTCTGGTATTGATCTATTCTGGAGATTGTTGGTTTTTGGTTTTTGGTTTTTGGCATTCTGTTTTGGCACTTAGATGTTTTTCCATCTAGTGTTGCCATCAATGCCAAAGGGGGAGATTGTTGGTGTTATGGATGTGTTGCATTAGTTTTGTCATTGATGTCAACACTTATCCTTCTAGACATCTACATTGTTGATTTGGCACTATGATTATATTGGCTTATTGTTGAACCGACACATTGTGTTCACTAGCAAGTTCAGTGACTTATGCACAGTCACCGGTATATTGTTCACCAACAAGTTATATGGTTCACTGGAAATGATGATGACTTGTTATCATCTGGAGATCACTTGATTATTTCAAAGACATGGTTTGGATATTTGGTTTTGGTGTTTTGGTTATTGGTCTAATCGGGTTGACATATTTGTTGTTACCAGTAGATTGGTCTAGGTTATGGACCGATATGTGTTATCTAAACCAGTAAACATGACACATTATGGAGATAATTTATTGATTGGATATTGTTTCTAATGTATTGAGCCGACATGATGCATCTCGTCAAGACTTATTTGTAATTGATTTTATAGTAATATTCTTTGTGAGGTGACCTACACATTTGGTCTTAGGTTTTGTATATATGTAAGATCTCACTTGTGAGATGAAACATGTGATATGGTATGTAAGGTTATGGTATGGTATTGTAACATGGTATGTGCGAATATTGAATATCATATGAGAAAACCATAGAGAAGATTCAAGGAAGGTTTGAAGGTGTTTATTAGAGCTTAACCGGTACTGAATCTAGTATTGGAGATGCTCTTTTGAGCATTATTCTAGGATTTAACCATCCTACTATAGTCATTGCGACTCCCATTTAAGCAATGTGCTCTAGGCGGTTGGCCTTTCTGCATGTGCAGACCCCATTTGTATGCACATACTATCTATGTAGTATCATCTGATTGTGGGTAAGGTTTCCCACTGTGGTTTTTCCCCTTATAGGGTTTCCACGTCAAAATCTCTGTGTTGTGTGTTGTGGATGTTGTTTCTCTTTCTATTTCATGCATTAAGTTTCACTGGTATTGATATTAACTATTAATCTGTTAACCGATATTAAGTTTGGTTTACCGATATTAAGTATCAAGTTTGATTAAGTTATAATTGGGTTGAAATTCATTGACAATCGATTCACCCCCCCTCTCAGTTGCCTTTCAGTTCCGAACAAGAAGGTTTAGGGTAAATAATATGGGTCTAGACAACCCCCGTCTCAAGAAGGGGAAAATTTAGAAGGACTTGGTCCTGCCGTTGAACCCTCATCCTCCAAGATGTCACTAGTTCAGGATGTTCCTACAATAGAGGAACCCTCACTGGAAGAAACCTTGTCAGAAGCAACAGAAGCCTCGACAGAGGTCCCATCAAAAACCCCAATGAGAAATAGGGCCGTTGAATGAAGGGAGAAAGGTAAAAAGAATAAAATTGACATGGAGAAGAAGGAGAAAGGAAAAAGTGTGGATTCAGGCCTCCTGTCACATAGAAAAGAATAATTGCAAAGGAAAATTATCCTACAACCACTGAAGGAGCCGTGGAAACACTCAAAGAGTTAGATACATAAAACCATCCTACAGCCACCAAAGAAATGCCTCTGAGAAGAAGCGACATGCTCTGAAGAAAACCTTAAAATAAAAAATAGTTAGAGAAGCTAAGTGCCAACATTCCTGTTGATTCCCCAGAGCAAGAATTGAGCAGTCCTTACCATGATGTTATTCCTCCAACCTCACCTATGGAGCCACAGGAGGTCCAAGAACCTGAAGAGCCTAGTAAAGAAGGAGATAAAGGGGAAGAAAGCCCTCATGAACAACCACAAGAAGGTGTGGGCTTGGATGGGCTTGACAACTTGGCTTCCATCATAGGGTAGATTGTTGAAACATAAGGCTTGGCCTCCATTGCATATTGGATTGTTGAAGTAGATGGAAGAGCTAGGAAGTCAAATTTTAGAGCACCAATTCATAGAACACCCTCTTTTCTTACTAGTCATGCTGCTACTCTTGCCTTCTATAGAGAATGGGAGTTAGAAAAACAAGAAATGTAGAAACTTATTGATCAATAGAAGAAAGTGATTGAACAAAAAGATGAGAAAATTGTTGAGCTCAAAAATATGGTGGATATGGTAGTCATTATGATACCACAACTAATGCAGTGTAGGGCGCCACCTTGAGTTTACTCCCTATATGTATGTGCAATCAATCTGAAGTAAATAAACTAATGGTATTTTGAGTTTATCAATTGTTATCTGAGTTCTGGATATACTCACTCAAGGGGGCCCACTTGGTGAGTAGTTCCTGTATGTTCTTAAATTAATTTTTATTTTGTTATAGTTGTTGTTTTGGTATTCGAGTGTTCCTACAACCTTTGGAAATAATTCCCGTGTTTGTTCCTGCAACCAAAGTAGACAGAGTAGTTCCTGACTGCTATCCAGAATGTTGTCATTAGTAGCATTTTCTTAAGTTACTTTCAATTGTGAGTTTTAATAAAGTGTTAAGTCATCATTTTTCTGCATATTTGTTTTAGAGAATTTCCTTTTCCAGCAATAGAATAAAATAGTTGCAATTTGAGCTTAAGTGCACATATAGTGTCGACCCATTTCAAGTTTACGTCCCTGGTTGATAAAGTAAATGAACCTTTGCTATAGGAAAGGTAGCTGCTCAATAAGGATGTCCAATCTTTGAGCCGAGTTTTTAGAACCTAGTTGCTATTCCAATTTCAAGGACCAATAGTAAGGCCATCTAATGATCATGCATTTTTGTACTATTTGAAAGATCTTAACAATGATACTTTAGTAATGATATAGTCTATGGGTGGATATTTATTACCAGCCTCTTTTGACATTGCCATAAGAGCTGAAAAATAGTATCATCCAAACCGGAAAAATAGCTCCTAGGCCACCAATGCCCATTTTTCCTGAGATACAACCACCTATTCCTGATAAAACCCCTACTATAGTTGTTGTACCACCTTTCCCATCCTTGGATATCAAGTTCCAGTTCAATTTAATGCTATCCCAAATCAATCTCATGAGTTTGATGAGTTTAAACGGGAGATTAAAGGCATGTTTCTGACTTTAGGGAACAAAGTGGTTAGTCTTGAAAGGCAGCAAAATCAGAATATCAGGCCTTATCAAGCTCCTTATTAGTCAAGTAGGCCTCCTAATAAAGTTGACCCTCAAGCCCAAAGGAGAAATAACAATTAGAGGACTTTCCAACCTTATAATCCCAATGTAGCCAACTCATATAAAGAGTTAGTGCCTGTCCAAAATAACTTAGCACAAGATTATGATTGGTGTTATCCCTGCAATCAACCACATAACCAAGCTACTTGTGCAAATGGAATACTTAATCAGACTCTTATGGATCAAGTAAATGTTTATGTCCAACAAGTTTCAATCCAAGACAACAGTGAACAACAGGCTCCACATCTTGACCAAAGCAATCAGGATGTCGCTTTGATGAATTAGTAAGGAGAGGAGTTTTGTGGAGTGAACTATGCTACTCCAAATTAGTCTACTGCTTCAGTTGCAGAAAATACAAGGTCTAAGAAGAGGGCAGTGAATCTTGGACAACAAGATGATAAGGGTAGCAATCAAGCTTCAACAAGCCAGCAAGTGGCTAATGTACCTCAAACTACTCAAGGAGTGCATATTTTACTAAGAGAGTGGGTTGTGACAAGAAGAGACCAGCCCAAAAATCTGTCACAATGAGTGCAAACTCAGGGAGAGGTTCTTGTTTTAAGAGGAAAACATAAGGTGAGCTCTAGTTATTTTAATATTTTGGATCAAATGAAGAAGTCCAATGAGTCTTCCAAGGAGCATCCCAAGGTAGCCATTGTTGATACTCCTCAAACTAATGAAAGTCAATCTAAAGAGGTCAAGCCGTTTCAATTTTATGTTACTCTCATTATTGGCCAACATTTAGTCTATAATTATATGATAGATTCAGCGGCCATCAACTTAGTTATGCCTAAGAAAATTGTTAATAAAATAGATTTGTCTTATAAGCCTCTTACTAAGGGAGTAGTCTAGCTAGATGGTACCGCAGTGGATACCATTGGAATAATTAAAAACTTGGGTCTTACACTTCATTATTGTCCCAATTTTTCTATTCCTCAAGACATATATGTAATTAACTTGCCACCATACTTTGCCTTGTGTTTGAGTAGGGATTTCACTGCTAAGTTGGGAGGTTATTTGTCATCTGATTGGTCTCACTTGTTCGTTAGAACAAGATATGGCACAAGTCACCATCAAATCAAAACCATTGGCCAAAGATCACATTGAAACTTATGTTCCCAACCCTACCAATGCAAACCTTTCTTTTCATGAGCAATATAATGAGGAGAAACTTGTTGTTCCTAAGCCAAACACTCCCAGTGAGGGCATTCCGGATATCATTCTTGATAAATGGGTAGCTAAAAACCATGAGATTGATCCTTTCAATCACATGGATGAAGTTGGATTGGGTATCTACATGATATATGAGTAGAATGAAGTTGTCCCAAACCTAATTAAGGAGGAAGAACAACAACAAGATCAACTTTCCAATGAAGTTTGGAGTTTATATTTTGATGGTTCAAGAACCAAGGTTGGTGTTGGAGGTGGAGCAATACTCATTTCTCCCAAAGGTAGCAAATACTACTCTATATTTCATTTTTCTTTTAGTTGTACAAATAATACATCAGAGTATGAAGCCCTTGTTCATGGGTTGGAATGGGTAAGGAAGAAGAATGTATAGTGCTTGGAGGTGTTTGGGGATATTGAGCTTGTTGTTAATCAGGTGAGAAACATCAATGTCACCAAAAATGAGATTTTGAAATTGTATAAGTATAGAGTATGGGATATTTTTGAGGAGTTTTATGCATTTAATCTCTCTTCCATAAAAAGAAATCAGAATAGCCAAGTTGATAAACTAGCTGCCCTGGGAGCTGAGTTTGACATACTAGTTGAGGTAAAGAATGTTGATGTTCAACATTATATGAAGATAGTTGTTAGATCCTTGGTTTTGGATAATAATGTGCATTGGAAAGTTTTTGATAATGATGAGATTGTAAACTTTTTGATTAAAGAGGTCGAGTTCTCAACTAGAAATCAGAGAAAATTGTAGCAACAATATGATGATTAGATCATACAACTGAAGGTAAACAGGATTCCTAAAGGTTTAGTCACTCTTGAGTCCATTTTTAACTTAGATGATCAAGTTAGAAAGGATAAGACCAACATGATGGTTAAGGAATAGCATTATCAACCCATTCAGATCTTTAAAGACAAGTTTCTAAAGCTTGGTAAGGTATGCACTAAAGAAGAGCAGCAAGCTTTTGTTTCACTTTGTCAAGAGTTTAATGATATTTTTGCTTGGGAGTATGTTGATTTGAAGGAATTTGATCCTATTTTAGCTCAACACGCAATTGAATTGGAGACCAATTCAAAACCAATGAGACAAAGGCAAAGGCCTTTGAATCCAAAGCTGGAACATTTAATGAAGGCTGAGCTTAACATGTTGATCCAAGGTAATATAATTTTTCCTATCAAGCATATGTCATGGGTGTCTAAGCTTGTGTCAGTGAGGAATAAAAGTGGTGAGATTAGATTGTGTGTGGAATTTTGAGACCTCAATCGAGCTTCTCTTAAGGAACAAACCCATTGCCATCCATGGAACAAATTTTACAAAAGGTTTCAGGCTCTAAAAGATTTTCTTTGTTAGATGTATTTTCAGGTTATAACCAAATTTTGGTGAAGGAAGACGATCAATTCAAGACAACCTTTACCACAAAATGGGGAACAATGGCTTATAGGAAAATGCCATTTGGCTTATCGAATGCTGGATCAATATTTCAAAGAGCCATGGATATGGCTTTTGAGGGTCTTATGAACAAGTTTGTGTTGGTTTATCTTGATGACATAAATGTGTTTTCAAAAGATGCTAATGATCATTTTGTTCATTTAAGGATTTTTTTTGAAAGATATAGAGAGTATGGCATTTCTTTGAATCCTAGAAGAGTATATTTGTTGTTCATGAAGGAAGACTTCTTGGTTACATAGTGTCTAAGCATGGTATATCCATTGACTCGGAGAGAGTAAGTGCAATATTTGCTTTACCATTACCAGCTCATAAGAAAGCTCTCCAAAGTTTTCTTGGTAGAAATTTTTTTGTAAGAAGGTTTATACCTAGTACTGCTTCTCTTTTAAAGCCTCTAACTTCTATGCTCAAGAAAAATATGAGTTTTAATTGGACTAGAGAAGGCAAACAAAGTTTTGAGGAGATAAAGGAGGCAATAGCATCAACACCAACACTCATTAATCCTGATTAATCAAAAGATTTTATCTTGTATTCCTTTTGGAGTTTTGAAACAATTTCAGCCATGTTGGTCCAACAAAATCAAGAAGGTTTGGAGCAGCCTATTGCATTTTTCAATAAGGTATTGAAGGATTATGACTTGTCTTATTCCTTTGTTGAAAAACATGTGTTGGCTGTTATAAGAAGTCTCAAGAAATTTAGATACATGCTGTCAAATAATAAGATACATTCGTTGGTTGCTCATCCTTCCGTGAAAGAGTTTTTACTAAGAAAAGATTTGAATGATAAAAGAGATGGTTGGGTTACAAAAGTGATGGAGTATGATATAGATATAAAAGTGAAAAAGCTAGTTAGAGGTAAAGGTCCTTGTGAGCAACTAGCTAGAGATGTAGAGGACAACAAAGAAGAAGAAAATCAGACTATCCTAGTCCATGACGATGAAGAGGAAAAACCTATAGCAACTCCTTCAACAAGTTGGGTTCAAGAAATGGTACATTACCTTCAAACTGGAGAGTGTCCTATTGGGTTGGATAACTAGAAAAGGAGGTATTTCAGATCGCAAGCTATTCCATATATCATTATTGATGGTGTTTTATTTAGAAAGGATTACAATGGTATGTTGTTAAGGTGTGTTGAATCTGATCAGACAAGTAGGATTCTTGAGGAATTTAATGATGGACTAGCTGGTGTTCATTTCTCTCCAAGGACAAAAACATATAAAGTCATGAGGGCTAGTTATTATTGGCCTACTTATTTAAGGATGCTCATGAATATGTAAGGAAATCCAAGAAGTGTTCATTGTTTGCAGGAAAGAAAAGATTGGCAACCCTTCCATTATAGGCAATAAAAGTGGAGCAAACTTTTATGAAATGGGGTCTTGAATTTATAGGTCCAATCAACCCACCTTCAAGTGCTGGTCATAGGTGAATCCTAACAACAATTGATTATTTTACAAAGTGGACAGAGCATGCAACATTGAGAGAAGCAATTGAGATAGTTGTCCTAAGTTTCTACCAAGATTTAGTTGCAAGGTTTAGTATTCCAGAATCAATTATTTCTGATAATTTATTGGCTTTTCATGGTCTAAAAGTAACTAATTGGGATCTTGAGAATGGAATCTATTTCAGTACTTCTTCTAATTATTACCCACAGGGCAATGGGAAAGCTG
Organism: Cryptomeria japonica; assembly: GCF_030272615.1. Classification (NCBI taxonomy): domain Eukaryota; kingdom Viridiplantae; phylum Streptophyta; class Pinopsida; order Cupressales; family Cupressaceae; genus Cryptomeria; species Cryptomeria japonica. The sequence goes on from NC_081413.1 coordinate 281,031,643, forward strand.
AGTCCACCAATAAGAATCTAATCAAAATCATAAAGAGGACCATAGAAGACAATCAAAGAATCTGGCACAACAAGTTAAAATAGGCCTTTTGGGCTGATAGGATCACTGCTAAGAGATCCACATGCAATTCTCCATATGTTTTGGTGTATGACAAGGAAGCAAGGCTTCCAATTTTAGTGGAGTTTCCAGATTTAAGTCTAATTCAAGAGCTGGAAATGATGGAGGAGGAACCAATGCAATTCAGATATGCAGAGCTCATGGACTTGGAAGAAAGAAGGAGGAGAGATCTCATAAGTATTCATAATCACCATGCACAAATGAAGAGAACTTTTGATAAGAAGGCTATCCCAAGAGTCTTTAAAGAAGGTGATTTAGTTTTCAAGTGGAATGAGTTGAGGAGTAGACCAGGATAATATACTAAAATTTGATGCAATGTGGGATGGTCTTTACATCATCTCAAGTTGCAAGATGCACAATGCTTATCAACTGTCCAAATTGGATGGAGAGGAGTTGCCTATCCTAGCCAATGGGATACACCTCAAGATTTTCTATTGAGGTGATCGTTTCATCATTTGTACATATTAGTTTAGTTCTTTTCAATAAGATGTTGTAGCATCATTTGGTTTAGAGTCTTGTTGTGTTTTTCAATCATGTTAGTGTTTAGTTTTTATTTAGGCTCCAAGTGTTTGAACACATTTTGTTTGTTTGGTTATTAGTTTAGGTGTTGTTAATTCATTCATAGCTATAGGTTCTCAGTCCTTTTCTGAGTCATTTGCAATCATTGTTGAGTTATTTCAAGGTCTAGTTTGAGTCTTAAATGTTGTTCAATGTTTCTCACAACAAGAGTCTTAGGTTGTCTATGTCTAATTTACGAATTTACAAGTCTTTGTACCCAATGGATTGCTAAGGTCACTGGTCCTAATGTATTTAACAAGCAAATACCCCTGAGAGGTCACCAAAAATCTTACCAATTTTATCCATTTTATGTTAAATTGTCTAATGTTAGAGGTCTAGGTCTTATTAGAAAATTTTACTCAATTTTGACAAATTTTATTAGAATGTCTTGATAATGTTGGTGAAGGCCATATATCCCAAAATCCTTTTATTTTGTAGAATCCTTAATGTTTTGAAAGAAATATGTTTTATACCACGTTGGAATAAATCAAAAGGAGGCTTATTTAATATTTTGGAGGGAGTTTCCAAATAAATACCTCCCTAACCAAGATGGCTAAATTCAATGTAACTTGAGTTAGAAACCAAAGTCACAGGTTCACATGGAGTTATTAGTTTGCAAAAGAGGAGAGCCCTATTTTTCATGCCTTCTTCTCTATGCTTGCCAAGATTGAGATGTTTCAATCAAGTGATAGATTTAGAGGTGGGAAAAAGTGAACTTTAGTGCAAAGATAGAGGAAAGATTGAGTTTCAATGCAGAGATTTCATGATTACACAGTTATCACAACACGTGTCAATGGAGAGAGCAAATAAGAAACCGTTAAAGAGCCAGATGTTTGCGAGGAGTCATGCAAATGTTGCAAACTCTGTGAGGCTATCTTTCCTTTATATTTCAACACTATTTGAATGTTTTAAGATTGTCTATTTTCCTTCAAAATTTGATCATGTTTATATTCCTTCATTATTCTCTAGAGTTTGCATGTTGTTATGACTATATATATGCTTCCATCTTTGATCCCAATGGGTTCAGGAACACTATTCCTTTGTCCTATTTTACCTCATGATGTGGTTTTACTATTTTTCTTTCTTGATCTTTGTTGCAAATACTCTAGACATTGTGACTTTTGACTCCACATTGCATTGGTATTCACTATTTTTGTCCTTTGACTATTTATTGCCCATTGGTCATACTTGTTGAGAGTGGTTTTACCATCTTTTCATCATCCTTTGGATTCTGAAGTGTTTGATCCTTTATTAAAGTCTATAACATTCATACACTATATGGACATGTAAGAGAGACAATCATTCTTAACAAGGAAAGAAAATGCCTTTGCACATTCACTCATGTACAGTCCATAGGGCTTGAAGTCAAAAAGTCATGACAATGGCGGTGATCATTCATTTACAGTCTTAGGGTTCTATAAATTAGCAGCAATAACCTAGTCACAGTCATATTTCCTTGTGATGTGGTCTAGATCATTGCCCTAATCATGAGAAATGATGACTGCCAACATAAAAGGAGGCATTCAAGACAAATATAGACAATCTTGGATTTTTGTTTTGAAAAGTATGAGTGTAACTATGCAAATGCCCTCATCATAGATCATGGGGAAACAATTCATCTTGAATGCACAAAATGACAAAGATACAATATATAAGCATAATATATTAAATGAATTTTTAGTGTAGATGTATCTCCTTCATACACAGAGCACAATGAATTTTTTTTGGAATTTTTGTTACAATAAAGGACCCCACTCTTCAAAAGGAAAGGGATAAGGATTATACCACAATAGTTAATGATCATCTTCATAAGGGAAATGGACATGGATTATAGGTAATACAAGCAGTGGTGAAAATGAAATAGAAAAGTGTAGCCATATAACATTGAATAGAGGAACTAACAATCATGGGAGACTTTGGCAGTTAATGGTGAAGGACAATTCCAATAAGTAATATCTAAGTAATATGTATAGATGTGGCATCAAGTGCCTTATGTATCTATGCTCCAAAATAAACCCAAAGAGTATTGTATGGGGGTAGCATATAGTAACAATGATAACAAACTATGGGTACCAAGTATAAAACAATCCCTCAAGACAAAGACAATATAAGGGATAACATTAGCATTTGATAATGAGCGAAGATCAACTTGTTGGTAGAGCACACTTTTAGAAGCTCTCTTAAAAAATATTGCAGGTATGAGACTTCAAGAAAGATACAACCCTTAGCATAATAAGGGTGAGAAAGAGATCCATAGCAGTCATCTCCAACAAGAACATAGGAAACAATGACCCAATTTGCAACAGAGATCGAATGCATAAGGTCCTCATGAAAGAAAGAAGACATATACAACATTGATCAATTACAATGAGGCTTTAAAAAGTGATAGGATTGGTCACCAGTGTATAGCAAAAGAGAATGCAGGAAGAACGCAATGCTAAAACCATAAAAGAAGACCTTCATTAGCAACCCAGTCAGAACTAGCAAAGATATGCAAATCAATGATAGTCAAGGCATATGTGAGAACATACATGACAATGAACAAACTGATCCATGGCAGTGATACTTCATATTACCAACATAGATTTCAAGTGAATACATTGGCAGTCCTAGGGTAACTATGTCTCATTTCATCATAATAGAATAAAAGTCTCAGTGAAAGTAATTGTTTGAATCCAGAAGAGAGGTAGCACAAAGTTGTAGCAGCATTAAAGGTTTTTATGAAGTTTTGAGTGATCTCCATTGTACATTGAAAAACCATTTAAAGGATATAAAAGAATTGTCTTGCAACTATTACTCATGAAAGATATTAGTTCCTATGCATCAAAAAGAAAGAGTCAGTAGGGTAGTCACAAAGAAGGGGTTATTGTCAAATAAATTCATTCCAAGTTCGCAATACCAGGTCACAATCTTGACAGTGAGCAAAGAAGCCCAATGCAATATAGAGAATTGCAAGCATTAAAGGGTACACCATAGTCCCAAATGTATGCTAAGAAGATATATATTGTTTTTTTAATGGTCAACATATAAACATAGTGAACAATCCAAGAGAAATATTTCACTCAAAAGACTAATGAACAGTCAGTGGCCTCAACTCTATAACTCAAAGAGACATATAAATGATAAAGGAGAGCCAGTCTTCGTGATATCTCAGAGCCCAAGCACAGGGATGTAAAGAATCATAGTCATTCAAACACAAGTGAAGAGTTAGTGTGATAGGACAGAAGCAAGCCACAAAGAAAACAAAGATTGCATTTTGAGATAATGAGCTACATCAGTGCCAAGGAAGAAGAGCAGTGACAATAATGATATGATATGAGTTTAGGAGACACTAATATAGCAGTCCTTGAGCATCATAACAGTCTCAAATTTGAAAAATGAGGGTAGGAGACATTGAAGTAGGGGCACAAACATGAGGTGTAAGTTGACCCAATGGCAATTTACAATGCTACATACAATATCTAGATAGACTACCATAGAAACCATATATAGTAATAAAGAAAATATGACATGGGTTAGTGCAGGATCATATGGGGGCAAAAAGTGGCGATGTGAAAAAAATAGCCTTTTCCACTCGCCTAAAAAAGAGAAAATCCGTGTTGACTTTTTGCTTGGCCTAGGTGTTAGTACACCTTGGCATGGTAAACACCTAGGCAAATCGGATATCCAAGAATATCGGATATCTGATTTTTATAGGTAATTTTAAATTAAAAAATAAACTATATATTATATAATATGTAATATATAATATATATTATATAATACGTAATATATAATATATATTATATAATATGTAATATATAATATATTATTATATTACATTATATATAATGTAATATAATAATATATTATATATTACATATTATATAATATATATTATATATTATATATTACATATTATATAATATATATTATATATTATATATTATATATTATATTATATTATATATTATACATTATACATTATATAATATATATTATACATTATACATTATATAATATATTATATATAATATATAATATATTATATAATATATAATGTATAATATATTATATAATATATAATGTATAATATATAATGCATAATGTATAATATATAATATAATATATAATATATAATATATAATATAATATATAATATATAATATATAATATAATAGATAATATATAATATATAATATAATATATAATATATAATATAATATATAATATATAATATTAATATATCATTATATTATATAATATATTATATTATATAATATAATATTATATTATATACTATAATATTATATATAATATAATATAATATAATATAATGTTATTTTAAAATAATTTAACTATAAGAATCCGATATTCGATATAAAATTGGATATCGGATTTTATTGGATATCCGATTTTCTGAGACAATATAAGTGGACTGTGGCAACCCATGGGTTATTTTTCACCCACAGGCTACACGATTTCTTTCAAATCCAATATCCGATTTTGTGACCCAAATTTGCAAAAAAAACCATTAAAAGGTAGGATTTTTATTGTTTTTCATCATTTTCATTCAAAATATGTTTTTTTCATGAAAACTAGGTTTTTTAAAATCAAATACAAAATTGTTCAAATTTGTTAACTAAATTCAATTGTTTACATTCAATTAGGTTAAAAATGGAGGATAACAGTGAAAACATTGATCGACCACAACCACAACAACCAAATCTTCCTACACAAAACCTTCCTTTGCCAAGCCCCCCTCAATTCAGAATTTAATTGCATAAAATTTGAACTAATTGAGGGGGATTGCAGATGTCTATCATGGGACCCCTCACCTGAACCCAATGTTTGATCCCCTCACGTCAATCATAAAGAGTATAGAAACTGTCACTGAGGAGCACAATGCCACTCTTTTGTGGCAAGATTCTATGAGAGAACAATATGCAGATGGCTTGTCCTATAAGGAGATCAAGGATCTCGAGATATCCAGAGCCGCTATCACCACATTGTTTGTGAATCCCCGCACTGGTCAACCTGTAGACCCCCCCTAAAAAAACTTTCTATTAAACGGTGCACAAATGATGGTATTGTGAAAGACTTTTGGATTGTTGGTGGATGGTTTTCGATAAACCACCCAACAACAATCTTGATGTCCCCTTCTACTTCATCAAAAAAAAAATATGCTGAGTTTGTTTTAGGAAAACATGTGAACTACTTTGACATCCAACCTTTCTAGGGTGTGGGTTTAGGTATGCCCCAAAATAGACATGGGGCAGTCAGAGTAGTTCAGGGCCCATATGTCCCCCCTCCTCCTGTTGATCCCCCACCTCTAGTGCGGCATCCAGATATCATATGTGAGGTAGTGTCACAGACCATATCGGTTATTCACTCTTTGAGTAGCCTTTTGGTTTCTCAGGTTGGTGCAGTAGCTCAACCTACTTTTGATGGTAGCGGTGCATCTGGTGGCATTGACATGTCCTCCTCGGCTCCACACATTTGCGTGACCCATAGTTGTGTCATGTGTGGGCACCTATGCTTGGGTCCAGGTGGTCAACCTGTTGATCCTCCTATGCACACTACAAATTATGAGGTGCATGAGATGCACGATGCACAAGATGTTATGACAGAGACTGGAGGATACCCTAGAGAGTCCTTGCATGCTAGAGGTGAGGAGGCACCTTCATCATACATTGATGATGTAGTGGTAAGATTTATATTTTCACAGTTCATTCTATATTTTAAATGAATATTTATAATCTAGATAATATTAAGTACTAATTTTTATTTACATGGTCTATGTAATAGTTGATGATAGAGGAGGAGTTGACACAGATCCAGGAGGGCACCTTGACAGCCATTTAATTTAGCCTTGATAGCTTTGCAGTACATATATTATTTCACCTAGTCATTTTTATTTTATTGTACATACATGCTCATCATTTATATTGGTATTAATTAGATTATGTAGTAACGTGCATGTATATCTTATTTTACTCTTGTAGGGCACAAGTAGCACGAGTGTGAGGCTATGTGTTTCAGGATCTGGTAGTACAGTTGGAGATAGGGGAAAAGTAATTGAATGAATAGTTTGAATAACTTATAATGATTATACACGTCTTGACATAGATTGATAGTTTCACATACTTGTTGTGTATATGTACAAAAAATTCTTGGCTTCACATCCTTGTTGACTACACCCACTATACCTGAAGATGAAGAAGAAGAAAAAGAAGAAGAGATGCCTCGAGTACATGTGTGTTTATTTTATTTTGTGTTTAGTAGATATAATTTGTTATTATGAGTAATAATTATATGCTAACTTGTATCAATGTCATGTTTGTGAACATATGTAGGTTGTGTATGAAAATATTGAAAACATGCCTCCTCTACCGAAGACATACATCAACAGTCCTCCAAAGATGAAGAGAAAATGCAAAGATGAGATAAACAAGAATAGATCAATTATAGTTCATTTTTATGTTAACTTTTCGAATGTGAGTTATATAATACAACTAATCTTAATCGTGGTTTGTTTTTTCTTGTGCAGGATCCTTCAGAGCTGAGCAGTGCGGCAAAGATCAATTTTGATGATCTATCAGTAGCTTAGGATGTTATAGATATTTTTGGGATGCTTACATGTCTAGTTGGCATTCATATTTTTTACACACATTCACATATATAGACATACATTTTGTTTGAGTTGACGTTTATGCCATATTTGTGTATGGACATACACTTGTAATCATTTGACATTTTCATATATACATAAGTTGATATTTGATCATATAAATTCTTTCTCATGTGTGCATGGTTTTATCATGGTGAACTTTAATATTCAATCTAATAATTAATAATAGTTATTTAATGAACAATACAATTCATTTTATTTCATCATAAGTGTTGTTTGTATAATGAACAATACAATACAATTCATTTAATGAACAATACAATACAATTCATTTAAAGAAAAATACAATTCATTATTACCCTATGCATGCTCCTATTCCCCCCCCCACTCAATCTAACGCTCGTGGTCATACCCTATCGGCGTCGTCCCTAAAGCACCCTAAGTGCTAAAAATTATCAAACTTTGACGAGCCCTAACTTAGAATCCATGGCACCTCTAAACAATCCATTTGAACCTATGGGACCATGAGAGAGGTACCTAAAAAATCCTATCTTAGTTTTTCAAGTTTCCCTACGGTTTTATTAGGGAAGCAATTTTTCAGTTGGCAAAAAATTCGTCAGTCTCATTCAATCGAATGTGTCGCATGGCCAATTTATTGTTCTACTCATCGTGATCATGAACTGTCAATTCCAACATGTCCAGTTAGGAATTATTACCCTATTCATGCTCCTATTCCCCCACTCCCCCACTCGATCGAACGTTTGGGGTCATACCCTATCGACATGGTCCCTTGAGCACCCTAAGTGCTAAAAATTGTCAAACTTTGATGGGCTCTAACTCGAAATTCGTGGCACTTGCGAATGATTTTTTTTGAACCTACAGGTCCATGAGAGGAGTCCCTATAAAATCCTATCTCGATTTTTCATGTTTCCCTATCATTTTATTAGGGAAATATTTTTTTTCAGTTGGCGAAAAAATCGACAGTCTCATTCAATCGAATGTTGTTGCATGGCCAATTTTGCATTCTGCTCATCATGATCACGAACCGTTAGTTCTGACATGTCTAGTTAGGCATTATTACCCTATGCATGCTCCTATTCCCCCCCTCCCCCACTTGGTCGAACGCTCGAGGTCATACCCTATCAACGTCATCCCTTGAGCACCCTAAGTGCTAAAAATTGTCAAACTTTGACGAGCCCTAACTTAGAATCCGTGGCACTTGGGAATGATCCACTTGAATCGACAAGACCACAAGAGGGGTCCCTACAAAAGCCTATCTCATTTTTTCAATTTTTCCTATGATTTTATTAGGGAAACATTTTTTCAGTTGGCAAAAAATTCATCAGTCTCATTCAATCGAATGTTGTCGCATGGCCAATTTCTCGTTCAAGATCTGATAGATGGTCATACTCAAGTGAAATTTCCAAGTCATCATTTGACAAGGATATTGTTTGAGATAAAGGAGTTAGATATTGGGGAACCCACGTATCAACCCACTCACTTGACACACTGATCTCAATCACATCAAACACAACTCTGACAAAAACAAGCCTATGCTTGTATCCAAATGGTCCATGTACTTGCATCTGAGCTGAGAAATGAATGCATCTTTGAAGAATATTTAATTTTTTGGCAATCCGATCCGTATCCCACTGTGCCCTCCTCAACCAACCAAAAGAATCTCGTCACTGTTGAATCAAGAGTAACTCCATTTGACAATGTTGAACTACACCAATCAACAATAGAACGTGCATTAGAGAAATTTGCACGTGAAATCCTCAATTGCTCCTTAACTAGAGCTCTCTTCAAACATGCACCTGCTCCATCATGCTCCCCCTTCCCATGCCCTGCCTCAAAAAAACACCAAGTATGAGGTATACGTCTCTCTACATGCATTCTACTCAACCAATAAAACATACGAGCATTCTTAAATTGACCCGTACAGTTATCTAACCATATGATATGTCGATCAATTGGAATATCTTTCTCATGCAAGAACTCCAAAAAATTCTCAAAAGAATATTGCACATACTCGTAGGAGTGTGATCTATCATCACTCATAGAAAAATGATACTCCTTGATTATCTTCCTGTCCTCTTTTGTACTATCAAGAGCATGTCTATATGTAATGTGAACAAAAATAGCAATCTGGATAGAATTGTAGTACTGAGACTGTACCTCATTTTGTGGTTGCAATGTATAGTTCTCTACAAAATAAACCACCGATACAATAGTGCCAATCGGGAAAGAGTTCTTACACATATTGAACTATTGATCCAACCACTAAGACCTATGGGTGTTCCTTGCATACTTGTAGAAAATATTTTCCTTAAAATCCAAAATAAAATCGGCAACACTCACTTCTCTTGAGACTAATTCGCATCTAGAACCTTCACCTCCACTCTTCAAAGTATATTTCATTGTCTCATATCTTTTTTTCTCAACATAATTCTTTCCAAACTTGTGTTCGCTGCCCTCATGAAAACATGAAACAAACTTTGACAACTCACCACATTGTGAGCACTTTTGATTCAAAAGAATCATTTCTATAGAAATAGTAGCCATCATCTCTAGGGCATAAAAAATAGATCTTGCAAGTCTCTTGATGATCTTGAAAATAGCATTGCACCACACTCCTGCAACATCTCATCAGTATCGTAGAACAAATATGGCATAAAATTTCATGATACATTGAAAAATCCACATGGTACTTGCAACAACAAGTATTACGAGTCTTAAGAGGTACACAATAAAATGGCTTCAAAGAATCAAAGGTCCTTTGTGATATTTGCAAAGTTGGATGTACTTCACAAAAAAAATTGTATAACATTGTTTGGCTTGATTCCAAGAAATGTTTGGGATGTGGTGTGCGGTCTTGGTTGCTGATTCTTAATTTCAAAATGTCCTTTACATTGGGTGATACTCTAGAATTAGATTGCCAAAATTGTTGAATCTCCTCCACATTGTCAGCCAACTTTCTATCAACATATGGAAGCCTCCCACCAAAAGTCCATGTATCATGTTGAAGTGGATCGTCAAGTCTTTGTCTTCATACAAGTGCTCTATCCAAAGTTTTACGGTTTATGTTCAAATCAACACAAGTTTGTCTCATTTGATGATCCTTCCTCAATTGATGGGCTTACTAAGGAGGTTGTAATCACTCTTTGAGCGGCTCTTTTATCTCTTTCCTTGGTATTCTTTCCAATAGAATTGAGAGCATCAAATAGATTTTTGGCAATATTAGAATTTCTCTCCATCTTCTTGCTCATACAAATCTTCAATTTGTTTAGAAATGGTCTCATCTTTATCATCTTTAGCAATTGAACAAAAATTTTGCATTGCTTAGTCAATGTCTTATTGCTAAAATTTTGGTCAAAAAGTTGTGTAGCCCACAATCGAATGATGTTTGTTGACCTATTGCCTTCAAGATTCGCAATAATGTTCTCATCAATTTCAAGTAACCATTTTGGGGTTCTTGAAGGTCTTGGATTTTGAATTTGTCTTTCATCCATGAGAGGGTCTTCATTTTTGAAGTAATTAGGTGTTACATATTGTTCACTTGGTTGAGAAATTCCACCTTCAATGTCAAAGTTTTCCACATTTTCATCTCCAATGTCAAATTTTTCCACATGTTCACTTCCTATGTCAAAATTTTCTACATTTTCACCTCCAATGTCATAAAAAATCATATTTACACCAAAATTATGGACACCTTCATTGTTAACTCCCAAATTTTCACTTTCTATTCTCACGTCATGTTGGGCATTTTCATTATCACTTTCAAAATCTACATTTTTCATTTTCAATAACTTGTTCAACATTTTCAAATTCAATTTCCTCTTCACTTGAAGTTACATTAGCAATATTTAACATACCTTGTCTTCTCCTCCTATGACCTTTTCTATCTCCTTCTCTATACACTTCAATTTAGTCATTTGAAAGCTTTCTTTTGCGTTTAGACTTTTGACGACTACTACTCCCCATTTACCTCCACAAAGATGCTCCTAAATGATTGACAATGTAAGATTTGACTTTAAGAATCTCTCAAAAGCACAAATTTGTCTCAACCTATCTGAAAACTCACGATTGTCAACAGAAAATAGAATGTGAAGAATGTGGGCTATTGGAATCCACAAAATGGCCCACAAGACTCTTTTTTATTTACAAAAAATGGATATTCTATTTTAATACATAAATTTGTTGTCCCAAAAATAATTCATGTTGCCACCTCTTTTTTACTATTGCCACATTAATGGCAGTGGCAGAAAGCAGATATCCAATGAAGTCAAATATCCGATTTCAGTACTCATATTTTAGGGAGAGAGAGAGATTAGGGGAGGGGGTAGGGGATAGAGAGAGAGAGATTAGGGGAGAGGGAGACAAAGGTTAGGGGAAAGGGAGAGAGAGAGAGAGAGAGAGAGAGAGAGAGAGAGAGAGAGAGAGAGAGAGAGAGAGAGAGAGAGATTAGGGGAGAGGGAGACAAAGGTTAGGGGAAAGGGAGAGAGGGAGAGGGAGAGAGATAGAGAGATTAGGGGAGAGAGGGGGAGGTGGGAGGGGGAGAGAGATTAGGGGAGAGGGAGAGAGAGAGAGAGATTAGGGGAAAGGGAGAGAGAGAGAGATATTAGGGGAGAGGGAGAGAGAGAGATTAGGGGAGAGGGAGAGAGAGAGAGACGAGGGGAGAGGGAGAGATTAGGGGAGAGGGGTCATATGACCCCTTAGGATCCATAATGACCCAATATGGTGTCATAAGGGGCCATATAGTGTCTTAAAGGGGTGATATGACACAATATGACCCTTTATGACTCTATACAGTGTCTTTATGGGTCATATGACACCATATGGTGTGGTTAGGGGGGGTCATGGGATACTATATGACCCCTTATAACACCATATTGGGTCATATTATGTCCTAAGGGGTCATATGGTGTCTTAAAGGGGTCATATGACACAATATGACCCCTTAGGACACAATATGACCCATAACGACACAATTTGGTGATGTAAGGAGTCATATGGTGTCCTAAGGGGTCGTAGGACTCAATATGACCCTTAGGACACCATAAAACCCATATCGACCCAATATGGTGTCATAAGGGGTCATATATTGTCCTTAGGAGTCATATGATATCCCATAACCTGTTAGGACACCATATAACCCCTAACGACACCATATAGAGTCATAAAGGGTCATATGGTGTCGTAAAGGGGTCATATGACACAATATGGCCCCTTAGGACATAATATTATCCATAACGACCCAATTTGGTGTTGTAAGGGGTCATATGGTGTCCTAAGGGGTCGTAGGACATGATATGACCCCTTAGGACACCATAGGACCCATAACGACCCAATATGGTGTCATAAGAAGTCATATGTTGTCCTTAGGGGTCATATGGTATCCCATGACCCCTTAGGACACCATATGACCTCTAACAACACCATATGGTGTCATAAGGGGTCATAGTGTGTCATAAGGTGGCAAGATGAACCATTATTACAATATAAAAAGTAGTGCCAATATTGCTTACAAAAATTTGACACCTAAGGGGTCATAGGACACAATATGACCCCTTGGGACACAATATGATCCTTTCCCCCTCCCCCCCCCCCCTCTCTCTCTCTCTATATATATATATATCCCCCTCTCCCCTAATTTCTCTCCCTCCCTTTCCCCCTCTCTCTCTCTCTAATATCATATACTAATTTATTTATAAATTAATATATTGTATATTAATATATTATATATTAATAAACAATAGATTAATTATGTGCAAATTTAGTTATTGAATTTACTTATTAAAATCAGATATCTGATTGTATTGGATATCCGATTTTTATTGTACAAATTTCAAATTTGAAGTTTTGGCTCGAGTTTGCTTTGGGATTTGGCTTGGAAGTGACAAGTCTAAAAAGTCAACTAAAAAAACATGTTTTTCAGTATTCCTTGATTTTCCAGACTTTACACTGGTGGTTGACGACTTTTTTTATAGCCAAAAATGATAAAATGAAAAGGGTTTTTTAAGGACGTTCTCAACTTTCCAACAATATAAGGCTTGTCTTCTTTTGACTTTAATAAACAATTATTATTTATTTTCTAATTGAATTCTAACAAAAGTCGTGATTGATAGACTGATTGAAAAACACTCATAGCTTTCAAACGGTATAACATTTTTTGAATCCAAAACATGCGTCACATCCTATGATTTGTCTACCATAGGGAAAAATTAAAAAAAAAAGAATTTCATAAGGTTTTGACCAAGTTAAGGTTGTTAGACGTAGGAGTTTTTGAATTTTTGAAAAGTTGTAGTAAAAAATTCATAAATAATTATTTGCTTTATAGAAAAATATAAAAAAAATATGTGTCACATCCAGACATGAGTATAATATTTATATTATAAATCATAGAAAAAAAATATTATGATTTGATTGTGATTAGGGTGGTCAGACATATGCCTACTTTTTATCTTTTTCCTGAAATTTGAAATTTTCGTCAAATAAGATTTTTTTTTTCCAAAAAAAACTAATATATTAGAAACTAAATTCAATTTTCTATAGATTCTCTTACATATTTTAAAAATAATGTTCACAAGTTATTTAGATTTTCATGACAAGTTGCATAACTCTGATTTTCTGAAATTTCATTGCTACTTAAGGGCCTGTTTTGGCACACTATGATCCTGCACATACCCACATCCTTTGATAGGTTATTTATTTGAAATATTGATCTACCTGTTAAATTCACCCTCAAATCCAAGCTCACAAAGTAGAATGCTATGATTTAGAAACTCATGTTTAGGTTGTAGGTTATATTGAATACTCATTTTACATCTAATCTTAGATACCAAATTAAATGTTTAATTAGCTTGTTTTATTTAGAGTAGAGATTGAATCATCATGATCCATGCCAATTTTACAAATTGATAAATATCTATACGCACTTGAGCATTTAGATTCACATTTGTGAAGTTTTGTTATTAGTTTGTTCCCTTCTTGTTTTTTGTAGTTCATGTCATCTTTATTTCTTTGATTGAGTTATAAGAAGATTGCAATCATGTTTCAATTCTAATCCTTTCATAAAAGTGTTAGAGGCATCATTATATCATTTTTACTCTTGCCTATATATGTATGCTATAAAATGCTTCATCAAGTTGTCAATAGAGACTACAAGATAATGTTTAGTGCTACTTCAATTTTTTAAAGTTCTTAGTTAGACTTTGACTAGGTGTAAGATTTCTTTTTTGTTGTAACCAAGTCTTCGCTTGATGGTAGTTAGCTACACTCAAATTTGTACCTTCATTTGAATGTCCAAGGATCTTTTTTCAAAGACTTGGATATTTGATAAAGGGTCTTTAGACCTTCAAATGAAGGTCCTCATGGAAAAAAAATTGTACTTTGAAAAAATTGAAGTCCCAACTTTGGGACTAAGTATTATGGGATGACTCTGGTCTTAGAATGCAGTTTTGAATGAGGATATATAAACTAATAGATCACCTCTACCATTACACAATATAAATCTAGGTCCCACAAATACCATTTGTGAATGATAATCCAATATACCATATGCAAAAGGAGTATGTTTTATCTCACTGGTGATATAAACCTTTGGGGAATTGTGTTTAAATCATTGATATAAACCTTTATTATATGTACAAAATAATTCTATTGGTCACCAATAGTTGGAAGGAATGTGTGGTGTAAAAGGAACAATGGGTCCATAAATATGGTAATAGGGGGTATCACAAGTCCACCAAAGAAACATGTGTAGAAAAATAAAGAGTAATAGAATCATTTAAGAAATTTAAATTGGCAATGAATGAGTATTAGGTTGACAATTGAAACTCATTTAATTGGTTTCATATGTTGTCATTGATGGCAACATGTTCCAGCTTTCATTCTTTGGTTTGGTTGTTCACCGACAGACACTTCACCGACACCGACAGGTATCTTCACTGATAGGAAGGATTCTTTGGGTACCTGCATTGGAGGCTGACATGAGCTACATTAAGTATACTTGTATAGGATTCCGACATCATTTGGGAGATTTGGAAATCAATAATTGATTTTGATATTTATGTATATATGTAATTGAGTGGACATGTATATTCATTTTGTAATTATCTATGTAGGCCGACATGATGCATGAAGGATTGTAAGGGTATATAGGCCAGTTGAGCAGATCATTTTGTGATATGTGAAATATAGAAGAATATGATGATGTTTTGTAATGTGAAGAACATGTATATGAGGATATTTATGTAAGAGGTTATTCTGGTAAGGTTTTAGGGTTTTAGAACCGAAACAGTCAGAGCTTAACTAGAACTATATTCAGGAATATGAGATACTATCATTGCAGTTCATTCACTCTTCCAGATTGTAGTCTAGACTTGTATGTAGTCAGTGGCACTCCTCTTTATGTTGAGAAGTGTGCTCTAGGCTATAAGCCTTCCTATGAGTGCAGGCCCCCATATTATTTAATATCTTTTCATATGGCCAGTGGATTGATATTATGGGTCGCAAATCCCATCGGGGTTTTTCCTCTTTGAGGTTTTCCGCATATAATTCTCCATGTTATGGTATTAATTTGTGTGATTGGCTTATTAATTTCTTTACTTCTTTCGATCTTATATGTACTTGTTTACCTGTAATGCCCCACCAGGAAACCCTGAAGGGATAAAACTAAAACACAAGAATAGAGTGCAAATATTTATTTAAAAAAAAAGTTAAAATAGAATAATGACACATTGAGTTAACATTAAGTTCAGATTACACAACCAAAGACTTAACTCGCACCTGAAGGGTTTCCCAACATGATTACCTGATTCAACACTTAACTCAACTCACGCTAATTAATCCAATTAAGTTGATTAACTTAATGACATAATTATACTTAAACAATGGTTAAATTTATTCGATAGGTTAAAGATATAGATAACATGATTAAGTTCATTCATGCAATTTAACCATACATTGCATCCAATCTTAAATTAAAACATATGCCATACATTTAATTTCCATACAAACTTTATTTGCATTAAAAGCTGATGAATACTTTGCATTACACTAAACCTACATTCTTCATGATCCATATACTACATTTATTAACTTCATGCATGCATTTAAGATCAATGTCATCTAATCTACATTATACATTTAAACCATAATGCCATCCATACATGCAAAATTAAAAGGAACCAGATGAACCCAAACACCACATAACACTAAATTGATATCAGAGTTCACCCCTAGTGGGCTACATCTTTGGGTCTGCTCAACTACAAGACCCCTCTAATAAATTATAGGGTGAAGAATACACAAGGTTCACATCAATAACATCCGGCCAATAAGGCATACATAACAAATAATACATATGACCACATAGGTCCAAAAGATACAAGAATGATCCAAAAAGAAGAAAAAGGATCCATCTGAAACATGATAAGGAGAAAATACAAAAGAACAACTGGAGCACCAACGAGACTAAGTCCTCATAACCCATCATAAGAAACCCATGGGATAACAAGAATATCAAGTACTCTCAAAGGTATAAGCAATCATATATGACTCCACAATAGTGCTCCTAGCAAAGACAACACAAACTACACACTAGCAAACATAAGGGACGAGTGTCGTCACATAGCTTGGTATGGTTACCCTGGCAGGTCTACATAGGTCCCGAACCCACCCACTGGGTTACCCTAGAAACCTTTCCCGAACCTCCGACCCATCCAAGTCTCATGTGGACCCAACAAATCCTTTTGTGAAGACAAGGTTGTTGGTTAGCCATTTCAGACCTTCTCATTGCATTCCAAGTCTATACTAGCACTCATCCCATGTGTGAGGCATAATTATATTACTTAGTGTTTTCATCTACTAAACTTCCTAATAAACTATTAAGTTATCACTTATTTAGACACACTTTTGATGGGTTACCTTGCTACCACTTTGGGCGCGACCCCCACTCAAAAGCCACTCTCCCATATGACACTAAACCACAAACAAACGAAACTCCTAAAACCAAGGTATACACAAGGACAAGCATACGGAGTTCAATATGGTAGGAATACCCACTTGGCCAAACAAGTGCTCACATGAGGTGTCCTAACTGATGATTCTCTGACTAGAGACATGACACATACAATCAACCACATGACAACATCCAACACTTGCAATTAAGGACATGACCAATTACAAAATAACCACATGACAATATTCATCATTCACTATCAAGGACTTGCCATTTTTGAAATCAAATGCAATATAGAAAATTAAACACGCATTGACATAAATTTGTAATGACAATCAATTTTCCATATCGCTAAAAATACAAATCGATCAAGTTTTCTAATTGATCTAAATTTCCAAATACAATATTTGAACAAAATCACCATTACATAATAATTTAAATACTAAAATTGCAATTATATGATCGAGCCTATTTTTCAAAACAAAACATTAATAAATGAATTTTCTCATCTAATATCCATATTTCATTACGAGAAAATGTCATCAAATTTCTAACTATATCTATCCATCTTCAATTTCCCCAAATAACATATTATTTAATTTCAAAAATTTCCAAATAATATATTATTTAATTTCCAAGAATTAACAAATAATATAATATTTCTTTTAACAATTTTTAAATACTATATTAGTTCCTTTCTAAAAATTCCTAAATAATATATATTATTTCATTTCCTAAGATTTTCCAAATAATATATATTATTTCATGTCTCTAAAATTTACTAAATAACATATATTAATCCACTTTCTAAAAAATTACCAATAACATATACTATTTCCCTTTTTTACGAGCTTACATTAAAAATATACAAATTCAATATAAATTTAAATATATTTAAAAATTACAATTAAATATTAAAAAAAAAATTCTCTTCTTTTGCCCCCACATCTGTGGTTACCACAATCGTGGTTTCCACAACCGTGGAAAACCACAAACTGTGGTCTCCAAAGACTGTGGCCTCCACAGCCGTGGAGAACCACGACTTGTGGTTGCCACAGTCATGGTGCCATGGGCTGTGGGTACCACAGTGGGCCATGGGTTGAGCCATGGCTCCCCATGCCCAAACACATTTATTTTTTTTGTAAAATAAAAACACTCCCAAATATTTCTGGGTGGTCTCAGACTTAGAGAGAAAATTCTGAGAATTTTTTTTTCCATGATACATAATGATTTGAATATGTTTTTTTTTTTTAACAATGAATTCCCCAAAACATATAACTCAGAATATGGCAGAGAAGATGAAAGATAATGCAATCTTTTTGAAAATAAGAAATCCTAGCAAACTAATATTGGGAAAAAATTACCAGCATACATAGAATGCTCAAATTTGAATGCATTCAGATGAAATTTTCAACCAAAACCTAGTGAGAACAACCACACCCAATTTCCATTTGAAATCCATTTGAGCAAACAATAATTTGATTTGGAAGTGGGAAAAGAAATCTGGGAGGGTTTAAATTCATTATTTAATTTCTACTCTTCCTATTCCATAAATTTAAGGGATTCTTCAAGCAAAACACACCCAGATTTGTTTCAATTCAAAAATAGAATTTCCTTAGCAACCAAGAAATTAGACAGGAATCCTACCTCTATAAGCAATCCTAGAAGTGATTTGGTGAAGAGCCCAACCTCCAATTTCAAGAATTTCTTCTCCCACAAATGCCCCCAAAATCTTCTATTCCAAAAAACAACCCCCTTCAATTTTCTGAAAACCTAGGTTAAAAGGAAATTTTGACCTAAAATTTATTTTTAGGTTAAAATTATTTTTATCCAAATTAAAAATCATTTCTAATTAAAATTTAACCTTCCTAACAACTTTTTCTTTTCTTCCTCATTTAATTTGCTCCAATAAAGTAAAAACTAACATTTTATCACAAAAAGTTAATGAGGGTAAAATATTTCTATTTTCCAATTTCTAATTAACCTTTCTTTCAAAATACATATACTTAATTAATTCATCATTTAAAAATAACCATTTAACCAAAATTGCTACAAATATGAATTTAGCAAACTATTGATTAATCACATAAAGGGGTCCTATTTAATTTAGTCCCTTTAATTTATGAATGCATAAAAACACATTTAATCTAATTAAATACTTGGGATTTAATAATCATTTTATACCAAACGCACAACACACAACTCAAGAAGCCAAACCAAAACACGACCCGCATACTCAACAAAGGGGAAAAACTGACTACGCTCACTTGAGCACGACTAGGATAAAATGTAGGGTCTTACAACTACCTAATTCAATTCCTTTGGACCAATAAGGTACACTCAAACTTGCGAAGCCAAGTGGAGGTGAACCCCGTACCCATGCAGTACTGTACTTGCAATCTCCTACAACAATGAACCACACATGCATACATATAATATTCAATGAAAGTGTTAGCCCAAGATTAATAACACAAATTAGAAGAACAACTAATCTTACATAAGAATCAATGTGAAATCAACATTTACAGGTACACACATTAAGCATAATACCGAACTATAACATTACAACATGGTAAATCAACCATCCAAGAAAGCTACTTAAAAAGTCAACCAAGGTCAAACCGGGTTTAAAAAATCTCATTAGAGAAGGGGTACTACATCCTCCCCCCTAGGTTCTGACTTACTCCTGGAAGTCGCAAGGCTAGAAGGAAAACATGTAGCACACATTAGCCGTGAAACTTTTTTTTTTTTTATTAAGTATCATAAAACATTAGTTACAAAAAATCAGAAGACTTGACTTGAGAACACACAACCAAGTTAATGAGTTAAAAGACAGAGTGTAGACAAAACCATGTCAGATGAGATCGCAGGCCATATTATAAGGCCATATACATAGGATGCAGCTGAGATACAAAATTACAAAAGATGAGAGCCATAGCAGAATGAAGCATAAAGGATAGACAACTAGCTAAATAAAAAGGAAGACTCAGGATCATTGTTGTCACCCATGGGGGGAGCCATGCAGTCCAACCTAGCTCCCCCTCACACCATACCAACACATTTCCTTCAACAAACTGATCTCTAAAGGGGTGGGAAGGTAGACCTTCGAGCTCTAGCTCAATACAATCCTCCCTTTGTTGTCTTGCCTCCATCTCCTGCATAAATCTCATCAGCCCTTGCTCAAAGTGTGTCTTGTTGCTTCCCATATGGTCTAAGGTGAAGCCATGGAAGAGCTCTCAAATGAATACAAGAGTTGTTCCATTCTTCAACCATCTATCAAATTTGTCTTTGTCTAGTCATAGAACCACCGTGACCTGCATAGGAACAAGGTAGCGAATGAGTCTCCTAAGAGACTGACTGAGGTATCTACCCTTTCCAATAAACACATCATCATTCCTAGATTTCCAAATGATCCAAAGAATTTCCAAGGAGAGAACAAACAAAAAAAAATTAGCATATTTCTTGCCACCTTTAACATAACCAAGTACCATCTCCTCAATAGAGAAATATTTATTATTAAGTGAGATGCCAAACAGATTCCAGACTTCTTTAGAAAAATGACATTCAAAGAAAATATGAGGCATAGATTCAGGGATTCAACATAGTTTACACAATAGGGGGTCACCATTGCTATTTTTGAGTGGCAGTTTATGGAGCAGGAGTTTCCAAGCAAAAAAAATCTTTTTTGGCGCAGTCGGGTTAGACCAGAACCTTGAAAGACTAGCATACCATTTTTTAGGGTCCCAGGAGAGATTCCAGATGTTGTTAAGGTGCGCAAGAATATCAACAGAGTCAGCAAGGGTAGAGTAAATCCTTTTGGTCTTAATTAGCGGGAGGGGGTGGTGCAGGAGCACCTAACCCAAATGTACACCAAGATGTTAACTATCATGTCATGAATCATTTCACTCGTATTTTGAGTCATTTTGTGAAGCATTGTAAGACATTTGCTCAAGATGTGTATTTGAGTCCTAATTGGGCCTAGGAGGTAAAATTTGTATAAAAAATTCATGAAAGGGTAAATAATATGTAAAAGGTTGTTTTGAGTCCATCTAAATGTATTTGAAGTGCATAGGCAAAGATTAGGGGTCATATTTATCAAAATGTCAAAATTGTCAATTGTGTCAAAAATGTTGTCAAGCACAAATTGCATTATAAAGTTGCAAACCAAGGATGTAATTGACCTTAGTAGTTGTAAATGCCATGTGGATGTGCTGAGGTTATAAAAACCATCATTTGGTCAAATCCAAGGGGGTGTGTGTAAGATTGGAGGAAGGAAATGAATAATATTTGAAGTTTTTACACACTCCACATTGTTTTCTAGGTATTGCAGTCTGATCATTCACATTTTTCTTTATTTGTATCCATTGGAAATTTATTGGATATGATAATGGAATGAGTTAAATTTTTTTTTCCCTTTGGTTTCATTTAATTTCAATCATTTTGAAGCAAGTTATGCAAGATTTGGTGAAAACTGTCAAAAACCCTCCAAACTGGGTTTGTGGAGAGTTTCACTAAAATATTTTGAATGCACCATTAGAAATTATTATAAATTTGGTGTTTGATATAGGTTTAAATTATATTTTAAATTAATTCAGTTTCAATGTGATTGGTTAAGTATTTTATGAGATATTTGATGCCCTAGGCGGATTGGGAATGCAAATTTCTTGTTTTTTCTGTAACAGTCAAAACAGTCTCGGTGAAGAGACCATAACTCGTAAATCCACCATTGGATTGTTCTCAATTTTTGATATGGTTTTAAAAACCTAGTATTCTACATCCACACTAACGCAATCGTCAACATATACTTGGGTGTGAAAGTTATTAATAACAAAGTACGAGTCTATCAGACTAACATTAACTCGGACAACATAATGCATTGTTTGGGTCTTGAATAATGTCTAAAGGGTTATAAATGATATGAAAGATTTGATATTGGATTGGTTGGTTGATAGTAATATTTTTGGATGCCTCAAATATATCAAGGTTGTAGAGTGATGATTATTTTGGGTCATTGAGCACTCTAGGATTGAGACTCCATGGTTGATTTGGGGTTCTTGGTTAGTTTTTCATGATGCTTTGCATTAGGGGGGAGGCATCTGTCCAGCAGAGGGAGGATGTTGGGGAGAGTGAGAAGGGGGTAGGAGAGGAGAGGATGGGAGCTAGTGCAGTTTTGAGAACATTGTAGGCTCTGGCTCGGGAGATGGGAAGGCTAAATTTGGAGCTCAAAGCCTCCCAAAAGATCAGAGTATCATCTTTTAGAATGTATTCAAAAGTGACCAATCCTAGGTTGTGCCATTTCAGAGAAGAACATCCTTGAAGATAGGCCAATTGTTTCCCATTATGAAGAGTGTTCCACCATATAGACCTTCCCAAGTTGAGAGAACCCCTGTTATCGATAATTTTCCTATTACTGATGTATTGTTTGACATGGTTCCAAGCCTTCCATATAGACTTGAAGACTTTTGATCCCGTAGGGGAGACCTCAAACTTTCCAGTAATCAGGTCTCCCATGGGTAGGTTCCATTTTTTTGCCATTTTTGGGGTGGAATGCTGAATATTGTATCTAACAAGAACTTTCCAAGGTTCATGGCCATCAAGAGCTTTACAAATCCATTTGGCAACTAGGGAAATTCTTTGGAATTTAAGATCTTTGAGGCCCATACCTCCCTGTAGCTTAGATCTGACACACCAGTCCCATTTGACAACATGTTGTTTCCTGTTACCCTTCCCATCTGACCAAAGAAAATTTCTGATTTGTTTTTGTATGTAGTTGAATTGGTAGTTACTGAATATCTAGGCTAAAGAGCAGTATATGTTATATGAGGATAATATTTTTTGACAAAACTAGAAGCGACCTGCCAGGGAGAGAAAGTTCTGGTTCCATTTAGTGACTTTTTTATCCACCTTATTCCTGAACCATTCCCACATTTCTTTCAGATTCAAGGAAACAGAGAAGGGAATACCTAGATATCTGATGATAGTGTTTGGTCCTCCCCACTTCAATTCAAATTTAGACATCTAGATAGGAGGGGAGTCTGTCCAACCTAGCAAGGTAGATTTATGGAGAGCAATTCTACTGCTTGAGGCTTCACAAAAAATTTCAATGTTATGAAGAAGAGAGGATAAGTTTTCCTCATCCAGGTTGAATAGAATAGCTATATCATCTGCAAACTAAACATTGATGATTTCTTCTTTATTAGGGAGGGAAATTCCTTTGACCTTAGGGGATAAACTGTAGTCCTTTAGAACATAGTGCATAGCATCAACAACTAGAACAAATAGGGTCAGGCCAAGTGGACAACACTGTCTTATTGACCTGGAAAGAGTGATGTTGCCAGATTTGTTCCCATTTACATCAACAACAACATTGGCATCATAGAGTAGTGTTTGCAGAATCTTGCAGAATGACTCGGGGAAGCCCAAACTTACTAACATATGAATTATGAATCCCCACTCTATTCTATCATATGCCTTCTCAAAATCTATCAAGAGCATTTCCCCATTTTGACTAGAGACAATAGCCCACTCAAGTGATTCCCAACAGGTCACCAAGTTCTCAAGGATATACCTACCTTTAACAAAGCCTGTTTGGGTGGGGCTAATTATTTTTGGCAGAATTTTAATAAACCTGTTGGCTACCACTTTGGCCAAAATTTTATAAGATACATTTAGTAGTGTGATAGGCCTCCAGTTCTTAATCAAAGTCTTGTCTCTCTCCTTAGGGATGATATTGATAATCCCTCGATTGATTTCTTTTCCTAGTGATCCTTTGCTAATATCCTCCAAATATAGGTCATGGAGGTCACCTACAATCCATTTATTGTTTTTCTTATAAAATTCCATTGGGAAGCCATTTGGTCTAGGGGATTTGTCATTGCCCATTGAGGAGATGGCCTTTGCAATTTCCTCCCTTGAGATAGGGTTCCCTACAAACTCATAGTCCTCAACATTAAGTTTTTTTGGGGTCAACAGCTTAATGAGCTCCCTAACAACCGTATAATCATTATTTATTTCATCTAAAGTGAACAGTTTTTGGTAGTAATGGGAGAAGCAGTTTAGGATCTCTTGAGAGTCTGTGATATGAGTGTTGTTATCCCATGTAGCATTGATGTTCTCTTTTTCCTATTTTACTTTGAGCAATTGGAAGAAGAATTTGGACCCCTTGTCTCCCGAGTCCAACCAATTTAATTTGTCCTAGTTTTTAGCCCTCTATTTTTCTGGTTCTGAATCTTCCTGAGGTGGTCCTTGATTGAAACTAGAGTGTTAGTAAGATTTTCATCATTAGGGGAGTTCTAAAGATTCATTTTGGCTATACATAGATCCTCCTGAAGCAACCTTTCTAGCCTCTTGGAATCCTTGGCCTTCATTTTACCCACTGTTTGACAAAGACTAGTCCAAGTTTTAATGTTTAGATTCCATTCATCAATCTTAGAGAGCTGATTCTAATTCTTCTTGTTAAATAGTCTGATAAAGGCCAGGGCAGAGCAAAGGTCCTCATCCTCAAGGAGTCTAGTGTTGAGGTTGAAGGAAGGGGGTTTTGAGGAGGTGGGAAGACCAGCTGGAGAGAGGTCGATTCCCATTATTATTGGGTGGTGATCTAATAGGGTATATGGGGAGATAGAGTAATGATCTCCATTAGGGCCTTTGTTAATATCAAAGTGGCATTTATTGAGGTAGAGTCTGTCCAGTCTGTAGTAGATCCTTTTATTTAGTTGTTGGTAGTTATACCAAGTGAACCATACAGTGTTCAATTGGTCTTTTCTTCTAGCAATAGGGTCAATAAGGTGTAATTTATTAATCATTCTGTCCTGTTGTAGTCTTTCCATTCCCTTCCATTAAAATTTGTTACCACCTTTTTTGTCATTGGTTGATTCAACCATATTTAAGTCCCCCCCCAATAATCCAAGGGATATCCTCTAGCCCTGCTAGCTAGTTCCACAGTTCTCCCCTCTCTTTATAGTCATTCGGGGCATAAACAGAACAAATTCCAAACTTCAAGTTTTCCAGTTGAATAGAAACACATATAGCCCTAGCACAGGGGGGTTGCCCCCAGTTAACCACTTTGTTGGCCCAATTAGGACTAAGGAGTATTATTGTGCCTCCTTTACCCTTGGTATGGTTAGTATAAAAGGAAGTAGCCTCCCTCCATATACATTTAAGGCCGATTTGCAGGGTGAAGCCCACAACTTTTAGCTTTTGTAAGAGGAGGCAATCCATATTCTTATGTGCATTAAGAAATCTTTTTATGATATATTTCCAATCAGAGGCCTCAAGGCCCCTGATGTTCCAAGAGATTGTTTTCAACATGGCTCACTTAGTTGGGTAGGGCCAATTTGGGATTTAAATCCCTCAAAACATTTAGGCCAATCCTCTTTATTTGTGATATTGGTAGCATCAAATGCAATAGAGGAGCAAGGTCTACCTCTCTTTTTCCTTGCCTCAGATATTTGTTCAGGACCAAGGGATTCCTTCCTGTTAGCACTGTCTTTACTGTTCTTAGGAGATCTCTTCCTTCTATTTTTCCTATTTTTAACCATAGTAAATCCCTCTTGAGTATTTGCCAGTCCTTGTGCAAATTTAGTGTTTCTAGGGGTGAATGGGACCATGTTGATCTCCTTATATTGAGTGGTAGTTTTCTTTGCCTTCAGGGAAATAATAGGGGTGCTGGAAGTACAAGAGGTATTACTAGAAGGGTCTCTCCTAGAGGCCTCTGAGATACTGGAAGCATCTAGAGGGATTGCTGGGACCTCATCCATAGTAGGTCCTCCCACTTCCCCTTCCGGGGTAGGGGTTTCATCAATATTGAGTCCAGTAAGATCCTTACATGTGGGCAATTCAGGGTCCTAGACCAAGGCCTTGCTAATGGTATCTTCTATAGTTGGATCACCCCTATCCATGTCCTCAAGGTTAGGTAACTGCCATTGAGATGTTTGAATTTCCAATTTCTGTTTAAGAAGATTTTGCTCAAGAATTTTTCTAGCTTCAGCTGCTTTTCTCAATTTTTCCATCACCAACTGTTGTGCATTCTGATTTCTTGAGGTCGAGAGAAGAACAAGGGTTCCAACAAACTTAGAGGGGCTAAAGGGAGGAGGATGGGCGATGGAGAGGGCTTTCTTGATAGCATTGCTATAGTTCAAGATGGAGTTAGCCATCGAGGGGGCCGAGGAGGGTGGGGGAAGGTCGTGGGGAAGCGGGGAGGGCATAAGAGAGAGGAAAAAGTAGGGGGGGTGAGGAAGGAAGATGAGAAGGGGAAGATGAAGGAGTCTCAAAGGGAGAAGACCTAGTTACAGAGGGGGGAGGGCTAGAAGAGTGAGTCTTAACCCTGGTAGTCTTGTTTGCCAATAAAGGGCATTTACTTCTAAAATGACCACTTACCTTACAATAATGATAGGCATCAATTCCACCAATATATTCAATCAGATAGCAGAAGGTTTTATTGTCCAAGCTTATAGCAATTTCAGCAGGGTAGACCATACCTGGTTTAAGGGCAATGAGTAGTCTAGCGTCAAGACGAGGGAGCACCAAGGTGGAGGAATCAATTTTTATAATTTTCCCCAAGGGTTCTGAAACTTTGTCAATACAAGACCAGAGGAATGGGGGGATATTTTTAATGTTTATCCATTTCGGGCAGGATAGGATGAGAATTTCATCATTACAAGCCTTAGGGCCCCAATGAACAGCTCTAAAAGATGAGTTCCCTACCGACCAGAACTACTTATTTACAATTTTGCTTTGGCTTTCTTTATTGTCAAAAAGAATTACAAACAAACCCTTTTGAATCATTCTACAAAATGAAAAATGAAACCCTAGTTTATTTACCCACACATCTTGCAGCCATTTGTTCATGTATTGACGAGATGGTATATTATTTACATCAAAGGTGACAAAAAAAATAGCCGAATCCCTAAGCATCAAAATCTCAAAAGAAATGGAAGAAAGCATTGAACCATTAGGTTTAATGATGATGCACTTGGAGGGGGAGACCTCACCTTGTGGTCCCACAAAATTGGCTTCATCTTCATGTTGGTGAGCGGCTTCAAACTTTGCATCTTCAAGGAATGGAAACCACTTGCCCTCCACCACCCAGCTGAAAGTTTTCCGTTGCACTCACTTGTTCTCAGAGGAAAGAATGGTCGGTTTAGGGTTGCTTCATTTGATTTTGTTAGGCTCCATTAAATGCAGTATGCGCAGTAAATGCTCAAGGGCTTCCCAGCAAAGCTAGGGAGCCCTCACATGCGGTGGTGTCCTGCAATCAGCAGCACCTCCGAAGTTCTTGCCCTAGTTGCAGAGCACCCCTTTCTCTTTTGAGAATCTCTTCTGTGAAACTTATTTAACAAATATCAAGTTGCATATATGAATCTTTTCATAGATAAATGAAACATTATTGCTAAATCCTTTACGAATGCCATTATCCATTGGTAAGATACATCTAAATTCATACATTTTATAACATTCTAGGAACTATCTATAATCATAGCAGTGAAACAAGAATTTTCTTCCTTTCATCACACCAAACTAATGCATTAATTGAGGTAAACAACAATTACAACACTCATCTACCAAATACGACAAGAAAACATGCCATCATGATCAATTTTTTTTACCATTCCATCCTCTTCCTAAAATTTTATCGCATAGAAATAGCTTCAAATTTCAAATTCTATAACCAAGTTAACTTTCATGAAATAAGAGAAACATATATAACACAATTACTTACACTTTCTAGGCATATAAAAACCTTTCCAATGACTATATCCCATAACATAGTGACAAAATAACACATTTTACTCCATGTTTATCACATAAATAACCATCCACATTACTGGAACGTACAACTCATAAGGCCACATGTGAGCATGTCTAATGCTCGGTCATAGATAACATGATAGTTCTGATACTTAATGTTAAGTATAGATTCCAAGCTGATAAGATGAGAGGGGGGGGTGAATCATACAAACTTAATCTTCCATAAAAACATCAGATTCAACCTCGGTAACATATACTTCAGTGATATAACCAAAAATGTTAAACATGCAAACTCAAAAGCATATAAACATCATAAACCTCATAACACAAGATTTAATGTGGAAACCCAAATAGGGAAAAACCACTGTGGGATTTCGGACCCACTAAGAAATATACTCTTCTAGAGTATGCTCGGTTAAAAGCAAATCTTGTTAAAGATTACAAACACATTGCTAGATGTGACCCGGTTAAGGGATTTCCCTCAGATCTATTAGGATCTTCACCTTGTTAGAAGTGACCTTGTTAAAGGATTTCAAACACTCAATCAGAATGTCACCTTGCTAGAGGGTTTTACAAATAAGACTGTTAAGTCCACTCGGTTAAGAGATTTTCTGTCACTTCACAAAATAATAGTAATAAAAATATATTTGCAACTTCACATCTAAAATGCTAAAGTATATTCTTATTTGCTCAATACAATCGAGACATAGAACTAATCTTGTCCATCTATTGGGATCTATACTCTGTTATACAAATAGTTCTTCAAGCTTATGTGCTTGGTAATTACTATGTAGCATCCATGTGCATACACTTGCCCGCATACATTGTTTATCAACAATTCCCTATTTATAAACAATTGCCAACCGCTTAATCTCCTTGATCACATTTCCCATGATCAATCATAGCCATCAGATCTTCAAACTTTGACCAGGTTCAATGTATTCTTCGATCTAAAAAACATTTTACCCCTCCTTGGAACTTGCATACATTTCTTGGAATTTGTGCTAGGGTATGCGGTTCAATCTGCGTTGTAGATCTTCATGTCGATTTTCCGTTGCCATAGATTCTTTAACAAACTTTATGCACGACATACCAATCATTTAATCAGTTCCAGCTCATCAGCTCCCTCCATTAAATAATGCATGTAACCATTTGATGCATTCTGTTACAGCTCGATTACAACTCGGTAAATACTAAACTTTACTCGGTAGACACTCTGTCTTCATTAACCGATAGCGATAACCTTAGGGTTTACCGACTAGGTTCTTTTCTTGGTAACATAGTATAGTATTAACTTTACAATAAATAACATATGTATGATGTCAAAACAATCTGAACATCATGATCTCATCATTGTCTAACTCAGTAATAGTTGCCCATTGAATAACTTATTCATCCCCTTATTCATCATATTCTTTCTGTGTCTTTTACCGACACCTTTATACTTATCAAATCATACTTCTCAAGATATGGCAACATTATACTGATTTAGAAAATCAATTTCTTGACATCAATGACAAAATAATAATATTAAGACAGTAAATCATCCTTAATTAGTTATATCCATAATCATCAACAACCTTCTCAATATCCTTATTGAAATGCCAACAATCTCCCATTGTTTGTTATAATGCCAACAATCTCCCCCTTTGGCATTGATGGCAAAACCAATTGATTTGACCTAATTGATTTGAATTGTTGTGATATTCTGAAATGCTGAAATGCTCTCCCCCTGTCATCAATCTTCTCCCCCATACATTATACTTCTCTTTTCTCAGTCTTTCTTTTCTTCAGTCTTCTCCAGTCTTCTCCCCCTTTGACAACAATGCCAAAAAGTAAAGAACTAAAACATAATTTCTTCCTGTATGAAGTGATTTCCTGTTGTGATGTATCAACTTAGTCTCGGTCAGAGCATTCTGTCTTCAATTCCTATTTCCTGTATTATTTCCTACACACCTTTAGAAAACCTCCTGAAGTGTGTAAATCAGCATCAACTCCTAAAAGATATTCTATAGAGTCATCGAACTGATGCTTTCACTGAACTCGGTCAGTGAATGGAAGATAGGGGTAGGACCCCTAACTTACTTCTGAGATACTCAAAAGTGTCCCTCAGTAGTGGCTTGGTGAAGATATCTTCTATTTGTTCCTTTGTGCTAACATACTCCAACTCCACTTTCTTCTCTTGAGCTTCTTCTCTAAGATAATGATATTTGATAGAGATGTGTTTCGTCTTAGAGTGCATAACATGATTCTTTGAAATGTTAATGGCACTAGTATTGTCACAGAATATAGTTACTGGCTCAATAACTTTCTCATTTATACCATCCAACAATTGTTTGATCCATGCTATGTTGGTACAATTTAATGTTGCAGCAACATATTCAACTTCTGTTGTTGACTGTGAAACACATCCTTGTTTCTTGCTAAGCCAACTTACTAGTCTTTCTCCTAAAAAGAAAGCTCCTCCACTTGTGCTTTTTCTGTCATCAATGTTGCCTACCCAATCAGCATTAGTATAAACTTTTAAATCAAAGTTATTTCCTTTCTGATATACTAAGCCATAATCCTCAGTGCCTTTCAAGTATCTAAAAATTCTTTTGATTATTGTCATGTGTGTTTCCTTGGGATTTGCAGAGAATCTTGCAACTATACCTACTGCATGTGCTATATCTGGCCTGCTGTGAACAACATATTGTAGCTTTCCAATCATGGATCGGTGAAGTGTCACATCAATAGATGCAGATTCATCATTCTTTGATAATTTACAGTTGGTAGTCATAGGAGTACTTACTAGTTTTGAATCCTTCATTCCAAATTTCTTCAAGATTTCCTTTATGTACTTGGATTGAGTAATGAAAATGTCATCTTTCATTTGCAGTATTTGTAAACCTATAAAATACTTTATCTCACCGATTAATGACATCTCAAATTCTATGCTCATTTCATTTCAAAGTTCTTGCATAAAGAGTCATTTCCACAAAATACAACATCATCAACAAATATGGCTAAGATCAGTATTCCATTTTCATCATTCTTCATGTACATATTGTTGTTCTCACTTGTGCTTATAAAACCAATCTTAATCAAATAAGAGTGCAATCTTTCATACCATGCTCTAGGTGCTTGTTTCAAACCATATAATGCTTTGTTCAATTTACATACCTAATTTTTACTCTTGTCTTCAACAAATCCTTCAAGTTGTTCAATAAAAACTTTTTCTAATATACCATTCAGAAATGCAGATTTGACATCCATTTGATATACCTTGAAATTTTTGTAAGTAGCATATGCCAACAATGTTCTTACTACTTCTAGTCTAGCCACAGGTGCAAATGTTTCACCATAATCAATTCCTTCTTCTCGGGCATAACCTTTGCAAACTAGTCTTGCTTTATTGTGAATGACCTCTCCTTTTTCATTCAGCTTGTTTCTAAAAATCCACTTTGTACCGATTACATTTTTGTCCTTCGGTCTTGGGACAAGTTTCCATGTGTCATTCTTCTTGATTTGATCAATCTCTTCTGTCATAGCATTTATCAAATCTTCACTGTTAAATGCCTCTTTCACTATTCTCGGCTCAAATTCAGATATTAGACATGTGTTCTATCTCAGTTTGTTCGTTGTCATAACTGGATCATCCTTATCTCCTATAATCTGACTTGACGCATGATGTCTTATGACATATTTGGCTAATACAGGCTTGGTAGGCTCTGTATGATCTTCTTCATCACTCAGTAACTAGATATTCTCTTCATTTTCTTCAATAGTTTTCTCGATAAGACTTGTTAGTTGAACATAGACAAATTCATCATAGTCTTCTAGTTCCTTGGAATTTCCTTCATCATTTTTTTCTGCAAATTCATCAATTTTCACATGTGCACTTTCTACTATTTTGTTAGATGATTTGATCAGACATTTAAATGCTTTGCTTCTAGAAGAATAACCAAGAAATGTTCCTTCTTCACTTTTCTAATCAAACTTGCCATTTCTATCATCTTTGTGTACATAGCATCTACTTCCAAAGATTTTGAAATAACTTACATTAGGTTTCTTGTCATACCAGATTTCATATGGTGTCTTCATAGTTCCTTTCTTCACTTGTACTCAGTTCAGGGTGTAAACTGCTGTGCTTATTGCTTTTCTCCAAAATGTTTGTGGCACTTTCTTTTCAATCATCAGGGCTCTGGCACAATCTACAATAGATCTATTTCTTCTCTCAGCTATTCCATTTTGTTGTGGAGTTCTTAGTGCAAAGACTTGTCTTTTAATACCATGATCATTGCAGAATAAGTTGAACTCATCAGATGTGAACTCTCCTCCTCTATCTGATCTAAGACATTTCAATTGTCTTCCTGTTTCATTTTTAACTCTTGCCTTGTACCATTTAAACATTTGAAAAGCTTCTGATTTTTCTTTTAAAAACATAACTAACATCATCCTTGAGTAATCATCCACAAATAATATGAAATATTTATCACCATAATAACTTTGAACTTTCATAGGACCACAAAGATAGGTGTGCACAAGATCTAAAATTCCCTTAGAAGTGTAAGACTTACTTGTAAAGCTTGATCTTGTCATCTTACCCATCTGGCATCCTTGACACATAGCATTCTCAGGTTTTTCCAAACTCTGTAGACCTCTTACTCGGTGCTTCTTACTTATTTTGATCAGATTATCAAAATTTACATGACAAAACCTTTTATGCCATAACTAGGTATCATCTATCTTTGCATACAGACACTTATTATGAGTTGAGTCAAGGTGAAATGTGTTACCTTTTGTTTGTGTCTTGGTAGCAACTAACTTTCCATTCTTGTCATGAACTTTGACAATTCCTTTCTGAAATTCTATTCGGTATCTTGTATTGTTTAGCTATGCTACACTCAACAAATTGTATTTCAAACCTTCAACCCATAAACATCATTGGATCTTGCATTGTCAAGAAGTGTTATAGATCCTTTACCTTTTACTAGACATGGTGCATCATTACCAAATCTTACATAGCCTCCATCATAATCTTCTAACATTAAAAACTTGTGTTTATCACCAGTCATGTGATGTGAGCATCCACTATCTATGATCCAAGAATCATTAGTATTTATGTGAGATATTAGGGATTTTTCTTCATACCTTTCTTCATCTGATCCATCTTTGATAGCCACATAAACTACTTCCTCTGATTTATCATCATTGGATTCCTCATCAACTATTAAGCATGCCTTTCTATCTCTTCTTCTGAAGTCTCGGTGTCCTCTGTAATGATTGTTTTTCTGTCTATCATCTTGGTAATCTCTCTTTTCAGTAGAATCTTTGTTAGGATAGTTAGAAGCCAAATGTCCTATCTTATCACAATTGAAACATTTCAAAGGTAGTTTTCCTTTATACTTACCTTTGCCTCTCGGTAACCTTCTGGCTAATAGTGCTTCAAACTCTTCTTGCTTTCTGATTTCCTCATACAGTTTGTGTACGTCCTCCATGTTCTTACAAAATATTTCACTTTCTCCACTGTGATCTCCTTCAGAGTACTTATGCTTTCTTTCATTGTAATTATTAGATTCATCAAGATGAAAAGAACTAAATGTAGATTCAACTTTATTTACCGAAGACCCACTATTATCAAAATTACTTAACTCAAATGCATGTAGCTTACCAATAGTAGCACCTAAAGAAACTAGCATATTGGGTACAAACCTTAATTCATTGATTGTAGAGACTCTGATTGCATAAGCTAGTAGAAGGGTTCTTAACAACTTACTTGTTATATACTTTTCTTCAATGGTTCCACCTTTGATTGACAATCTCCTTTAGTCTTGTACTGTACTAAGTTATGTTCTCACCTTCATTCATCCTCATAGATTCAAGTTGCCCTCTTAGACTGTCCACTTTTTCTCTTTGAACATGTTCATCACCGCCATATACAGATATGAGCTTGTCCCACATTGCCTTTGCATCATTGCAGCCTTCTAGATCATTAAACTCTGAGTCGGTCAATGCAGATGTTATTTCAATCATTGCTTGGATATGTTCTTGCTTTGCCTTTATCTCTTCCATTGTCAATGGATAGGTGTTCGGTGTAATGAAATCATTCTCTAGATAATATACAACATATTCTCCAACTCCTGATAGGTGCAGCTTCATCCTTTTCTGCCATGTAGAGAAACTTGACTTGTTTAGCTTCGGTGCATCCCTCTTATACATCTTTGGATCTTTGCCTCAAGTACCTTTAAACTTTTCTTTCGGTGTCCAAAGCTATGATACCATTTGATAGTTTTGATACTTAATGTTAAGTATAGATGCCAAGTTGATAAGATGAGAGGGGGGGGGTGAATCATACAAACTTAATCTTCCATAAAAACATCAGATTCAACCTCGGTAACATATACTTCAATGATATAACCAAAACTGTTAAACATGCAAACTCAAAAGCATATAAACATCATAAACCTCATAACACCAGATTTAATGTGGAAACCCAAATAGGGAAAAACCATTGTGGGATTTCGGACCCACTAAGAAATATACTCTTCTAGAGTATGCTCGGTTAAAAGCAAATCCTGTTAAAGATTACAAACACATTGCTAGATGTGACCTGGTTAAGGGATTTCCCTCAGATCTGTTAGGATCTTCACCTTGTTAGAAGTGACCTTGTTAAAGGATTTCAAACACTCAATCAGAATGTCACCTTGCTAGAGGGTTTTACAAATAAGACTGTTAAGTCCACTCGGTTAAGAGATTTTCTGTCACTTCACAAAATAACAGTAATAAAAATATATCTGCAACTTCACATCTAAAATGCTAAAGCAAATTCTTATTTGCTCAATACAATCTAGACATAGAACTAATCTTGTCCATCTGCTGGGCTCTATACTCTATTATACAAACAGTTCTTCAAGCTTCTGTGCTCGGTAATTACTATGTAGCATCCTTGTGCATACACTTGCCCACATACATTGTTTATCAACAGTTCCCTATTTATAAACAATTGCCAACCGCTTAATCTCCTTGATCACATGTTCCATGATCAATCATAGCCATCAGATCTTCAAACTTTGACCAAGTTCAATGTATTCTTCGATCTGAAAAATGTTTTACCCCGCCTTGGAACTTGCATACATTTCTTGGAACTTGTGCTAGGGTATGCGGTTCAATCTACGCTGTAGATCTTCATGCTGATTTTCCTTTGCCATAGATTCTTTAGCAAACTTTATGCATGGCATACCAATCATTTAATCAGTTCTAGCTCATCAGCTCCCTCCATTAAATAACACATGTAACCATTTGATGCATTTTGTTACAGCTCGGTTACAACTCGGTAAATACTAAACTTTACTCGGTAGACACTCTGTCTTCATTAACTGATAGTGATAACCTTAGGGTTTACCAACTAAGTTCTTTTCTAGGTAACATAGTATAGTATTAACCTTACAATAAATAAGATATGTATAATATCAAAACAATCTGAACATCATGATCTCATCTTTGTCTAACTCGGTAATCATTGAATAACTTATTCATCCCCTTATTCATCATATTCTTTCTGTGTCTTTTACCGACACCTTTATACTTATCAAATCATACTTCTCAAGATATGGCAACATCATAGTGATTTAGAAAATCAATTTCTTGACATCAATGACAAAATAATAATATTAAGACAGTAAATCATCCTTAATCAGTTATATCCATAATCATCAACAACCTTCTCAATATCCTTATTGAAATGCCAACAATCTCCCATTGTCTTTTATAATGCCAACATAACATGCACGATCAACATCTTTGTGCCTGATCTCAAAACAAAATAAATAATCATAAACATCCAACAGATCACTCAAGGGCTTGATGGTGCTAGGGCACACACATAGCAGTGATACCTTCCATACAAGACCCTCATGACCATCCCTTGTTGAGTAAGGTGATTAGCCTCCAAGAGATAGTCACCACACATAGGTAGGTAGTGGATCCTAGATGCGTCACAACCTCACATACCCCCATCCTCAAGGTTCCCTATGTCTACTTCCTTGTATACACTCAACACAAACCACCTCTTACGTCCTTGGAGAGGAATTCACATTTCAACACAAGACCAACATATGAAAACAATAAGGATAAACTAGTTTAGCCACCAAGATACAAATGAATAAAGATAATAAATCAACAATTCGAACAGTAAGGCAAGAAATATCCAAAATTGCAACACTAAATCAAGTAAGAAAAAGATTGCAAGATCGTGGCTAAACCTTCAAAGTCAAAATAGAATAAATTGTTGGCCCACATAAGAAATAAATAAGAATATCATAATTGCACATAACATCACTATGTAACTAGA
The DNA here is from genome assembly GCF_030272615.1 of Cryptomeria japonica. Taxonomy (NCBI): domain Eukaryota; kingdom Viridiplantae; phylum Streptophyta; class Pinopsida; order Cupressales; family Cupressaceae; genus Cryptomeria; species Cryptomeria japonica. The sequence goes on from NC_081413.1 coordinate 281,067,970, forward strand.
ATCTAGTCACCAACGATGAAGGAGATAACAATCATCTAGCTATTGTAGTATCTCATCATGTGGTGTGGCCTAGTCACACATCCACATGGCATGGCAGTGTGCACCTCAACATCACCCTGCATCACATTGTCAGCGGCATGGATCTACCGTAAACAAGTTGGTAGGCCACATGGTAATGCCTACTACATCTCGCATTGTGTCTCAACACGACAAGGCAATACTCAAAGTGGAGAAGGTACACAATGGACGTATCCTGCATGGAAGTGTACGTCATGGAAAAAGGCATGTGCAAGTCACATCCCACATAGCAACGTACCTCTCAGGATACTCGTCGTAAGCCAACGGTATACATGGCTAGGGTTCCCCCGCATGTCTACCAACGCTTGCCAACTGGCAGCTCATGTGGAAATAACATACCTTTCATGAAGACAAGGAAAAAGATCCTCCAAGTTACATCATCATTATGCTCAAGAAATGCCATCAATATTCTCAAATAAAAGAGGGGAAAAGTTTGGCACACGTAAACCATATAAGTTGGTTCATGAAAAGGGAAAGTATTGAGTACACCTTTAATAAAGTTTCATTATATAACTATATTTTTCCTTGAAATAGAGAAGCTAAATCCACTTCGCACCGCCATTACTTGTATGCCAAAAAATACCATTCAAGGAATGGTGACTTCTAATACTACCCCTTTACATACTGAATTACCAACAACCCACAGGTTGGCACTCAGTAGGGTAACAAATAAGCAACATCACATAAACAGTATGGTTTCCCCATATTCATAAGTAAACATATCCTCCATGGTTGATTACTTCTCTATCCCATGGCACACATAGCAAGCACTGGTTTCTCACAATACACCACGAAAGCACCAGCACTGGTTTATTCACATTTACGGGGATTACTTTTCAGTAACACTATCATCTACTCAAGTAAGTTCTTTATTATGTTTCCCACATGAATAACTGAATAAAATTTATTTTTAGATACAAGTACTATAATTCTTTATTATTCAAATTAAATAAGGAAGTAATGTCATTCTTATATCTTTCACTAATTCCACTCAGCATTCATATTCACATTACTAACCATGCAAAATTTCTTTTTGAAGCTCAAGACTTCCATCTTTCAATATGAAGCCAAAATGCAAAAATACATTTTCATATGGTTTATATACATTCTATTTAAATCAATGCATTCTTTAGTAGCATTTCTAAAAATCTTATAATCTAGGTAAGGAGAAGGGAAAGTAGTTTGATAGTCAACCCATTTCATACACATGCACAAAATCAACAAGATCACACAAACATGCTTAAATTTCTCACGACATGCCTATCATCTTAATTGTATGGTTTTCATTTCACTGTCATTTTAGAAGAATGCCAATTGGCCTAACATGACATTTCCAAATACTATGGTTGCAACTCAATGTCCTAAATTTCCAAAAAAAAAATGAAATCAAGACAGACTATCTTTTCGTTTATGCAAGACCTCTTGCAAACACTTACTAATCTTAATCAATACAACATATATCATAATCTGCAACCTTTCATCAAAAATCAAAGTATGATAAGAAGGTGGAAGAGGAGTTGTCAACTAAATAATACATATTTATGCATGCACATCAAACATGGTTCTCATTTGCACCTTCTATTCATACTAAGTCAAATTTTTTTATATATATATCCAAAAGCAAGTTCAATATAGCATTGTTCAAATAGGTCCTCAATTGAGTTGGTAATATGAAACACATAAATAAATCTTTCATGAACATACATCCTTACACTCCTAGCCAATATAACATGTTCCCTTTCACACATCTTATTACAAACAAGACAGTTTCACATATCAACTATTCGTACATTATCACACATTACCTAAGATGGAAATTCATTATGTTACTCCTACAATACACATGGTGAGTTTATTTATGAAAAACATATAATTTCCTCCCAATAACCATCATGATCTTTTAAACCTATAGCCCTCTTATTATCTAAATACATAGTAGAATCATTAAGCTCACACAAGGTTTAAAGAAGTCCCAACCATTCTCTCTCAATTAGAGAGCTTACACAAGTGATAAATATACATATAACAAAATTTTTAATTTCTATAGAGAAAGAGGAGGAAAGATGATAAACATTCAATTCATTACATCATAAACACTCAACATCTACCATACAAGTCCTTCAAGTTCACAACACTAAGCTGTATCATAATCATAATAAAAGCACATTTCATACTTCCATATTCAAGACAAGCACTATCCAACGCAATGGGTTAGTCTAAAGAGTACATCAATCAATAAGGGAGGTACATATTGTTGGGAAAAATGGTGTCTCAACCTTGCATTTATGCGAGGTTACTATTTATAGTAAGTTTTCATTTGAGCACGAAATGGTGCGAAACTCTCCCTGAAGCTTCTGGTTGGTTAGATAAGCATTCCGGTAAAGTTTCGTCGCAAGGTCACAGCTAGTTTTGAAGATATTAAAGTTTTCGTCTTGGAGGGGTGCAATAAAATATTTAAACTTAATTTTGGGGACTTTAGAGGCTCCAAAATGCCCTGAAAAGTGGCCGTAACCGGCGAAGCGGGTTACGAGGTGATAGAGCACTTCGCAAGCTTTCCGGTGCTTCAAACGGTTCGTCAATCGGACACCCGGTTCTCAAGTTATGGCCTCTAGAAGTTTGTACTCCTGAAATAGGAAAAATAATTTGTATCGGATACATAAATGAGCTATAAAAGGGAGCGACACGTGTTGATGTGTGCTTTAACATGTCATAGAAGGGAGATAAGGTCGGCTACACCTTGTTGGGTGGTTTTAGCCCATGGTTTTGTAATACCGTTTGACGGTTTCTTGTATTGTATCTCCTATTTATGAGGTGTGTGAGATAGAGGTTGTGTGTAAGAGTCTTATGGCTATTGAGTTGCCTCTGAATCTCTGATTAGTGCTACTCCTGCGAAGAGCTTGCTCTGCAAGTATTTTGTAATCTGTTTTTGATTGCTGAATAAAATATTGAGCTGCTTTTGGAGGGTGGGGTTTTTCTCCCGAAAGGGTTTTCCCCACGTAAATCATTGTGTTGTGGTATGAATGCTATTATATCTATTTCTATTTTCTGTAACTGTTGTAATGATATGATAAAGTTTTGCATTACCCTCCTCTCAAGGTTAGTGTAGGAAGTTGTTTCCGCTACTTAACTTCCTTACAAGTGGTATCAGAGCCTGATCACCTTTGGTTTCTATTGTGGGCAGTTGGGTTTTTTGAACTAATTCAGATTTGAGTGGGAGCTTGTGCAGAAGACACTTTTTGATCTTGTTGCAGGAATATTCAGATGGCGAGTTCGTCAGGGAGAATAGAGGTGGAGAAATTTAATGGAAGTAATTTTGAGATGTGGAAGCTAAAGATGGAAGATCTGCTAATAGATCGAGATCTTTGGGATGCTGTTGACGCGAATGTCCAAAGGCCCTCAGATCCTACTGCGGCAGCTCAGTATGATGTTATGGACCGAAAAGCCAAGGGTCTAATCAGACTGTGCCTGGCAGACTCTGTTCTAATCAATGTCCATGAAGAGAACTCTGCAAAGAAGCTATGGACTAAGCTTGGTGAGATGTATCAAGTGAAATCTTTATTAAATCAAATTTTCTTAAGAAAGAAACTGTATTCTTTGAAGATGGAAGAGGGTGGACGAATTGCAGACCACCTAGAAGCATTCAATATGATTGTGGCTCAATTAGTATCCGTCGGTGTTAAGATGGACGAGGAGGAGAAATGTCAGATCTTGCTTTGTTCTTTGCCTGATTCGTGGGATTCTCTTGTTATGGCTATCGGTAGTACTTCTGTTGTTTTGAAATCTGAAGACGTGGTGGGTGCCCTACTCGGTGAAGAGATGCGAAGGAAGGTATCCATCAGTTCAAAGGAAGCCCTAACCGTTCGTGGAAGACCTAAGGATAAAGGCAAGAAGAATGAGAAGCGCGGCAAGTCCAAATCTAAAGGGAGATCGAAATCTCCTGGAAAGTCCAAAGTCATTTGCTGGAATTGCGGTAAACCGGGTCACATCCGTAAGGACTGCAAAGAAGAAAAGAAGAAGAAAAAGAAAAAGTTCGATTCTGATTCTGAGTCCGACAAGGAAGATGGCGATGCATTTATTGCGGCTTTGGCGACTCATGCAGGTAATGATGCCTGGCTAATTGACTCAGGTGCATCTTTTCATATGACTTCCAATAGAGATTGGTTTTCTGAATATGAAGGATTTAATGGAGGTAAGGTGTACTTGGGTGATGATTCACATTTAGACATTGTTGGTCGAGGTAAAGTTAGAATCAAGTTTTCTGATGGTAGAATAAAAAGGATTAATGGTGTGTTGCATATCCCTGGATTAAAACGAAACCTGTTATCTGTGAGCAAACTAATAGATGCAGGTGTGCAGGTAGTCTTTTCTGAAACAGGATGTAAGATGATTAAGGGTGCTATGGTAGTTGCTAGAGGTGTCAGGTTTGGCACTTTGTATAAGCTTGAAGCATACACTGTTGAATGTAATAGCACTTCTGTAAAAAGTAAATCTGCGGATACTTCACTGGAAGATTTGAAGGTTTCACCTTCAGCAGATGGAAATGGTTTTTGGGTACCTAAGGGTGCTCTTTCGTCTGAAGCAAAGTTACCTGCAGAGAAGACTATGTTATGGCACCAGAGACTTGGCCACATTGGAGAAAAGGGTCTAAGGACCTTGAAAAATAAAAATCTTGTTGAAGGTTTGAATGATTGTAATCTTGACTTTGATTTCTGTGAGCATTGCATTTATGGAAAACAAAACCGCGTTCAGTTTTACTCGAGTTCTCATAAAACTTGTGGTGTTTTGGATCTTATCCATTCTGATGTGTTTGGTCCAGTAGATGTCTCTTCGATTGGAAAATCCACATATTATGTTTCATTTATTGATGATTTTAGTAGAAGGACATGGGTATATTTTCTAAAGAGTAAATCTGAAGTTTTTAGTCGTTTTAAAGAATTTAAAGCAATGGTTGAGTTGCAGACTGGAAAGAAAATAAAATGTTTGAGAACTGATAATGGCGGTGAGTTTTGCTCTAATGATTTTGATAGATTCTGTAAAGACTGTGGAATTAACAGGCAGAAGACAACTCCGTATTCTCCACAGCAGAATGGAGTTGCAGAAAGAATGAACAGGACACTGATGGAGAAGGCTAGGAGTATGTTGAGTGGTGCTGGTCTCGAACAAAAGTTTTGGGCTGAAGCTGTTGCCACTGCTTGCTACCTGATTAACAGGTCTCCTACATCAGCTCTTGTTGATAAAACGCCTATGGAAGCATGGTCAGGTCACAAGCCTTCATTGAGACATCTTAGAGTTTTTGGTTGCGAGGCATATGCGCATGTGCCAAAGGAGAAGCGAACAAAGTTGGAGAACAAGGCTGTGAAATGTATCTTCATCGGGTATAGTTATGGTGTGAAAGGATACAAGCTTTGGGACCCTGTTGCACAAAAGGTAATTCACAGTAGAAGTGTTATTTTTAGAGAAATTAAGTCTCCTTCTGTTACATTGCAGCCAGAACAGACTAAAAAGGAAGATGCGATTCAACTTCCTTCTACACCTGAAAGAGTTGAATCAAGACCCCTAGATAGGCAAGAATTTGAGGAGAGCTCGTCTAGCTCTGAATCTTCAGAAGAGGAGGAAGAACCTCCAACTCAGCTTGTTCGAAGGTCTACAAGACATAGACAACCACCTGAAAGGTATTCACCTGATGATTGGAGATGTATTTTTGCTCTGAATACTAGTGTGGATGAACCAAAATCTGTAGAAGAGGCATTAGGTATGAATGATGCAGAATCCTGGAAGATTGCTATGGAGGAAGAAATGGCAGCTTTGAAAAAGAATGATACATGGGATCTTATACCATTGCCTGAAGGACGAAAACCTGTTGGTTGTAAATGGGTGTTCAAGAAAAAGATTGGTTCAGATGGAAGCATTGAGAAGTATAAAGCAAGGTTGGTTGCAAAAGGCTACTCTCAGGTTGAGGGTGTTGATTACGGTGAGATATTTTCTCCTGTTGCAAAAATGACATCCATTAGATTTTTGCTTTCTATTGCTACTGCTTATGATTTAGAGGTTGAGCAAATGGATGTGAAAACTGCTTTCCTTCATGGTGATTTGGAGGAAGATATTTATATGACACAGCCAGAGCACTATGTGGTGAAAGGCAAAAGTAATTTGGTCTGTAAATTGAAGAAATCTTTGTATGGCCTCAAACAAAGTCCTAGGATGTGGTACCAGAAATTTGATACATATGTGTTGAGTTTGGGATTTGAACGTTCTAAATCAGATCACTGTGTTTATTATAAATCTGATGGTGATCTTTTCTTATTCATTGCATTGTATGTTGATGATATGTTATTCATTGGTAAAGGGAAAGGTATGATTTCAGAACTGAAGTCTCAGCTCGCTGCTAAATTTGAAATGAAAGATCTTGGTGCAGCAAAGCACATTCTTGGGATGGAAATTAGAAGAGATAGGGCAAACAGAAAGCTATGGCTAGGCCAGAGTAAGTATGTGAATTCAGTGTTACAGAGGTTCAACATGCAAAATTGTAGACCATTGAGTGTTCCTTTTACAGTTGGAACGAAACTATCTGTTTCAGATTGTCCTACATCCCCATTGGAGATGGAAGACATGAGCAGAGTGCCTTACCAAAGTGCGGTTGGAAGCTTGATGTATGCTATGGTCTGTACTAGACCAGACATTGCCCAAGCAGTGGGAGTACTTTCTAGATATATGTCTAATCCTGGTAGAGTTCATTGGGATGCAGTCAAAAGAGTCTTCAGATATTTGAAGGGTACTTCAGAGTATTCTTTGTGTTATCATGGTAATTCAGTTGGAGACATGACTTCCCTTGATATCCATGGTTATGTGGATTCAGATTGGGCAGGTGATATTGATAGCAGAAGATCCACCAGTGCTTATGTGTTTACTTTGTTTGGTGGTGCAATTAGTTGGATGAGTAAGCGACAGGCTGTGGTTGCTTTATCCACTACTGAAGTAGAGTATATGGCAGCTACTCATGCTTGTAAAGAGGCCATTTGGCTTAAGAGACTGTGTTCAGATATTGGAATAAAACAAGGTACAGTGACAGTTTACTGTGACAGTCAGAGTGCAATTAGCCTAGCTAAGAACCCGACATTTCATGCCCGGACCAAACATATTGATATTCAATATCATTTTGTTAGAGATATGGTCGAAGATGGTAGGGTGAAGCTGGTTAAGGTGGAAACTTTGATGAATGTTGCAGATGCTTTAACTAAGGCTGTGAGCACAGAGAAGTTCAGATGGTGTTCAGAGTCTATGGGCCTTATGGCCCCTAGCAATTGATTCTTTGTGTTGACATTCCCTTCCGCTCATGCAAGGTGTTCGACAAGTGGGAGATTTTTTGGGAAAAATGGTGTCTCAACCTTGCATTTATGCGAGGTTACTATTTATAGTAAGTTTTCATTTGAGCACGAAATGGTGCAAAACTCTCCCTGAAGCTTCTGGTTGGTTAGATAAGCATTCCGGTAAAGTTTCGTCGCAAGGTCACAGCTAGTTTTGAAGATATTAAAGTTTTCGTCTTGGAGGGGTGCAATAAAATATTTAAACTTAATTTTGGGGACTTTAGAGGCTCCGAAATGCCCTAAAAAGTGGCCGTAACCGGCGAAGCCGGTTACGAGGTGATAGAGCACTTCGCGAGCTTTCCGGCGCTTCAAACGGTTCGTCAATCGGACACCCGGTTCTCAAGTTATGGCCTCCGGAAGTTTGTACTCCTGAAATAGGAAAAATAATTTGTATCGGATACATAAATGAGTTGTAAAAGGGAGCGACACGTGTTGATGTGTGCTTTAACATGTCATAGAAGGGAGATAAGGTCGGCTACACCTTGTTGGGTGGTTTTAGCCCATGGTTTTGTAATACCGTTTGACGGTTTCTTGTATTGTATCTCCTATTTATGAGGTGTGTGAGATAGAGGTTGTGTGTAAGAGTCTTATGGCTATTGAGTTGCCTCTGAATCTCTGATTAGTGCTACTCCTGCGAAGAGTTTGCTCTGCAAGTATTTTGTAATCTGTTTTTGATTGCTGAATAAAATATTGAGCTGCTTTTGGAGGGTGGGGTTTTTCTCCCGAAAGGGTTTTCCCCACGTAAATCATTGTGTTGTGGTATGAATGCTATTATATCTATTTCTATTTTCTGTAACTGTTGTAATGATCTGATAAAGTTTTGCATTACCCTCCTCTCAAGGTTAGTGTAGGAAGTTGTTTCCGCTACTTAACTTCCTTACACATATGACTCTCTTTGCAATAAGAGTAATCATAGACCAAGATATCTAATAATAAAACAAAGCACATATAATCGCTCAAAAGCATCAACATCAAGAAGGTGAAAGCAAGGTGTGAACACACATGTTACACACAATTAGGATTTTCTCAAAATAATACGCAAAAAGAACAGAGCACGAGTCCTCAAGATCTTCAAGATCCCATGCCTCAATCACAAGCATACAATAGGAGGAAAAGCATACAATGTAAGATCTATACACCTCACACCAACTAAGGGCACAAGCAACACCAGAGATCCCAATGTTTGCAACATTGGCTCTGATACCAAATGTAATGCCCTGCAAGGAAACCCTGAAGGGATAAAACTAAAACACAAGAATAGAGTGCAAATATTATTTTTTTAAAGTTAAAACATAATAATGATACATTGAGTTAACATTAAGTTCAGATTACACAATGGAAGACTTAACTCACACCTAAAGGGTTTCCCAATTTGATTACTTGATTCAACACTTAACTCAACTCACACTAATTAATCCAATTAAGTTGATTAACTTAATGACGTAATTATACTTAAACAATGGTTAAATTTATTCGATACATTAAAAATATAGATAACATGATTAAGTTCATTCATGCAATTTAACCATACATTACATCCAATCTTAAATTAAAACATATGCCATACATTTAATTTCCATACACACTTTATTTGCATTAAAAGCTAATAAATACTTTGCATTACACTAAACCTACATTCTTCATGATTCATATACTGCATTTATTAACTTCATGCATGCATTTAAGATTAATATCATCTAATCTACATTATAGATTTAAACCATAATGCCCTCCATACATGCAAAATTAAAAGGAACCAGATGAACCCAAACACCACATAACACCAAATTGATATCGGAGTTCACCCCTAGTGGGCTACATCTCTGGGTCTTCTCAATGGAAAAACCCCTCTAATAAATTATAGGGTGAAGAATACATAAGGTTCATATTAATAACATTTGGCGAATAAGGCATACATAATAAATAATACATATGACCACATTGGTCCAAAAGATACAAGAATGATCCAAGAAGAAGAAAAAGGATCCATCTGAAAAATGATAAGGAGCAAATACAAAAGAACAACTAGAGCACCAACGAGACTAAGTCCTTGCAACCCACCATAACAAACCCATAGTCTAACATGAATATCGGGTACTCTCAAAGGTATAAGCAATCAGATATGACTCCACAATAGTGCTCCTAGAAAAGACAACACAAAATGCACACTAGCGAACATAAGGGACGAGTGTCATCACATAGTTTGGTATGGTTACCCTAGCAGGTCTCCATAGGTCCTGGCCCCATCCATTGGGTTACCCTGGCAACCTTTCCCGAACCTATGGCCCATCCAAGTTTCATGTGGACCCAACACATCCTTTCGTGAAGATAAGGTTATTGGTTTACCATTTTAGGCCTTCTCACTACATTCCAAGTCTATACTAGCACTCATCCCATGCATGAGGCACAATTATCTTACTTAGTGTTTTCATCTACTAAACTTCCTAATAAACTATTAAGTTGTCTCTTATTTAGACACACTTTTGATGGGTTACCCTACTACCACTTTGGGCACGACCCTCACTTGAAAGCCACACTCTCATATGACACTAAACCACAAACAAACGAAACTCCTAAAACCAAGGTATACACAAGGACAAGCATACGGAGTTCAATACGATAGGAATACCCACTTGGCCAAACAAGTCCGTAGACGAGGTGTACTAACTCACAATTCTCTGACTAGAGACATGACATATACAATCAACAACATGACAACATCCAACACTCGCAATCAAGGACATGACCAGTTACAAAATAACCACATGACAATATCCATCACTTGCAATCAAGGACTTGCCATTTTTGAAATCAAACGCGAATACAGAAAATTAAACATGCATTGACATAAATCTGTAATGACAATCACTTTTCCATATCGCTAAAAATACAAATCGATCAAGTTTTCTAATTGATCTAAATTTCCAAATACAACATTTGAACAAAATCACCATTACATAATAATTTCGATACTAAAATTGCAATTATATGATCCAACCTATTTTCCAAAATAAAACATTAATAAATGTATTTTCTCATCTAATATCCATATTTCATTACAAGAGAATGTCATCAAATTTCTAACTATATCTATCCATCTTCAATTTCCCCAAATAACATATTATTTAATTTCAAAAATTTCCAAATAATATATTGTTTAATTTCCAAGAATTGACAAATAATATAATATTTCTTTTTCCAATTTCAAATACTATATTAGTTCCTTTCTAAAACTTCCCAGATAATATATATTTTTTCATTTCCTAAGATTTTCCAAATAATATATATATATATTATTTCATTTCCTAAGATTTTCCAAATAATATATATATTATTTCATGTCTCTAAAATTTACTAAATAACATATATTAATTCACTTTCTAAAAATTTACCAATAACATATACTATTTCCCTTTTTTACGAGCTTATATTAAAAATCTATAAATTTAATATAAATTTAAATATATTTAAAAATTAAAATTAAATATTAAAAAAAAATACTTTTCTCTTCTTTTAAAACCACATGCGGTGGCCCCCACATCCGTGGTTACCACAACCGTGGAAAACCATGGACTATGGTTACCACATCTATGGAGAACTGTGGTTCTCCACAGACTGTGGCCTCCACAGTCGTGGAGAACTAGGACTTGTGGTTGCCACAATCGTGGTGCCATAAGCTGTGGGCACCACAGTGGGCCGTGGTTTGAGCCATGGCTCCCCACGCCCAAACACATTTATTTTTTTATTATTTTTTTTCTAAAATAAAAACACTCCCAAATATTTCTGGGTGGTCTCAGACTCAGAGAGAAAATTCTGAGAAAATAATTTTCTAGAATACATAATGATTTGAATATATGTTTGTTTGTTTTTTTAACAATGAATTCCCAAAAACATTTAACTCAGAATATGATAGAGAAGATGAAAGATAATGCAATCTTTTTGAAAATAAGCAATCACAACAAACTAAAATTGGGAAAAAATTACTAGCATACACAGAATGCTCAAATTTGTATTCATTCAGATGAAATTTTCAACCAAAACCCATTGAGAACAACCACACCCAATTTCCATTTGAAATCCATTTGAGCAAACAAGAATTCGATTTGGAAGTGGGAAAAGAAATCCGGGAGGGTTTAAATTTATAATTTAATTTCTACTCTTCCTATTCCATAAATTTAAGGGAATCTTCAACCAAAACACACCCAAATTTCTTTCAATTCAAAAATAGAATTTCTTTAGCAACCAAGAAATTAGACAAGAATCCTACCTCTATAAGAAATCCTGGAAGTGATTTGGTGAAGAGCCCAACCTCCAATTTCAAGAATTTCTTCTCCCACAAATGCTCCCAAAATTTTCCATTCCAAAAAACAACCCCCTTCAATTTTATGAAAACCTGGGTTAAAAGGAAATTTTGACCTAAAATCTATTTTTAGGTTAAAATTATTTTTAATCAAATTAAAAATCTTTTATAATTAAAATTTAACCTTCCTAGAAGCTTTTTCTTTTCTTCCTCATTTAATTTGCTCTAGTAAATTAAAAACTAACATTTCTATCACAAAATGTTAATGAGGATAAAATATTTATATTTTCCAATTTCTATTTAACCTTTCTTTCAAAATACATATACTTAATTAATTCATCATTTAAAAATAACCATTTAACCAAACTTACTACAAATATGAATTTAGCAATCTAATTATTGATTAATCACACAAAGGGATCATATTTAATTTAGTCCCTTTAATTTATGAATGACACATTTAATCTAATTAAATACTTGGGATTTAATAATCATTTTTTACCAAACGCACAACACACAACTCAAAACTAATATGGATCTCGTGGAAGAGGAGGTCTCTGAAAAGGTTTTGTGCTCTTTGGGAACTGACCTGGATTTAATTCATAAGAGCCTACCTTTTTCTCCTTCGTTAAACCCTTCTGAGGTCCCTATCAATTCCCCTTAGGATGTTTCAAATCGAGTGGTTCTTCAGGAAGTGGCTCAACCTCTTCATTCTTCCCCAGCCAAAACACCCATTAGATCATCAATTGCTCAAGTTCAACTGAATTTCCCTAATGTTTTAGTGTCCCCGGGTAGGGGTAGACCTCCAAAGAATCATAAAACTCAGCTAGAAATAAATACGAGCATTCAACAAGTTTTGTCATCTTCGTTCAAGAAGACTTCCAAGTTGTCATTGGGGAAGGGAATAAGTGGTGGTTCCCTTAAAAAGAAGAAAATGTGTGTTATTAGTCCTCCAGTGACTAGATCTGTTGCGGTCAAGCGAAGCTTAAATAAAAGCTTTGGGGAGAATTGTTCATCTCCCATTTCAGAAAAGAGGGGAGTTTCGACCTCCCCTCAAGACCAATGAAGTTTATTTCATGGAATGTTAGGGGCTTAAATGCCCCTAACAAGAGACACTTGATCAAGTCTCAGTTAGACTTGGTTAAGTGGGATATAGGTTTGTTCCAGGTGACCAAACTCTCGTTACAAAATTCGGATTTAGTTTTTTCATCTTGGAAAAAGTGGAAGTTTTTCTCATGTCGGACTGTTGGGGCATCGGGAGGCCTTGCTTTGTTATGGAATGATTTTGTAGTTGATGTGAAGTTGGTAGCGTCCGAGCCAAATTGGATGTTGTCTTTAGTTTCCCACAGAGCTTCTAGCTTTAAAGTATGGTTGTTTAATATTTATGCCCCCCTAGGTATCTTGGCCAAATATGATCTTTGGCAAGTACTCATTAGGGTGTCAGCCCCCCTTAGGGATCATTCTTTTGTCATTTTAGGGGGAGATTTTAATGCTATCTTGGATGTTTCTGAAAAATCGGGGGGGATTATTCCAAACAAGAAGTCAATAGAGGATTTCAATGCATTCATTTCTGACATGTCTCTTTTTTATTGCAAACCTAATAATGGTCTTTTTACATGGACTAACATGAGGAAAAATTTCTCTCAGATTGCGGAACGTTTGGACAAACTTTTACTCTCTTCTAATTGATTTGATTCTGACATTGAGTCTTTTTCTTCCTTCCCCTGTCTGGGTCAGATCATTTCCTAGTTTCGCTGACTGTCGTCAGGGATAGATCTTCCTTCAAAATTCCATTTAAGTTTGAGTCAATGTGGTTCGGGGATACCTCTTTTCTTCCCCTCCTACGTCAATGGTGGGGAGAGGATCCATTTTTAAGAGGGTCTAGAATGTTTCAGTTGGTCAAGAAGATCAGTTTTCTAAAAAAACATATTAGGAGTTGGAACTCTCTTCACTTCAAGAATATTTTTGTAAAAAAACAAAGGATTTTAGATATGTTAGAAGTCTTGAATAGGAACGTCTTGCAACATGGTTTGGGTTGTAATGTATTAGATGAAATCAGGTCTCTTAGGAGTGAACTTGATGAAATTTTGGCTAGAGAAGAGGTCTATTGGAGATAGAAATCTCAGGAGTTATGGTTAGCTGATGGGGATAAGAATACAAATTTTTTTCATGCTAGCACTAAAATGCAAAGGGTCAGGAGTAGGATTTCTTGCATTTAGGATAGTCACCTGGGAATATTCTCTCAGATGATGGGGATATTTCTAGGGAAGCAGTTAAGTTTTTTAAGAATCTTCTTTCATCGGAGAATATTGATGATTCTAGCAATATTTCATCTTTCATTCCCTCTCTTGTCTCTTCTGAGGATAATAAAATGTTAATGTCTCCTTTTTCATTAGATGAGGTTAAGAGGGAAGTTTTTGCTATGAATCCAGATAAGGCTTCTAGGCCTGATGGTTTTACTCCTTTGTTTTTCCAAAAATGCTGGGATTTTGTGGGCCAGGATGTTCTTTTGGCTTTAGAGGAAGCTAGGAGAAATAGGTCTATTCTTAAAGAATTAAACACTACCTTAATAGTAATTTTACCTAAAAAGGAGGACACTAAAACCTTTGCAGATTATCATCCTATAGCTTTATGTAACACTATTTATAATATATTTTCCAAGGTGATTGCTATGAGGCTAGCCATTCTTTTACCAAAAATTATCTCCCTCGAACAAGGAGGATTTGTTCCTCATAGGGAAACTCCTGAAGGGGCTATTGTTGCTCATGAGGTCTTACATTCGATCTCTGCCCAGAAATATCCTACCATGATCCTTAAGTTAGATATGATTAAAGCCTATGATAGGGTTGAATGGAAGGCATTAAAAATAGTTCTGGTTAGGTTGGGTTTCTCCTTGGCTTGGATGAAATGGATTATGGCTTGTATCTCTTTGGCAAGGTTCTCGGTTCTCATTAATGGGTCCCCTTGTGGTTTCTTCCACTCTTCTAGGGGTTTAAGGCAAGGGGACCTGCTCTCACCTTTTTTATTTATCTTATTAGCTGAAGCTCTAAGTCGAGCAATTGGCTCAGCCCAAGAGAATGATTTATGGAAGGGTATCAAAATTCAGAATTTTGATCAGAGGATTTCCCATTGTCTTTTTGCTGATGACACCCTCTTATTTGGTTGTGCATCCTTGAAGGAGGCTCAAGTTATAGATCAGGTGATCAGGAATTATGTAGCTTTCTCAGGCCAGATGGTTAATAAGGAGAAATCTAAGATCTTTTTCTTAAATACTCACTCTCTGCTTCAGGATAAGCTTCAAAGGTTTTGGGTTTTCCAACAGGGGGTTCTCCCTTGTAACTATTTAGGAGTTCCCTTTTTTGCTAATAAGGTTAAGGTCAATTTTTGGGATAAAGTAGTTTCAAGGGTGTCGAAGAAAATTTTGGCATGGAACCACAAATGGCTCACCATGGCTGGGAAAATTGTGCTGATTAATTCTGTTTTGAATGCAGTGCCAATTTACTTAATGTCAATTCTAAAGGATCCTAAGGCTATTATTGTTAGTTTAAAGGATACTTTGAGGTCTTTTCTTTGGAATAATAATAGGGATGGGAAGTCTAGGATCCCCTTGTTAGCTTGGGACAAGGTCTATCTTCCTAAAGAACTAGGGGGGGCTAGCATTCGCAGTTTGGAGAGTCAAAATTTGGCTCTTGGGGCCAAGTTAGTATGGAAACTATATGATAATCCACTTTCCCTTTGGGCTAGAGTCATGTTCGCCAAGTATCTTTCTAATGGATCTAGGGAGTCTTTTTTCAGGGCCATGACTTTGCCTAAGGGGTTGCCTATTATGAACTTCATGAGTAAATGCAGAAGTGTCCTGTTACCATATCTTTCTTGGGTCATGCACAATGGTTCAAAAGTTAGATTTTGGGATGATGCTTGGAATGGTTATTGTCCTATGGATTCTATTAGGGATTGGTCTCCCTTGAAATCAATACTTTTTGATAAATGGGGGGTTTTTCTATCAGACTACTTTAATGTAGTTCAATATGGAAATTTGGTGTTGGCTAAATGGAAATCGATTGAGTTTCTTCTTGTTAGCCCTAGCTTGAAGGTAGAATTTTCTTTGACCCTCAAAGATAAAATCATCATCTTGTCTAAGAAGGATGATGAGCTGATTTGGACTAAGAATTCTTCTGGAAAATACTTAGTGAAAGATGGTTACAATTCTCTTATGCCGGCTATGGTTCTCTCCTCTTGGCCTTACAAATTATTCTGGCATCCTACATGCCTACAGAAGGCTGGAGCTTTTGCTTGGCTTGTGGTTCAAGATAGGGTTCTCATCGGAATGAGACTGGATAGAATGGGCTTATCGGTTGTTTTCCCTTATGTTTTGTGTAAACAGAAATTGGAACCGTCATCTCATCTTTTCCTTCATTGTGATTTTGCTTTAGGATGTTGGAATTGGTTTTTTGAGAAGCTAGGCCTGTCTTTTGTCACTAGTGGGGATCTTCTCTCTCACTTTAGAGCTTGGACTTTTTTGTTTTCCTCTTCCTTTTATGGCTATCTTTGGATCATAGCTCCATCGATTATTGTTTGGAACATTTGGTTAGAGAGAAATAATAGGATCTTTAAAAAGACATCCTCTTCGCTCTCTTATATCTTAGTCAAGATAGAGGCTTCTATCTCGGAGATGGCCTTGTCTTATATTCATAAAAATTTAGATAATCTGACATCTTTTTCCCATTGGGATGGCATGATCACTAGTACTTGGAAATCTTTGGCTTGCATCCCTTCTCATGGGTCTGTTGCTAAGAGTCTGGTTTTTAAATCAAAGTGAATCATGGCAAACTGGGCTCCTCCTCCTCTAGGTCATTTCAAACTTCATTTTGATGGTGATTCTAGGGGGAATCCAGGTTTGGCTAGGGTTGGTATGGCCATTTTTGATCATAATGTTGTCCTAATTTCTGCTCAATGCCATGCCCTTGGGTCTCAATCAAACAATTTCACTGAATGTCAAGCTTTGTCACTTGGGGTTGACTTGGCTATCTCTCTTGGGATCAAACACCTTTCCATTCAGGGGGATTCAATGGTAGTTATCCAAAGTGTGTTGAACTGTAGAAGTAATTGTTGGTATTTGAAGTATTTAATTGATCACATTTTGGAGAAGTTATCCTTTTTTGATACTTATGTATTATCTCATTGCTTTCATGAGTTAAACAAAGTGGCAGATTTCATGGCTAATTTGGCTATTGACTCAACTGCTATTAATAAGAATATAGTAGTAGGCGACATTCCTCAAGAAGTCCTCCTTGGGTATATGCCTCATCCCTCAAATTAAGTTATCTATTTTGCATTATTCCTCCATTCTTGTTGAAATATATGTATTATCCTCTTCTCAATTCAATATGTATCTAGTCGTCATGTGGCAATAGGAGGAGTTTTATTCCTATTTGCATATGGAGTTCTTTACACTTCTGCAATTGGGTTAGATGTTAATGTATGTATTTCTAGAAGATTGGAGCGGTTATTTTTCTGGTTGCATTACATGTTAAAATCTTTGGTTTTTTCTCCATTTCTTACTGAAGTATTCATATTATCTTCTTCTCAATACAGTTTGTATCATTGCTTCATGTGTTGATAGAAGGCCTTATATCTATCTGCATTTGGAGTAGTTATACATCTCTGTATTTGAGTTAGATGGTAATGTGTGTATTTCTTAAGGATTGGAGATTTAGGCTTGGATGGCATCATATTTTATCAGCTTGTTCTTTAATATGGTGTACTCATTTTCTATTCGACATACATATGGGGGCAAGAAATTTATTTTCTTTATGAGGTTTAAGTTGTTTTTCTTTCTCACACATGGATATCGTCATTTGTTCACATATGGTGCACATTGTGTTAAAGCTATAGGATGGAGTCTTTATCTCGGCCACTTCGAGTTAAATGGTTTTATTTGATAATTTATGGAATTTTGCTCTAAAGTTTCAAATTCTTTTCTATCTCAGTTTGAAGACAGATTTACTTAGGATTTGCTTTCCAATTTTTATGTGTTTTTATGTCTTGTCAGTATTATCCTCATTTATATCATGTTATGGCTGTGGCATGTGTGTTTGGTGTAATCATTATCCTTTAGGCCTACATTCTTTTCTTCATGCTTCGTCTCCTCCAGCTGCTGATACGATTGTAAGGTTTTATTATCCGATGATTAATATCTACTTGTTGGCCACCTTGTGCTTGTCTGGGTCTGTCACTTTTGGAGTACAGATCGTTTATCTTTGCGTGTTGGTATCCTACTTGTGGGAGAGTCACTTATGATTTTTAATGGAAGGATTTTAAATGCATGCAAATTGATACAAGTGTGATTGTATTGGTTGTTTCAGTACCTTTGTGGGAAATTTAGGCCATTCTCTCCTTCAAATACACTTCTCTTTTGTCAATGTCAAAAGCAGTTTTTTGTGTTTTTTCTATTTGGTTGTCGATGCCCTTCTTCCTACAAATGTTGTCCTCTCTTCCATGTGGAGTATATAGAGTGGTTTTAGAAGCTCATTCACTAGGGGATGATGATGAAAATGAGGATAATTCTGTTAAACTTGGCAAGGTTTTCAATTTATTTACTCCCGCAGTGGATTTTGAGCTTCGCAGGCTTTTGGGATGTAGGTGGTTATAGATTGCTCACCAAATTTCTTATGGTGAGCTTCTCTCTCATTTTATTACTATTTGTTATGAAGTTCTACTCGATTTGGATTTGGTTCACCTCTTGGTATCCTTGTTTGTCTTTCCGACAGTGTGTAACTGGGAGTTGGTCTCTGTTGCATTAGATAGTTATCAGTTTGACATGGGCTCTTTTCCTTACGGGGGTTTTCTTCCTCGCCATGAGATTTTGGCTAATGGCTGGTTTGGTCATTTGCTTCATCAGTTACGAATGGGATTGACATGTGATTCCTTGGAAACTACTAAAGCCTCTTTGGATTTTTTGTTATATTTGGCTCCTGACTATTTTGTGGATAAAGCATGGGTTGTTTTTCAAGCTTTGCATTCACTGATCTCTTTGGGTTTTTTGTGCTCTACTCTGGCTTGTGTGGCATTCCCTTTAAGGGTGGTTTCACCTTCGTTCTCTTCTCATCTGCCACTAGAAGAGAGCACTAGTTCCTGATTCTTGGATATCTAACATATTGTCTTTGTTTTAGCTGGTGGTTTTTTGGTTTTTTTGCAAGGTTGCAGGTAGCATAGCTTTTTTTCTGTTCGAAATGGTTTGCATTGGTTCTGAAAGTGAATTTTCTCTCATGCAGTTGTCTTGTATCTCTTCACACCCATCTCTTCTTGGGTTGGATTTATTCTACTTTAAATTTGTCAGATAGGACTTTTTGTAAAAATAGGTAGTGGTAGGAGGGTGGGGATTCTAGTCAAAACATATTGGTTGTAAGGGCTATATATATCTTTGTTGTAAATTTTAAAATGGCTACAACTGGAGGTTTTCTTGTGGGTTCTTTCCTACCGGTATGCCATGTCTGAACCCGATGTAAAATTTTCTTTTAATTAATATAAGTTCAGTGGACTTACCACTTTAAAAAAAAAAAAAAAAAACACAACTGAAGAAGCCAAACCAAAACACGAACCACATACTCAACAAAGGGGAAAACCTGACGATGACTGACGATGCTCACTTGAGCACGACTAGGATAAAACGTAGGGTCTTATGACTACCTAATCCAATTCCTTTGGACCAATAAGGTACACTCAAAACTGCGAAGCCAGGTGGAGACGAACCCCGTACCCCATGCGGTATTGTACCTGCAATCTCAGGTACAATAATGAACCACACATGCACACATATATATTCAATGAAAGTGGTAGCCTTGGGTTAATAACATGAATCAGAAGAACAACTAATCTTACATAAGAATCAATGCGAAATAAACTATTTCTCAAGTACTTATCGATATCATCTTTCATCATGGAAGCATGATCATCCTCTGCACCTACTTTTATTGCAAATCCTACTGTTTTCAAGGCTAAGGATCGTCCTAGGCCAATTTTCAAGAAATGCCCACTTATGGCCACCTTGGATGATTCAGTTGGTGTATTTTCCCATGTTCCTGAAGGAGTTGTATATGTGAAAGATGTTAGAGCATACATTCACTACCACATTGAGGATCTGGGTGCCAATGATATCAAGAGCATGCATATGAGCGATTTGATGGGAGACTCTATAAAGATCAAGCCCAATTATAAGCACATTTAGGATCTAGGGTTTACTGGCATTTTGGATATCCCTGAATTTGAAGATGAGATGATCATATATGTATTAAGTAGAGTGCATGAAGAATTCATTTGGTTGGAAAGACCTTACAAGATCTCGAAGAAGGCCATTAGGGCCATCACCGGTTTGTCACAAATTGGTCAGTATCCAAAGAAAAAGATTTCAAATCATTAGGTTAACAAACTCATTGGCACAACTTCGGACTGACAATCAATGAGGGTAAGTACCATCACTGATAGAGACATTAGATTTGGCAGCATGATCATTGGATACAAGGTAACTCAATCAAACCGTCTGAATTCTGTTTGTAGCTATTGCATTTGTGCAACACATAAGATCATGAGGGGAAATGGGAAGTTAGATCTCTGTGGATGGATGTCAGATGAGTTGTTAATTAGCCTTGGGAAGATCAAAGGAGAGAAGATGGGGACATTTTGGTATGGAAATCTTATTGTCTGTTTGATGCTATTTTTCATTAATGAAACTCCTAGTTTTGGAAAGAGACAATGGGCATTTGATATCCCGATAGGAAGACAACTGAAACAATCTATTGCTAATCTAGGTAGTCAGTGAGATGATAAGGTTTGGGGTTACTTCAAGGCATTCCAGAAGACTATGAAATCTAGAGAGAGGGTTCCAAAACAAATTGTTGAGAAATACTCAACCAAGATCTGCTTTATGGTTAAAAAAGATGAAACCTTAATGGAAGCAGTCAAACCTCGGAAGATATGGATAGAGGAAATGGGATATAAGGTTTATGCTAAGATTTTGGATGCTTATGCAAAGATGTTAATTGATGCATCTATTGATGAAGCTAAGAAATCCTTTGGTATTGCAAAACAAAAGAAGCAAGAAGTTCGAACTGAATTTAATCGGAAGAAGAGGGAGAAACAACAAGGCAAGGCCAAAAAAATTGTTGAACACGCATCTCGGGACATAAAAGCATTAATGGATGTTAATATGGAAAAAGGAAGGAAGAGGAAAGAGCCTGAAGTTTTTATTGAGCCTATTCCATCAGACTCTGAAACTGAAGATGACACACCTTTAGCATTCAAGAGGGTATTGAGGAAGAAAGGTGAGGAGACTAAGGAGGCAGAAAGGAAGCAACTGATAAGGAAGGTTACAATCAAGGTACCGACAAAGAAAAGAGATCCAAATGAAACACCTTCTGCCCCATTTGGTACTAGAAGAAGAAAGAAGATGGATGACACAAATCTTGCAATTGTATCTTGTAATGTAACTATTATTCCACCCAAGATTTGTGCATAATTGGTAGATGAAATGACTAGCTAAGGATGGTATGTCTAAAAATGTACAATTCTATTATGAGCACTTAGATAATGATGAGTAGAGGGAAGTTGAAGAAGCAGTTTTGTTGTATCTAGATATATATAAGAAATCTTTGTTGGAAATTGAGAATCAAATACCGACACAAATATATGACAACCTAGATGCTAGGAGATTATCATCTATGGAGGATAAGAATATAAAGATTCAAGAACTATTAACTACTTGTGGATCCATTACTCCAAATGAGTTGGCTCTGACAATTGAGTTTGCAAATAGGAAAATATTTCACAGCAAGCACATGATAGTTAGTCTTATGTTAGGTAGGGTTAATGAGATAAACACTGAGACCCACAAGGCTTGGGTTCAATTCTTTGCTGAAAACCCTGGTTTCTACACTTCACCGAAAGTTAAAATAGATACTACTGACATCCCGGTTGAAGGGAAAGGCAAAGGTATAGTGGGTACCTCATCTACAATTTTGAAAGTTAATAAGGCATTGGATGAAGAGCCCCTAGTAAAATCTATTGTACAAGATACAGAGGTAATACTAGAGAATGTAGAGAGACCGACAAATTCACATAGTGTACATATTACAAATGTTGAGAACAATAGTCCTCTAGATTAGAATGTACAGGTTGAGGACACAACTCATAAGGAGGAACCGATGGTAACTGATACTACACCAAGTGGCCAAGCCACCGGTGCTAAAGAGGAATTTATAAAAGTTAATCAACCATCAGAGGAGAAGAAAGAGGAATCCGATAGGGAACCGGTAGCAAGCACATCATTGTTGTCAATTGACACCTCACATGTAGAACAAAAAAGTATAACAAAGATGAGTTCTATTGAGCTCATGATGATGGTTGCACAAAAGATGATGAAGGAAGGATCATTGGACAAAGGAATTATTGATCAGTCAATCCAAATTTTTCATAGACTTGTCCCAGAGTGCCATTTTGACAAAGGAGCAAGCCCATCTAGCAAGGTCAAAATAATCACAAAGCACATTTCTAAGGACTTTCAATCTTTACAGTAGATATCTAACCGATGGGCATTAGAGAGATTCACACAAGCTAAGAGAGCTAATTTTGATCAAATGATTGAATCAGAGAAGAAAGAGATTTCTGATAAACTGAAGTTGATTGATAATGCTCTAAGGAAATGTACTAATATTAGTAGAGTATGCTGCAACATAGGTTTACTTACTGAGGATATAGATAAAGGGATTAAGGATTCTCGGGAGAAAATCGTAGGTATAGTCAATTCTTTGACTACATCTATTGATGGACAAATTTTGGTATTGGAAGCTCAAGTTTCGGCACTTGAAAGGGAAAAAGAAAAAAATATTGGGAGAGCTAAAGGTCTTAGAGGATTGGTGAGCCCCCAGTTGGACTGATTGAGTGTACATAAGGAGGAATGCATTGATTTGGTTGGTAGGCCCACACCGGCATAGCTTAAGGATAAAGAGTCATATGCTCATATGCTTAATGGACTTGTATCTATTTCTAGCACATTCAAATCAGGTTGGGACACCTATCTATAGCTTTTGGAGAAACCCTATCCAAACAAATTCAAGTATATTTAGCTCTGGTAAGAGATTTTGGGATAGTATTTCATTCTTCATCCCAATTTTTGGTATTTTTTTTGGAATTGATGTCAAAGGGGGAGGTATAGGTGAAAAATATATTCTTAACATATGGATATATGGAGTATTTTATATAGATCATGATCACAGATGGATATTCAACTTAGGGGGATCAGTCTCAGGGTGAAACCAGAAGATGGAAACCATTATCATTTTTCACAGGAGTGTTGCCATCAATGGCAAAGGGGGAGATTATTGGCAATTGACACTCATTTGATTGGTTTCATATGTTGTCATTGATGGCAACATGTTCCAGCTTTCATTCTTTGGTTTGGTTGTTAATCGATAGACACTTCATTGGCACTGGCACGGGCACCGACATGTATCTTCACCGGTAGGAAGGATTCTTTGGGTATTGGCATTGGAGACCGACATGACTTACATCTAGGATACTGGTATAGTAGGCTAACATCATTTGGGAGATCTGGCAATGGGCAATTGATTTTGATATTTATGTATATATGTAATTGAGCCGACATGTATATTCATTTTGTAATTATCTATGTAAGCTGACATGAGGCATGAAGGATTGTAAGGGTATATAGGTTAATTGATTAGATAATTTTGTGATATGTGAAATATAGGAGAATATGATGATGTTTTGTAATGCTAAGATCATGTATATGAGGACATTTATGTAAGAGGTTATTCTGGTAAGGGTTTAGGGTTTCAGAACCAGAACAGTCAAATCTTAATTGAAACTGTATTCAGGTATAGGAGATGCTATCATTGCAGTTCATTCATTCTTTGACCAGATTGTAGTCTGGACTTGTATGTAGTCAGTGAGACTCCTTTTTGTGTTGAGCAGTGCGCTCTAGGCTGTAAGCCTTCCTACAAGTGCAAGCCCCCATATTATGTAATATCTTTTCATATGACCAGTGGATTGATATTGTGGGTCACAAATCCCACCGTGGTTTTTCCTCTTTGATGTTTTCCACGTATAATTCTCTATGTTATGGTATTCATTTGTGTGATTCACTTATTGATTGCTTTACTTCTTTCAATCTTATATAATATTGATCATTCCGGTAGAACACTGATTCACCCCCCCCCCCCCCCCTCTCAGTGTTATTGGATTCCAACATATTATACATACATTTTGGATATGGGTGGTCAATAGATGAGTATTAATATGGATATAGTATGTATGCAATGAATATGGATGTATTAATTAGGAATAAACAACATAGTGGATTAGAAGAAGAATTCTCATGGGCCATATATTAATGTAGGAAAAAAAAAATCTAACTCGGAGCTCAAGCAAAAACTATGAGAAGAAACTTCATTTTGATAGCACAAGATTGGAGAGCATAGTACACTATACTTGGAACTTGCAGACCTCATAAATGATTTTTCCTATGTCATTTTATTTATGAATTCCATGTTTGAGTATTGAGTAAGATGTAATAGTATAGTCAATTATGATTAAAAAAAGTCATTGAATGAAAAAAATAAATATAATAAAATTTACATAATCATGAAATATTCTTTGTCTTTATGTAATTCTAAATCATGTTTAATTTGATCATGCATATTAATATAATATTTAAAGCTAGAAACTCATTAATTATATTTTATGTTAAATCCATAAGAGAGTCATTATATTATAGACATTTTAAAAATATTGTACTAATGTGAAACATAGAATATCTACCAAATGTCCTAAGGAATGGACATTGGACCCGTTGAAATATTAGCATTACTGATAACTATGCAGGTATAATCTAAGAAATAAATCATAAATAACAGGTTATGTGTAAGGGAAAAAATAATCTATATGTTCACTGAATAATTGAGTATCACTATGCTATTGTCAAAAAATGAACCACCAAGAGATAATGAATATAAGGGTGTAGAGTAAGGACTACCATAAGTTATGTGAATGATAACATTAATTGTTATAAAAACATCATGTCATACAAAAGGTTGGAGAGAATGGATAGCCTTAAGAGATGTATGATAAAAAAGTATGGGTGTGTTCATTGTTAGCTTAGGAAATGATCTCCCTAATTGACATAAGACAAAACAAGAATCAATGAATATATCACACTATCATATAATCAAAATGTATTCAATGAATTAATCACACACACACACACACACACACACACACACACACACACAGATATATATGTATGTATGGATGTAATGTATTTATGTGTGTGTGTGTGTGTGTGTGATTGATTCATTGAATACATTTTGATTATATGATAGTGTGATATATATATGTAATGTATATATATGCATGTAGATACATATCTATGTGTACATATATACACATACATATATATGCACATGTATGCACAGACACACACATAACATTGTTAAAACATGCATAATTGAGGTTTTGTGGCATATGTCTCATAGAAAGTGCACACTAGAACAAGGGGAGGAAATAAATAAATTATGAATCAAAGAATACTAGAAACAAAACCATTAACAATCAAATCATGAGAGACCATATGGTAAAAAAAATTGATAGTCATGAATCAAATTGAATGCATCCATTGTATACAGTGAAAATGAATGGTCTATGAAATTTAAGATTTGAGTTTAAGTTGATAGACTTAGAAAAATCAACAAATAAGGATACATAGAGAGAGAGAGAAAAAACTAGGTAGGATAGAAAATTTAGTGTTCACCAAAATGTAGAGATAAGAAAACACCATACAAATATATTTAGAGATAGAAAATGAACAAAGATCAATAAAATAAAATAAAATATTTGATAAACAACCATGATAGATTTATGACAAAGATTAAAATGGAATGGAAATTTAAAGTGGGAGGATTTAGTTGATTTTGATGATTGATAGAAATATCATTGTTTTCATAATAACTTCTAACCATATTATCTCAAAATCATCTATTATTAAACATGTTGGAAGTAGAATAATAAAATATGAATCTTGTTATCCTTAGACTTTTATGGAAGATGAGGTTGCATTTGTAGACTTGTTCGAAGTCATGTGGTTTTGTTATGATTTCATATTTCAATTCTAGACATAAACATACTTCAATACTTGCAAAAATTGTTTTCTTAATATATATGTTTGTAAGGGGGTGCATCCCATAGTGCAATGGTTAAGGTGTGACATTATTGTTGTTTCTGCTAAGGTCCAAAACTTCAATGAGGCTATTACGATCGTACACTTGGTGCCCTCACTGATCTAATATGCTCACTAGGTTAAACCTACATATTGATGTTGTTAGCATTCATGTCTGATAATTGAGTGCTCCAAACTATGCTCCAAACACTTGTTAGGCTAGTATGCTCACAAACTTTGAGCCCTTGTTGAGCTATTGTGCTCATGAACCTTGACTATTCACATTGATTTTATGCGTCCATGCTAGGAATAAGACCTCCTAATTATAACCACACTTGATTCAAACCAAACTAAATAAATCTTCTAAAAAATTTTTATAAGAAATACCATTGAAACATATTATTATAATATTAGTAACTGAAATCCTTGATGTAGTAAAGCCCCTAGATTTATTTAACATTTAGCAAAACATAGAATAAAACTAATATGTTGAATTTTAATATAGACTTATTTAACATTCGCCCTTGGAGCCAAGCTCAACAAGTATGACCGCTCTATTTTCTCTACTCATGATCAAGTCGTGAGTTATACTTATTAGCCATCTTGTATCAAATTCAATGTTTATTCGTCTCAGTTGTTTCAATTCTGCAAACCGGCAAAACATATAAACAGACCCACGACGACCATACGATACTCGCCTGAAGAAAAGTGGCTTCATTTTTCATTTTCTACACGTATGCTTAACTTTCGTGTTCCTTGGTGCCATTTTTCAAAATATCATCATGCTCGATTTGCATATCATTCCTCCACACTTCAATATTTTTTAGCTTCTTTAAGGGAGGTAGCTTCTACGCGTACTATTTTATTGATTCTATCAATAGACTCCTCGTTAACTTATTCATTGAATTCACCATGTCTCATATGAAATTCTTAGCAACCTTTTGGTAAGGAGTATTCATCTTCCCTATTTTGTTGCTCATAGTGGATGAATTTGTCCCCTCTATTGACAATATATCGCTAACATCATTAGATTTGTTGATCAATGGAATAATTTAGACCTTGATGTCTAAGATTTGCATAAAACTATACTAGTTCTAAAATGCTTTGTTCATGCATGCCTAATCCTTTTCCTTGATAGTAATACATGAATCGAGGGATTCTATTTTCACTAGGACTTTTATTACTTTGGAAGCAAGATGCTAACCCATGTTTTGTAGTTGATAGCAATCAATGTTTGTTATTTTTTCATTTTTTAAAAGACCTAGTTGATAGAATACTAGAGCTTTGTCCTCAGTCATGCTTGTTGCTACTTCATCATTTGGAAGTTCATTGAAAGCCATAGTAGATTGTTTATCTATATTATTGATGTGATCCCTGTCATTTTTTTATTAGTGTGTCTAAAAGAGCTAAGAGTCTCATTTTAGGAAATGAAGTTTGTTGGGGTATATTGGATTTCTTCATTATTGATACGATCTTGATCAAAAAATATATTAGCTTAGATGTCTTGATCATAGATTGTATATCTTGATAAAAATCAAATGAAATTGATTGTCTTGATCGCTTTTGAAGATTTTCTTAGTAACTTGATATTGATTCATGTCATATCTTCTTTTTTCATACTTTAGAATCATCTCTTGACACTTGTAGATTTGATTGGATGATATGAGGGGTGATTATCATTTTATATTTCCAGTCATTAATGCATGGAGAGACTCTTTGAATTATACATATAGATTGGATGAGTATCTTTAATGCTTAAATGTATGTTGGACTTAATAGATTTGAAGTATTGAGGTGTTTGGCATTGAAGAATACACAGTGAAAGAGATGTTCAAATAGGATAGGGATAGTAACGTAGTGAATGGAATAACCTTAATTAAAAAAAAATATATTTTACTTATTTTACTTTCATAGATTGAGCTTTCTCTCATTTGACCAAATTTTCAACCAATTAATAAAAAATGTTTTCTTTAATTTACTATCCTTTCTTAGATTAATAGCTCAATCTAGAGTTTTAATTTTTTTTATACTCTCTTCAATACCTTCTTTTTCTTCTCCTCCACAAACCTACTCCTCAAGATCTTCACGGACGTAAAAGGGGTAATCAGTGTAACCCACGACCTGGTCCTGAGTGTAGAAAGTAGAGCGGTCATACTTGGTGAGCTTCGCTTCAATAGCGAATCTCAGTGGCAGATCAGGATTCGAAATGAAAAGCCTACCGAATGATATCAAATCTGCGCTGCCACTGGAGACCGCCTTCATGGCACTCTCTCTCTTATATCCACCGCTCCTCATAACCCTCCCTCCATACTCATCCTTCACCATCTTCCACATGGCCGCAGTCGAGCTCTCGCCCTCTGCCGCACCCTCGTCTCTGAGGCCTTCCTTAGTGAATCGGGGCTCAGTCACATGGAGGTAAGCAAGAGCATAAGAATTCAGCAGACCAATCAAGTGAGAGGCGAGAGAAAGCGGATCGGAATCAGTAGTCCCCATGTGGTCTATGATGGGCGATATTCTTATGGCGGTACGCTCGGCACCAATCTCCCTCACCACTCTCTCCACCACCTCCATGACAAACCGACATCTCTTCTCCAAGGACCCGCCGTACTCGTCCACCCTGTCGTTAATGCCGTCCTTGAGAAACTGGTCGATCAGGTAACCGTGTGCCGCGTGTATTTCCACGCCATCAAATCCTGCGCGCATGGCGTTCCTCGCTGCCTTACCAAACTCTTCAACAACACCACTGATTTCGGACGTGGAAAGGGCGCGCGGTGGGGAGAAAGCAGCCTTGGAGCCACCCGGCATCAAGACGCTCCATTCCTCAGATATCGCCTTGCCTGTGGACGATACGGGAGCTTCTCCATTGGGCTGATAAACTGCAACAAATATCCACAGCGGACACCACTCAAACATTAAACCAAATCCACAGTGCGCACAGAAATATAAAAGATTTTTTTTGGGGGGGTTTGGTTGGTAATACCAAGTCTGTCATGAGCATAGCTGTCTAACCTAAATTTAAATCTTGGCCGTGACAGTATCATCAAATAAATGTCAATATAAAAGATAATTTGATGAAATGTGGAACCTGTGTGCGAAGCCCTGCCGACATGCCAGAGCTGGCAGAAAATGATGCCGCCCTTGGCATGAACCGCATCCACCACATCTTTCCACGCCTTCACTTGCTCCTCACTGAAAATACCCGGCGAATGTGGAAACCTGCAAAACAAGTTCTCAATCTCATCATGAATAATCCTGCTTCGATTAAAACTAGGCTTGTACACAAACAATTTTAACATTTTGTAATTTAGTTTGACATACCCAATAGCTTGGGGTGAGACTGCGTTTGCTTCTGTGATCAAAAGGCCTCCTTTGGTGGTCCTCTGAGAATAGAAGTTCACGTGACAAGGTTGAGGAATGCTGTTTATTGCCCGGCAACGAGTCATAGGAGCCAACACAACTCTACACAAATTAAAAAACAATAATAACTTTAGAGCCTACAGTGACGTTCAAGATATTAAATAATAACTTTAGAGCCTACAGTAGCATTCAAGAAATTAAATAAAAAGTTATCAAAATTGGTAAACGAGAAAACATATTTATTGTTTTACCGATGGGAAAGTTTGAAGAGCGGGCCCATCTGAAAGGGTGACAGAAGGTGAGAAGAGGTATCTGCTGGCACTTCAGCTTGGGCTTGGTGAGAAATATATCCCCTCTCCATTTTGGAGAATAAGTATAGATCGACTGTAATAAAATCCTGCGTTGATTGTGGCAAACCAGAGAATTTGGGATGAGCTTGGTTTGTTTGGTGTTTGGAGCGTCTCATGGGGTGGTATTTATAGGCTTTTTACCAAGGATTTTTGGTCATTCAACAATCAACAGTCAATCCTGGCTAGTAAAACAGGATAAATATTTACCAAATACATTGGTTTTCATGCGGATATAATTTGACTAACTTTCTAAATGAATCGTTCGTGTTTTACACGTTAACTAAAGTAAAAGGCAGGCATGTATTGGCCTACCGATGGAACTTCCATCAACGGCAGCTGCCAAATTCGAAATATACGGAAGAAACCTTCAAAGGTTGGCTGTTGGCTTGGTACCATACTTTCTTCCTAATTATCAAAAAGTCCTTTCGAAAAAATAAAAATTCAATGTGAGAATCCATCAAAGTTACGGAAAAAAAATAATTCTAATTTAAAAGTTCGATCTCGTTGAATATTGGAATAACTTTTGAAGTTAAATTAACGGTAGTCTTAAATTGTTATAGAAAAGTATTTAACAGTCCAACCTCTAGCAAACACTCTCCAAGAGCATAGAAAATAACCCAGGTTTTCATAAAATTATTAGAACGAGATTCTAAGAGAAACAGAAAAAAATTCAATGAAATTCATAGAATCACAATCAATACCATCAATATCAATATGATTTAGGTTATCTCTCGAGGATCCATCTTTATTAATTTTTAGGAAATTTCTAGTAGGTGGAGATCACTTACTTAAACGGTATTTTCGATATGTTGAACTCTAAAACCTATTTTGTGAAGAAGGAGAAAAGGATACCTCCAAAATATTGGCAATTTAAAGATTTGAAGTAAAAGTGTCATCATTAAAGAATTTGGCTTCAAAACTCTACTTAAGCATACCCATTATTTTCTACCAAACTTGAATAACTTCCTGTAATACCCTAAAAATGGTCACCTAAAACATGGGCCCCTAATCTCGACAACATCACCAAGGTCCTAACCAAAGGCAATTAAATCAACCTTGAGCACCTAATTAATTAATTCTTCAATCATTAATGTTACATAGCGAATAAATCACTCTATATTAATTAAATATTTATTTAATTAATTAAATCGCTCCAAATAAATCAATTATTTCAATTATCCTATTTATTTAATTAAATATCCTATAATTTTTTTAATCGGTAATTGCTTTTGACTGGAGCTATGCACCAGTGAGACCACATTTTGAGGGGCCTCATCCTCAGTTGTTACGACGTTCATACACCCTTATCTCTCTGTGATACCTTCCTCAACCTTATATCTCCAAGACCAACAGTGAAGAACCGCAAGCAAGGTAGCCTAGTAGGGACCACGAACCAATAGAGGTGAAAGACCCATGTGGGTCCGATACAGCATCACAAGGCATGAAAGACCCATGTGGGTCCGACAGAAGTCCACGAGCAGCACACACCTATGAGGAACGGGGTTCACAAGCACACCAACCCAGCAGGGGTCAAGCATAGTTGGTCAGTCCATGCGTCCGCCAAGATCACCTGTACATCCTCAAAAATCAGTCGCCATCAATTTCACCTACCAAGGTGGGACCAAACCGGTATATGAACACACTGCTTTGGTCCAGGCAGGGATTTGAACCTTGGTTGCACCATAAACAATGCAACCATCTCACCGTTACACTAACAGGTCATCCCCATATCCTAGCATATTTAATTAATAAATCAATTTTCCATTTAAATCACAAAAAAGGGAATTAATTTAATCACAAAAAGAGGAATTAATTTATAAAAAGAGGAATTAATCTGCACAAGAAAGAGTTAAATTGAAAACAAAAGAAAAGAATTAAACTGAGAGAAGAAATCAAACTTAAGATATTTCTTTTTCTAAAATTGAGATAACTTGAGAAATCAAAAAATCAATCAAATTGAATTAATCACCTTCTCTAAAAATAAAACTCAAAGTTTTTCTTGAGGAAAGAGGTTCAGTTGCATTGAAAAGGCTTTTTCTAAATAAAAATATTGAAAAAATTAAAGAAAAGTGCATGGAATCACCTGTTTTTATCTCAAGTGCGTGGAATCAACTAAATTTGATCTCCAATGCCGACTTAGACTTATAATATGAATGCATTCAATCAAGCTATAATTGGAATCTATCTCAAGATTAACTTAATCTAATCTCTCAATTATTTCAATTAACCAGGATTGTGCTTTTTCTTGAAGAATCTCAGTCATTCATTGTTAATCGATCTTGATCGTTGGTCTCTCTTTTGAGTCTCTATAAATTTAGCCTTTATCTCTCATTCAAAACACCCTAAAGATCTATTGTTATTGTGCAGTTTTTGCTCTAGAGTCATTGACAATATTGTGCTTTGAGATTATTGCATCTTAGTTTAGTTTTTTGCATATTTATGGGTATGTGTAGGATCATGGTGTGCCAAAACAAGCCCTTAAGTGGCAATGAAATTTCAGAAAAATCGGAGTTATGCAGCTTGACATGAAAATTTGAATAAGTTGTGAACTTTATTTTTAAAATATGTAAGAAGAGAATATATAGAAAATTGAATGTAGTTTCTAAGCTACTAGTTTTTTGGAAAAAAAAAATCCTATTTGATGAAAATTTCAAATTTCAATGCAGTGGTACTAAAATATAAAGAAAAAAATAAGAAGTAGACGTATGTTTGACCACCCTAATCACAATCAAATCTTAATTTTTTTTATAATATTTATAATATAAGTATTAGACTCATGTCTGGATGTGACACATTTTTATTTTTTTTATGAATTAAATAATTATTTATGATTTTTTTACTACAGCTTTTCAGAAATTCAGAAACTCCTACGTTTGACCACCTTAACTTGGTCAAAACCTTATGAATTTTTTTTTTTTAATTTTTCCCTATAGTAGACGAAGCATAGGATGTGACGCATGTTTCGGTTTCAAAAAATGTTATACTGTTTGAAAGTTATGAGTGTTTTTCAATCAGTATATCAATCAAAACTATTATTAGAATTCAATTAGAAAATAAATAATAATTATTTACTAAAGTCGAAATAAGACAAGCCTTATATTGTTGGAAAGCTGGGAATGTCCTTAAAAAACCCTTTTCGTTTTATCAATTTTGGCTACAAAAAAAAGTCGTCAGCCACCAGTGTAAAGTCTGGAAAATCAAGGAATACTGAAAAACACATTTTTTCAGTTGACTTTCCAGGTTTGTCACTTCCAAGCTTAATACCAAAGCATTCCCGAGCCGAAATTTGAAATTTGAAAATTTGAGTACAAAAATTTGTGGTCCCCAAAGAATTTCCTTTTGCCACCATTTATGAAGTAAACTGCCACATGGCAGAAATCCGATATCCAATTAAATTGGATATCAGATTTTATTGGTCATATTTTAGAGAGAGAGAGAAGGAGAGGGAGAGAGGGAGAAAGAGAGAGAGAGAGGAGGAGAGGGAGAGAGGGAGAAAGAGAGAGAGAGAGAGAGAGAGGGGGGAGAGAGAGAGGGGGGGAGAGAGAGAGAGAGAGAGAGAGGGAGGGAGGGAGAGGGGGAGGGAGGGAGAGAGAGAGAGGGAGGGAGGAGAGGGAGGGAGAGAGAGAGAGAGAGAGAGACATTGAGAGAGAGAGAGAGAGGAGGAGGAGAGGGAGAGAAGGAAGGAGAGAGAGAGAGAGGAGGAGAGGGAGAGAAGGAAGGAGAGAGAGAGAGAGAGAGAGAGAGAGAGAGAGACCATAGGACCCCTTAGGACACAATATGATCCAAAGTGACCCAATATGGTGTCATTAGGGGTCATATGGTGTCCTAAGAGATCATAAGGGTTCATGGGACACCATATGACCCCTATGGATAGCATATGATGCCTAACGATGCCATCAGGCCCCTTAAGACACCAAATCATGTCATTAGGGGTCATATTGTGTCCTACGACTCCGTAAGACATAATATTACCCCTAATGTTATGATTTGGTGTCTTAAAGGGTCGATTGGTGTCGTTAGGGGTCATATGGTGTCTTGTGACACCATAAGACCCCTTAAGACACCAAATTGTGTTGTTAGGGGTCATATTGTGTCCTACGACCGCGTAAGACACAATATGACCCATAATGACATGATTTGGTCTCTTAAGGGGTCCTATGGTGTCATATGGTGTCCCATGAACCCTTATGACCTCTTAGGACACCATATTGGGTCGCTTTGGGTCATATTGTGTCCTAAGGGGTCATATTGTGTCTTAAGGGGTCCTATGGTGTCCCAAGACACCATATGACCCCTATGGACACCATATGACCCCTAATGACACCAAATTTGGTGTCCTAAGGGGTCATATTGTGTCTTAAGGGGTCCTATGGTGTCCCAAGACACCATATGACCTCTATGGACACCATATGACCCCTAACGACACCAAATCATGTCATTAGGGGTCATATTATGTCCTATGACCTCGTAAGACACAATATGACCCCTAATGACATGATTTGGTGTCTTAAGGGGTCCTATGGTGTCGTTAGGGGTCATATGGTGTCTTGTGACACCATAGGACCCCTTAAGACACCAAATCATGTCGTTAGGGGTCATCTTTACACCATAGGACCCCTTAAGACACAATATGACTCCTTAGGACACAACAATATGGTGTCATTAGGGGTCATATGGTGTCCTAAGAGGTCATAAGGGTTCATGGGACACTATATGACCCATATGGACACCATATGACCCCTAACAACACCAAAGGATCCGCTTAAGACACCAAATCATGTCATTAGGGGTCATATTGTGTCTTATGGGGTCGTAGGACACAATATGACCCCTAATGACATGATTTGGTGTCGTTAGGGGTCATATGGTGTCTATAGGGGTCATATGGTGTCTTGGGACACCAAAGGACCCCTTAAGACACAATATGACCTCTTAGGACACAATATGACCCAAAGCAACCCAATATGGTGTCACTAGGGGTCATATGGTGTCCTAAGAGGTCATAAGGGTTCATGGGACACCATATGACACCATAGGACCACTTAAGACACCAAATCATAACATTAGGGGTCATATTGTGTCTTATGAGGTCGTAGGACACAATATGACCCCTAACGACATGATTTGGTGTCGTTAGGGGTCATATGGTGTCCATAGGGGTTGACACCAAATCATGTCATTAGGGGTCATATTTACACCATAGGACCCCTTAAGACACAATATGACCCCTTAGGACACAACAATATGGTGTCATTAGGGGTCATATGGTCTCCTAAAAGGTCATAAGGGTTCATGGGACACCATATGACCCCTAACGACACCATAGGAGCCCTTAAGACACCAAATCATGTCGTTAGGGGTCATATTGTGTCCTACGACCCCGTAAGACACAATATAACCCCTAATGTTATGATTTGGTGTCTTAAGGTGTCCTATGCTATCATATGGTGTCTGATGAATCCTTATGACCTCTTAGGACACCATATGACCCCTAGTGACACCATATTGGGTCACTTTTGGTCATATTGTGTCCTAAGGGGTCATATTGTGTCTTAAGGGGTCCTCTTGTGTCCCAAGACACCATATGACCCCTATGGACACCATATGACCCCTAATGACACCAAATCATATCGTTAGGGGTCATATTGTGTCCTACAAACCCGTAAGACACAATATGACCCCTAATGACATGATTTGGTGTCTTAAGGGGTCCTATGGTGTTGTTAGGGGTCATATGGTGTCTTGTGACACCATATGACCCCTTAAGACACCAAATCATGTCGTTAGGGGTCATATTTACACCATAGGACCCCTTAAGACACAATATGACCCCTTAGGACACAACAATATGGTGTCATTAGGGATCATATGGTGTCCTAAGAGGTCATAAGGGTTCATGGGACACCATATGACCCCTAACGACACCATAGGACCCCTTAAGACACCAAATCATGTCGTTAGGGGTCATATTGTGTCCTACTATCCCGTAAGACACAATATGACCCCTAACTACATGATTTGGTGTCTTAAGGGGTCCTATGGTGTCATATGGTGTCCCATGAACCCTTATGACCCCTTAGGACACCATATAACCCCTAGTGACACCATATTGGGTCGCTTTGGGTCATATTATGTCCTAAGGGGTCATATTATGTCTTAAGGGGTCCTATGGCATCCCAAGACACCATATGACCCCTAACGACACCAAATCATGTCGTTAGGGATCATATTGTGTCCTACGACCCCGTAAGACACAATATGACCCCTA
Source organism: Cryptomeria japonica (assembly GCF_030272615.1). Lineage (NCBI taxonomy): Eukaryota > Viridiplantae > Streptophyta > Pinopsida > Cupressales > Cupressaceae > Cryptomeria > Cryptomeria japonica. The sequence continues at coordinate 281,103,914 of NC_081413.1, forward strand.
ATGACATGATTTGGTGTCTTAAGGGGTCCTATGGTGTTGTTAAGGGTCATATGGTGTCTTGTGACACCATAGGACCCCTTAAGACACCAAATCATGTCATTAGGGGTCATATTTACACCATAGGACCCCTTAAGACACAATATGACCCCTTAGGACACAACAATATGGTGTCATTAGGGGTCATATGGTGTCCTAAGAGGTCATAAGGGTTCATGGGACACCATATGACCCCTATGGTCACCATATGACCCCTAACGACACCATAGGACCCCCTTAAGACACCAAATCATGTCGTTAGGGGTCATATTGTGTCCTACGGGGTCGTAGGACACAATATGACCCCTAACGACATGATTTGGTGTCATATGGTGTCTTTCTCCCTCTCTCCTTCTCTCTCTTTCTCTCTCCTCTCTCTCTCTTTCTCCCTCTCTCCTCTCTCTCTCTCCCTCTCCTTCTCTCTCTCTCTCTCTCTCTCTCTCTCTCTCTCTCTCTCTCTCTCTTTTTCTCCCTCTCTCTCTCTTTATCTCTCTCTCTCTCTCTCTCTCTCTCTCTCCCTCTCTCTCCCTCTCCTTCTCTCTCTCTCTCTCTCTCTCTCTCTCTCTCTCTCTCTCTCTCTCTCTCTCTCTCTCTCTCTCTCTCTCTCTCTCTCTCCCTCCCTCCCTCTCCTTCTATCCCTCTCTCTCTCTAAAATATGACCAATAAAATCCGATATCCGATTTAATCGGATATCGAATTTCTGCCATGTGGCAGTTTAGTTCATAAATGGTGGCAATGGGAATTTTTTTTCAGGGACCACATATTTTTGTACAAAAATTGAATATTGGATAAAATCTAATATCCGATTTTAGTACTAAAAACCAAAAAAAAAAGGGTTTGTGGGCCATTCTATAGATTCAAATGGCCGACAGTCTAGGTCCTATGTTTTCTGTCGAGGATCACGGGGTTTTAGACAACTAGAGACAAATTTATGCTTTTGGGAGATTCTAAAAGTGAAAACTTACATTGTCAATCACGAAGGAGCATATGTGTGGAGGGAAATGGGGAGTAGTAGTCATCGGAAGTCTAAACGCAAAAGAAAACTTTCAAATGACCAAGTTGAAGTGTATAGAGAAGAGATAGAGAATGTCATAGGAGGAGAAGACAAGGTATGTTAAATATTGCTAATGGTATTTCAACTGAAGAGGAAATTGAAATTGAAAATGTGCCACAAGTTATTGAAAATGAAAATGTAAATTTTGAAAGTGAAAATATTGAAAATTTTGAAAATGTTGAAAGTGATAATGAAAATGCTCAAAATGTGGAAAATTTTGACATAGGAGGTGAAAATGTGGAAAACTTTAACATTGAAGGTGGAATTGTCTCACCAAGTGAACCATATGTAACACCTAATTACTTTAGAAATGAAGACCCTCTCATGGATGAAAGACAAATTTCAAATCCAAGACCTTCAAGAACCCCAAAATGGTTATTTGAAATCGACGAGAACATTATTGCGAATCTTGAAGGCAAGAGGTCAACAAGAACCATTTGGTTGTGGGCTACATAACTTTTCAACCAAAATTTTAGCAATAAGACATTGACAAAGCAATGACAACTCTTTGTTCAATTGCTAAAGATGATAAAGATGAGACCATTGCTAAAGAAATTGAAGATTCGTATGAACAAGAAGACGGAGAGAAATTCTATTATTGCAAAAAATCTATTTGACGCTCTCAATTTTATTGGAAAGAATACCAAAGAAAGAGATAAGAGAGTCGCTCGAAGAGTGATTACAACCTCCTTAGTAAGCCATCAATTGAGGAAGGCTCGTCAAATGAGACAAACTTGTGTTGATTTTAACATAAACCATAAAACTTTGGATAGAGCACTTGCACGAAGACAAAGACTTGACGATCCACTTCAACAAGATACATGGGCATTTGGTGGGAGGCTTCCACGTGTTGATAGAAAGTTGACTGACAATGTGAAGGAAGAGATTCAACAATTTTGGCACTCTAATTCTAGAGTGTCACCCAATGTAAAGGACGTTTTGAAATTAAGAATCGGCAACTGAGACCGCACACCACATCCCAAACATTTCTTGGAATCAAGCCAAACAATGTTGTACAAATATTTTTGTGAATTACATCCAACTTTGCAAATATCCAAAGGGTCTTTGAATCTTTGAAACCATTTTATTGTGTTCCTCTTAAGATTGGCAATACCTATTGTTGCAAGTACCATGTGGAGTTTTCAATGTACCATGAACTTTTATGTCATATTCATTCTACGATGCATACTAATGAGATGTTGTAGGAGTGTGGTGCAATGCTATTTCCAAGATCATCAAGAGACTTGCAAGATCTATTTTTATGCCCTAGAGATGATGGCTGCTATTTCTATAGAAATGATTATTTGAATGAGAAGTGCTCAGAATGCAGTGGGTTGTCAAAGTTTGTTTCATGTTTTCATGAGGGTAGCGAACACAAGGTTGGAAATAATTATGTTCAGAAAAAATGATATGAGATAGTGAAATATACTTTGAAGAGTGGAGGTGAAGGTTCTATATGCGAATTAGTCTCAAGAGAAGTGAGTATTGCTGATTTTATTTTGGATTTTAAGGAAAATATTTTCTACAAGTATGCAAGGCACACCCATAAGTCTCAATGGTTGGATCAACAGTTCAGGATGTGTAAGAACTCTTTCCTGATTGGCACTATTGTATCGGTGGTTGATTTTGCAGAGAACTATACATTGCAACCACAGAATGAGGTACAATCTCAGTACTACAATTCAGTCCAGATTGCTATTTTTGTTCACATTACATATAGACATGCTCCTGATAGTACAAAAGAGGACAGGAAGATAATCAAGGAGTATCATTTTTATATGAGTGATGATAGATCACACTCCTCCGAGTATGTGCAACTTTCTTTTGAGAATTTTTTTGAGTTCTTGCATGAGAAAGATATTGCAATTGACCGACATATAATATGGTTAGATAATTGTACGAGTCAATTCAAGAATGCTCGTATGTTTTATTGGTTGAGTAGAATGCATGTGGAGAGGTGTATACCTCATATTTGGTTTTTTTTTGAGGTGGGGCATGGGAAGGGGGAGCATGATGGAGCAGGTGCATGTTTGAAGAGAGCTCTAGTTAAGGAGCAATTGAGGATTTCAGGTGCAAATTTCTCTGATGCACGTTCTATTGTTGATTGGTGTAGTTCAACATTGTCACATGGAGGTACTCTTGATTCAGTAGTGAGCAGATTCTTTTGGTTGGTTGAGGAGGGAATAGTGGGAGATAGATTGGATTGTCAAACAATTAAAGATTCTTCAAAGATGCATTCATTTCTCAGCTCAGATGCAAGTACATGGACCATTTGGACACGAGCGTTGGCTTGTTTTTGTCAGAGTTGTGTTTGGTGTGATTGGGATTAGTGCGAGTCAAGTTAGTGGGTTGATACGTGGGTTCCCCACTATCTAACTCCTTTATCTCAAATAATATCCTTATCAAACGATGACATGGAAAGTTCACTTGAGTATGATCATCTATCAGATCTTGTACAACCAGGACATGTTTTTGTAGTTGTTGCACCGCAAGGGAATGAAGAGAGATCAGAATATTGGTTGGCATGATGTGTATAGGGAAAACAAAAGCTAACACAACCAGTGACAAATGATGGTGGGTTCACATATCCTACAGGTTCAGTTGTTGTTGTGGGAACTTGGTTGCGAACATACATGATTAGAAAGAATGGCATACCTGCATTTGAAGACTATGAGAGACACAAAACCATTATAATGTATTCACACCTTGTTATAGCTACAAATGTCAAGTTGTTGAAGCATCAAGAAAAACTGAAGACCAAAGAGCTATGGACAGTGACTACTGCTGATCATGAAGCAATACTGGATACTCTTAAACAAAGAGATTACCCTTCAGGCACACTTGAGTAGTAGGTCTTTAATGGTGCCTTATTTTTTTATCATGCATTTCATTTCAAACAATGATCATTAAACCTTAATGGTCAAGTTTGTTACGTGTATATTAAGGATGTGTTCAAAATGCAAGTCTATTGATGAACGTTTTTTTTTGGCAACACGGTTTTTGCATGCACATAGCGAGTACACTCGATATAATTGGAAGGGACATATTTTTGCAACACAACTTATTATCATGCATTTGATGAGCTTTGCAGTTTTTGTTATTAGACAACACTATTTGATAATTTTTATGATATAATTATCGCATAGCCTTTATGCTCATGAAGGTCTTTTTTGATGATATAGAATAGTATCACATTACGATTTTTGTATCAACATAGTGGGTTTTGTTGATATAATTCGAAGGGATGTATTTTTATGGTATATAATCCCACCTTTTCATTTATTATCATGCATTTTAGTTGAAGTGATTGTCATAAATCCTTTATGTTCATCCATGCATTTTATGTGTAGACTAACAATTCTTAAAAATACAGGTTCATGTTAGATCATTCATTGTTGACAAGACCCTCTCTTGGTGATGATACATATTCCTTTATGCATTAATGAGATTAAATTGTGGGTCTTGTTGTGTTTATTATCATGAAGATGATTCAAATGCATGTGGCCAAGACACATCTACGGTGGATCAAATTGTCATGATAGATGATCTATTGAACCAAACATTTGACATTGATGGTCAAGGTGGTCTGTTGAATCAAACATTTGACATTTGTTAATGTTGGGCCTTCAACATCAACACCTACTAGTCAAGGTGGTCATCGAACTTTCACTCAACTAACCCTGTCTATTTTTATTCATTAATGGTTTATAAAATAAAGTTAGTTAGATTTTGGCAATTGAATAACATTGTTTCATTTTCAGATGCTGACATCAGATGCACCTAATATTCTCTCCACAATGGAGCATGGTACTCTCTAGCAGTAGCATCTTTGATTCTTTTGATAGTAGTATGAGTCAGATTAGTAAATTTCTAATTTGATGCTTCCTACAGGGCTTTGCAACTTTAGATTGTGAGTGTGCCCCTGTTACAAATGAATTGTACTTTAATCGACATAGATGGTCTATGATGTCTTTTTTGTAAGACTATATGGTTTTATTACATATATTGTACTTTAATCGACATATAACAATCTCCAAGTGCTGGTTGGCATGAGCTTGAATATGGTAAGTTGTATGCATCTTGAAGTTGAATATGATATGTTGTATACATCTTGAAGTTGAAATTTGATTAGACTTTGTCAGCATTTGATGAATCATAAATGTCATTTCATTATTAATCTTGTGAGTGTGAGGTGTAGGAATAAATATCAATTACTTTGAAAGTCATGGATGGTTGTCCTGATATGATAACCACCACATGGTTGTGCCTTATGAAGAAAAGCTGAACAGATAATAACTAATTGAGAACATCAATTCAAATCCATAATATAGAGGATACTAATAACAGATCTTTGTATATTTATTTTTTCTAATAATGAAATAGGTACAACTATATTGAGATAAAATGAAGCTTTTCTCTCATATGAAGATGTCACATTGGCAAATTGGTCTTTATTATAATACACAAGACATAAGTAAAATCAAAATGCTCTCATCAAATCCTTCCTAATTCTATGTTAACTTGTGACTCGTTAGTGTATGCTGGGAGAGGGAAGAGTGTGTGGCTTCAGGGTACAGTTTTGGACTTGAACCATATTGCATAAATATCAAGGCTTCAACTTGATTATCATTAAAGGTTTCTGATTGTTTACAAAATATCCCTTCATATCCCTTCATGGATGTCACATGCGTAGGGTATGACCCCGAGCGTTCGATCGAGTGCGGGGGAAAAACAGGAGCATGTGTAGGGTAATTATGCCTAACTCGACATGTCAGAGTCGACGGTTGGTCATCGCGATGAGCAGAACGAGAAAACGACCACGTGCCAACATTCGATTGAGTGAGACTGACGATTTTTTTGCCAACCGAAAAATTTCTGCCTTAATAAAACTGTAGGGCAACTTGAAAAACTAAGATAGGATTTTGTAGGGACCTCTCTCATGGCCCCATAGGTTCAAACGGATCATTCATAGGTGCCATGGATTCTGAGTTAGGGCCCGTCAAAGTTTGATAATTTTGAGCACTTAGGGCGCACAAGGGACGACGCCGGTAGGGTATGACCCTGAGCATTCGATCGAGTGGGGGGGGAAATAGGAGCATGCATAGGGTAATAATGCCTAACTGGACATGTCAGAGTTGACGGTTCATCATCGTGATGAGCAGAACGAGAAATCGACCATGCGACAACATTCCATTAAGTGAGACTGATGATTTTTTCGCCAACCGAAAAATTGTTGCCCTAATAAAACTGTAGGGAAACTTGAAATACCGAGATAGGCTTTTGTAGGGACCTCTCTCATGGCCCCGTAGGTTCAAATGGATTGTTCATAGGTACCACGGATTCTGAGTTAGGGCCCGTCAAAGTTTGACAATTTTGAGCACTTAGGGTGCTAAAGGGACGACGTCGGTAGGGTATGACCCCGAGCGTTCAATTGAGTGGGGGGGAAAAATAGGAGCATGCATAGGGTAATTATGCCTAACTCGACATGTTAGAGCTGATGGTTCATCATCACGATGAGCAGAACGAGAAATCGGCCACACGACAACATTCCATTGAGTGAGACTGATTATTTTTTCGCCAATCAAAAAATTGCTGCCCTAATAAAACCGTAGGGCAACTTGAAAAACCAAGATAGGATTTTGTAGGGACCTCTCTCATGGCCCTATAGGTTTGAACGGATCATTCTTAGGTGCCACAAGTTCCGAGTTAGGGCCTGTCAAAGTTTGATAATTTTGAGCACTTAGGGCGCTCAAGGGACGATGCCGGTAGGTTATGACCCCGAGCGTTCGATTGAGTGGGGGGGAAAAATAGGAGCATGTGTAGGGTCATAATGCCTAAATGGACATGTCGGAGCCAATGGTTCATCATTGTGACAAGGAGAATGAGAAATCGACCATGCGACAACATTCCATTGAGTGAGATTGACAATTTTTTTGCCAACCAAAAAATTGTTGCCCTAATAAAACCATAGGGTAAATAGAAATACTGAGATAGGCTTTTGTAGGGATCTCTCTCATGGCCTTGTAGGTTCAAACAAATCATTTTTAGGTGCCACGGATTCTGAGTTAGGGCCCGTCAAAGTTTGACAATTTTGAGCACTTAGGGTGCTAAAGGGACGATGTCAGTAGGGTATGACCCTGAGCGTTCGATCGAGTGGGGGGGAAAAAAAAGATCATGCGTAGGGTAATTATGCCTAACTCAACATGTCAGAGCTGACGGTTCGTCATTGCAATGAGCAGAACGAGAAATCGGCCACGCGACAACATTCCATTAAGTGAGACTGATGATTTTTTCGCCAACCGAAAAATTGCTGCCCTAATAAAAATGTAGGGTAACTTGAAAAACCAAGATAGGCTTTTGTAGGGACCTCTCTCGTGGCCCCATAGGTTCAAACGGATCATTCAAAGGTGCCACGAATTCCGAGTTAGGGCCCGTCAAAGTTTGATAATTTTGAGCACTTAGGGCACCCAAGGGACGACTCTGGTAGGGTATGACCTCGAGCGTTTGATCGAGTGGGGGGGGAAAATAGGAGCATGGGTAGGGTAATAATTCCTAACTAGACATGTCAGAGTTGACAGTTCGTCATCGCGACAAGCAGAATGAGAAATTGACCATGCAACAACATTCCATTGAGTGAGACTGACGATTTTTTTGCCAACCGAAAAATTGCTGCCCTAATAAAATCATAGGGAAACTTGAAATACCGAGATAGGCTTTTGTAGGGACCCCTCTCATGGCCTCGTAGGTTCAAATAGATCATTCACAGGTGCCATGGATTTTGATTTAGGGCCCATCAAAGTTGGACAATTTTGAGCACTTAGGGTGCTCAAGGGACGACGTCGGTAGGGTATGACCTCGAGCATTCGATCAAGTGGGGGGGCAAAACAGGACCATGCGTAGGATAATTATGCCTAACTGGACATGTCAGAGCCGATGATTCATCATCACGATGAGCTAAACGAGAAATTGGCCACGTGACAACATTCGATTAAGTGAGACTGACGATTTTTTTGCCAACCGAAAAATTGCTGCCCTAATAAAACCATAGGGAAACTTGGAAAACCAAGATAGGCTTTTGTAGGGGGACCCCTCTTGTGGCCCCATAGGTTCAAACGGATCATTTGCAGGTGCCACAGATTTCAATTTAGGGCCTATACGTGTTTGACAATTTTGAGCACTTAGGGCGCTCAAGGGATGACACCGGTAGGGTATGACCCCGAGCGTTCGATCAAGTGGGGGGGCAAAATAAGAGCATGCGTAGGGTATTGTTCATTAAATGAATTGCATTGTTCATTGAATGAATTGTATTGTATTGTTGATTAAATGAATTGTATTGTTCATTAAATAAATTGTATTGTATTGTTCATTAAATGAATTATATTGTTCATTATCAAAACAACACTTATGGAGAAATGAAATGAATTGTATTGTTCATTAAATACCCATTATTAACCATTTTTAATTATTGGGATGAAGATGAAATATTTCCATGATAACACCACGCACAGATGAGCAACAATTTAGATGATCAAATATCAACTTTTGTATATATAAAAATGTCAAATGATTACAAATGTATGTCCATACACAAATATGGCATAAACGCCAACTGAAACAAAATGTATGTCTAAATACATGAATGTATGTCCATATACAAAATATACATGCCAACTAGACATGTAAGCATCCCAAAACTATCTATAACATCCTAAGTTGTTGATGGATCATCAAAACCAATCCTCTTCACCGCACTGCTCGGCTCTAAAGGATCCTGCACAAGAAAAACAAACCACGATTAATATTAGTTATATTATATAATTCACATTCAAAAAGTTAACATAAAAATGAACTATTTAATTGAACTATTCATGTTTACCTCATCTCCACATTTTCTCTTCAGCTTTGCAGGACTCTTGATGTATGTCTTGGGTAGAGGAGGTATGTTTTGAATATTTTGATACACAACCTACAAATGTTCAGAAACATGACATTGATACAAGTTAGCATATAATTGTCACTGATAATAACAAATTATATCTACTAATTAAATAATAAAATAAACACACATCTACTCGAGGCATCTCTTCTTCTTCTTCAGGTATACTGGGTGTAATCATCAAGGATGTGAAGCCAAGAGTTCTCTATATATATATACACAACAAGTATATGAAACTATCAATCTATGTCTAGACATGTATAATCACTATAAGTTATTTAAAATATTCATTCAATCATATTTGCATTCAATTACCTTTCCCTTCTCTCCAATTGCACTACCAGATCCTAGATCACACTGCACCGCACTCGTGTTGCTTGTGCCCTACAAGAGTAAAATAAGATATACATGCAAGTTACTACATAATCTAATTAATACAAATATAAATGATGAGCATGTATGTACAATAAAATACAAACGACTAGGTGCAATAATATATGTACCGTCAAGCTATCCAGGCCAAATGAAATGGCCGACAAGGTGCCCTCCCGAATCTGTCTCAACTCATCCTCGGTCATCAACTATTAAATAGACCATGTAAATAAAAATTAGTACTTAATATTATCTAATTTATAAATATTTAATTAAAATATAACATGAACTATGAAAATACAAATCTTACCACTACATCATCAATGTATGATGACGATGCCTCTTCGCCTCTAGCATGTGAGGACTCCCCAGGGTATCCTTCAGTCTGTGTAATAACATCTAGTGCATCATGCACCTCATAATCTACACTATCCATAGGAGGATCAACGGGCTGTCCAACTGGACCCAAGCATACGTGCCCACACATGACACAACTATGGGGCATGCATATGTGTGGAGTCGAGGACAACGTGTCACCAGCACCAGATGCACCGCTACCATCAAGAGTAGGCTAAGCTACTGACGCAGCCTGAGAAACCAGAAGGCTACACAAAGAGTGAATAGCCGATATGGTTCGTGAAGCCGCCTCACAAATGATATCAGGATGCTGAACTACAGGTGGGGGATCAACGGGAGGAGGGGGGACATATGGGCCCTGGACTACTCTGACTGCCCCAGGTCTATTTTGGGGCATACCTAAACCTACACCCTAGAAAGGTTGGATGTCAAAGTAGTTCACATGTTTATGTAAAACAAACTCAGCATACAATTTTTTTATGAAATAGAAGGGGATATCAAGATTGTTGTTGGGTGGTTTGTCGAAACCATCCACCAACAATCCCAAAAGTTTTTTCACAATCCCATCATTTGTGTACCATTTGATAGAAAGTTTTATTTTTTTGGGATCTACGGGCTGACCAGTACGGGGATTAACAAACAATGAGGTGATTTCGGCTTTGGATATCTCAAGATCCTTGATATCCTTATACGACAAGCCATCTGCATATTTTTCCTTCATAGAATCTCACCACAAAAGGGCGGCATCGTGCTCCTCAGTCATGGTTTCCATACTTTTTACGATCGACGTGAGAGGATCGAACAATGGGTTTAGATGAGGGATCCTATGATATACTTCTGCAATCCCCTCAATTCATTCAAATTTTGTGCAATCAAATCTTGAATTGAGGGGGGGTTTGGCAAATGAGGGTTTGGTTGTTGTAGTTGTGGTTGGTCAGTGTTTTCATTGTTATCTCCCATTTTTAACCTAATTGAATGTAAGCAATTAAATTTAGTTAACAAATTTAAACAATCAGGTATTTGATTTTAAAAAAACCTAGTTTTCATTAAAAAAAACCATATTTTCAATGAAAAATCAAATAAACATTCACAATAAATACAAAAAATGAATGAAAATGATTCAAAACGACAAAATTCTTACCTCTAAATCTATTTTTTAGCAATTTTTTGTCAAAACACCGGATATCGGATCGAGCGGATATCGAATTTTGACGAATTCGCGTGACCCGTGAGTTAAAAATGACTCACGGGACTGTCACTGTCAAAATATAAAAGTCTCAGAAAAACGGATATCCGATTTCAACATTTAAATTATTTTTAAATAACATATATAATATAATAATATATTATTATATTATATAATACGTATTGTATTATATTATATATATTATAATATATAATATAATATTATATTATATTATATTATATTATATTATATATAATATTATATTGTATTATATTATATTATAATATAATATAATATAATATTATATTATATTATATTATATTATATATAATATAATATAATATTGTATTATATAATACGTATAATATTATATTATATTATATATAATATAATATTATATTATATTATATATAATATAATATTATATTATATTATATTATATTATATTATATTATATTATAATATATAATATAATACATTATTATATAATATATAATATTATATAATACGTATTATATTATATATTATATAATATAATATAATATTATATAATATAATATAATATTATATTATATATAATATAATATTGTATTATATAATACGTAACATATAATATATTTTTTAAATTAAAATTACAAATAAAAATCGGATATCGGATAAAATCCGATATCCAATTTTATCCGATATCCGATGTACATAGGTAATTACCAGGCCAAGGTGTACTGACACCTAGGCCAAGCAAAAAGTCAACACGGATTTTTGCATTTTTAAGCGAGTGAAGAAGGCTATTTTTTTCACATCGCCACTTTTTGGCCCCCCTTGATCCTTCACTAACCCTTATTTTAATCATGATTGCTTGAATTCATCTAGCTTATTATTCATTCATCTAGCTTATTATTCATTCATTTAGCTTAATATCCATTCATCTAGCTTAATCTTGCATCCATTTAGCTTATTCTTGTGCTCATATAGATTAAATCCTTCGTCTTGGTGTAGTCTAGTCACTAGTATTGCTTAGACAAATCTAAGAGCAAGTCTATACTCACATCTTTTAGAAGGCAATTGGTCGATTTGTTATGGTTTTTATATTCATGAATATATGTGTTTAACCATGCATGCAATGACTTAATTGAAGTGTTATTTCTTACAACTTGCAAATACTTATTCCACTTTTCACACACATTTTTGGCACCCACCATGGGGCCGAAGACTTCATCTTTTGGCCTTACAGATCAGCTCATTTTTATTTTTCAGATTTTTTCCATATAGTTACAGCAAAAACTCATCCGAGTTTTCATAGAGGCCTGAACAACAATCTTCAGATCTCGTATGGTTTGTCATGAATTATTGTACGGCTGGGTGAGAATACTCATACGATTTTATGGGTTTTAGTATTAAAACAAACTACAATTTTAGGGTTTTTCTTATTGAATTTTTATGGTACTAATGCTAACCCTAGCTTGTTTTTTGTCTACCTAAGATATTTTGACAGCCTAACCAGTTTTTGCAGAACATTTGTCGAAGAACAGGCCTGTCACACAAAAACAATATGACTACTGATTCGTTGTTTTTGCAGGTTGCTTGAGGAGATTTAAGTGAATGCCATGTATTCTTTAAATTCATTTTTTAGGCACTTAAATTGCTATCTGGTTAATGAAAAAATCTATCTTTTGTTTTTTAAGAAAAATCTAAGAGGTAGGAGAGTATGCTCTTGTCTACACAGACAATCAAAAAGTCAAGATCCTCGAAGCTTTTTCCAAGTTTTAAGATTTGTGTACCTTTAGCGGGCTTGTCACAGTGGGAAAAAGTAATCACCCTGTGAGAATGACCCAAGTGAGTACAACAGGACCTGAGCATTCCAACTCACTATAATAAATAGGCCTCTAGTGATTAAAGTCTCAGAGGATGGGCTTATTTGAGTTTTCTCTTTGAGATCTCTCATATCGAGCATTTTGTAGGGCCTCATGGTCTCAATCATGTTTACGTGACTACGGATTGTTTCAGTACCTTGTCGAGCTATAGACCTCAATCATGCTTGCATGATTTCAAGGGGTAATTTCAAACGGAATTCCTAACTAAGAACTATAAGATAGAGGCTACCCGATTCACCTCTGAAAGGGGGATAATATTTGTGCAAGAGAGATAGTAACTCTCCCAAGATACTTGACATTTTGTGCCCCTATTAGCATTTGGAGTCGGCTAATACGGTGTTGAGAATCCATTGTATGAGACTCAACGTTCATATTTTGATTAGCTATTGGGAGTGTACCTGAGTCTGCAAGCAAAGGTTTTCTTCTCTAAACCAACTTCCATAGGGTTAGCGTGTTGCGCTTGAAGTCATTATACATCTTGCATGTTTATTGTGTTTTTCATCCTTGAAATTGAAATTGAAATACTGAAACTGAAAAAAACAATCAACAAGGTCAAAAAATCAGTGATCAAAACTTTGTCCATGTCAGAATCTCGTCTCTGTCTAGTCCACTATTGTACAAATCTCCTGAATTATCATATAGCTATACATATACTATTGTACGAGTTTGTTCTTTTATAATTTGGTTATATACCTATTATCGTACGAACCTGAATTTATCATGTTAGTTTGTCGTCTAGTCTTGTCAAAAATTTTGTCCCAGTCCTCAGAATTGTCGTCTAACCTTAGATAAACTGTCGTACAAATAATCATTATCTTCATTAGATTATCATCTAGAGAACACTAAACTGTCATGCGAGTATAGGCAACAACTCGTACGAGAAACTATCTATGTCGTCTAGGACCTACTAAATTATCATCTAGGTCTGAAAACTCTATCATACGAGTTTATGATTTTGTCAGTCCAGAAACTTATCTGTTTACACACTTTTCTAGAATTGTTATACTTGCCTAATCAGTCTATAGTGAGTATATATCTGGTCATCATAATTCTGAGCATAAACAATCTTGATAGTGTGCCCCTGTTGTTGTGTTGTATGATTTTGTTGATCATCTTTCAGCTAGTTCAATCAACTACTTAATCAAACTTAAAGATACTTAGATCATGTCTTATATAGGATAGATCGTTCTTGAAACCAGATTGAGTCTTAGTCACTTCTCTCAAATCACTATGTCATTGAACGAACAGCTAGCTTCAATTTGATCTTGACTTCTACATCACATCTAGCTCTCAATCACATAAGTCATAAAGGCCTATTCAAACCAGAAGTTCTCACAAGAAAGCTACCAAAGGTAAAGGATCATCCTTTTCATTACAAAATAATCCATTCTTTGTTGAAGACCCCGTCTCTAACAAACCTTCATCGTCAAGTATACCAATTTTTTATCAACCCTTATCTCCCACCATGTCTACAGAAAGGCGAGAAAGAGAAGCTGCTAAACATGATACCCATGACAATATGAGCACCCATGCTAATGACAATGATTCCTCATCTAGCGAGTTTGAATCTTCCGAACCTACAGAAGTTGTTATACATAGCTATCAAAATGATAAAGATTTCAGAAAAATGATGAAAATCATCATGGCTAGAGAAAAAGAAGAGCATTTTATAGAGCTAGCTAAACAAAGCACTAAACTTCCAAGTGATTATAATATTGAAACTCTTATCACTAAAGAGGAAGAGACGCCACTAGCATTGGTAAACAAACAATTTAAAGTGTTACAAGTTGAAATCAAAGAAATGAAAAACAAGGATAAATCATCCAAGCAATATTTTTTGGACACGATATGCCCATTCCCATTTGACAAAAACCTTTACATGCCTCCATTTCCTTCAAGAGTGGAAATTCCTAAGTTCGACAAATATGATGGTAATGCAGATCCTAAAGCCCATGTAAGAGAATTTTGTGTGCTTTATGTATGGAGTTCATGCACGAATGGACGTATCTCATGCACCTTTTCTCGAGGAGTCTAGGAGGACAAGTTATGAAATGATTTTTCAGCCTACCTATGTGAATTAAGTCTTTTGAGGAATTAGTCAAATTGTTTCTCCAATAATAATCCTATAACATTCGTCATCCAGTCACTATGATCGAGATTTGCAATACAAAACTGAAAATAGGAGAACCTTTTCTCACTTTCCTTCAACATTGGAGAAATATGTTCTCTAGATATTCACAGCCTATTCCAGATTCTAAGAAGATGGGCATCTTTGTCAATAACCTGATCCTTGAATTGAAATACAATATCCAAATGCAAGTGTACCCTTCATTCAACAAAATAGTAGATAGTGCCCTCAGAATGGAAGATGTGCTTATAAAGAAAGGAGATATATCACTTTATAAAGAAACACAACAAGGCTCTAGTTTCAAAGAAAAGAACAAATACTGGAAATACAGAAAAGATAACAACATAAATTGTTAATGATGGAGTGGTAGATAATGTTAAACCAAAATCAAAACCCACAATATTTAATATGGCTAGCGGCACACAAGCCCTCAAAGTAGTTGAAACTACGGCGGAAAATCCTCCTAAGAAATCAAAAGAGTGGTTTAAAGAGAAGCCTTGGCTTTCAAAGCCTAAACACGATTTCACCCCTATGGAAGAATCATATGAATCAGCTCTTAAGTTTCTATTGGTAAATGATCTAATCACATTCCCTGACAACTCTAAACCATATGATCCAGAAATTAAACCCAAATGGTAGAGGGAAAACAAGTACTGTGAATATCATCGAAACAAGGGTCATACAACAAACAATTGCATGAAACTCAAACACGAGATACAAGACCTTATTGATGCTGGCAAAATTATTGTTGGAAGTCATGCAACCAATGTTGATCATAAAGATTTTAAAGATCCTTTGCCTGCTTATGAGAAAGGAGAATCCTCTAAATCTAAAGGAGGTGACAATGTCAATTACACCTACGCCAACAATGACAATGTGATCAACATGATTGAATCTTCCCAATCTGAATATTGCAACATGATCATAGTAAAAAATAAACAAAATAAAACACAAACTGCAAATGTTGTGACCTGTGCTCAAAAGAAAGTTACTATCAAAGGAGCTAGTTCCTCAACTCCTGATCAAACAACATCAAACCTACCAACTTCTTCAAACAGACAATCATAGATGATCATGGCTTAATCTAAATAGTCGGCTTCATCATCCTCTCTTGGTTATAGCATTGTTGAACAATTAAAACATACTAACACTCAAATCTCCATTTTTGAACTGCTTAAGATCTCTTCTACTCATAGAGAAATCCTGGACAAAGATTTGCTCACTACTAATGTCCCTAAAGATTTAGATGTGGATTGGTTTCAATCTATGGTGGGTCACCTAACTTCGCCTCATTACCTCACCTTCTCTGGAGAAGATGACAATTCACTAAATCACCCACATAACCAATCATTACACATCGAAGCTATGATCCATAAACATCGAGTCACATGTGTCTTGATAGATGGAGGCACGGGGTTGAATATTTGTACTTCCAATTTACTAATACAGTTGGGATTTTCTAAAAATGTCATTGATCCAGCAAAGAAAATAACAATCAAAGCTTATGATGAAGAAGAGAGAACCTTTAAAGGTCTGGTTCTATTACCGATTAGGGTAGGACCTGTAGAAAGAAATGTTATTTTTTAGGTGCTTGACCTTCCACTTTCCTACAACATCTTGCTGGGCAAGCCATGGGTTTATGAAATGAAAGCAGTACCCTCTACATATCATCAGTGCTTGAAATTTCCTTATAATGGAGTTGAAGTCAGTATTCCTGTTGATACAAGCTACACTTGTAATGCATTGAAACGGTGTATTGATACCTTTGTTCCTCATAATAGAGTAGCCTCTGCAACTGAAAGTTCAGAAACTTTGATGAAAGAATTAGAAAAGAAATTGAAAATCACAGGTACTAGCATAGATGGATACAAGATAGAACCCATACTGTTGCTATTGTCTCTTCCTCCATTGCCAAGACAGTCTAGAAAACCATCTGAGGCTATGAAGCCACAAAATTCAACTCCAAATATCATTTATGATGGTATTTTTGTGTGGTCCTCTACTTCTCTTGTAGATGAAACAGAAGAGGAGGTTGTTCTCAAATGGATTTTCAAAGAAGATAGTAAAAACAAAGAAGCTCAACATTGTGAAATTACCCCTGAACACTATAGTCTAGGCTATAAGATGATTCAACACATGGGATATTCAGGAACTGGTCCTCTGGGCAAGCATCAAGAAAGAATTGTTGAACCTATTAAGCTACAAAATAAGTCTACAAATGATAAATATGGACTTGGATACCATCTAGGAGAGTCATCAAATAAGAAACATACTTCTCATCATAAGTCTAAGTGGAAGAAAAAGATACTATCTTCAACATCACAAGAAGTAAACACTCAACAAACTCAGGATGAGTATGAAAAATTGAAAGAAGAATTGGCAATCAAGAGAGAAGAAGCATCGTGTAATCAAGTTCCAACTGTATCAACAGTAACATTACAAGGAGTAGAAATCCCAGAAGATATGAGAGAAGAGATGGAAGGAATCAAAGAATTATTTGCACCACTAAATATTTCGGTCACATATACAGGAAGAATGCAAGTAGATGATTCAGAAACAAAATTGAATGAGTATGAATGGGGTCTAGAGACTCTCTCAGATGCATCTACTAAGGAAACTCCTGAAGAACCTAGTGATATTATAGATGAAGCACAAGAGATAATGCACTTGAAGTTGCAAAAGGAAATAGAGGAAATCAGACTCAAAAGACAAGAAGACTATGAACAACAGCTGAAAGAAGAAAGAGCACAAGAAAATTCTTCACCTACTATATCTCCCTCTAATGAGATAACACAAATCAGATATGGGACTACAAATGAAGAATTGGAAGCTACAGAAGCAGGGATGGTCATTATTCTAGAGGAAACTAAATGGAAAAAGGCGACAGAGACTAGGAGAGTCATCAAGGATATATGAATAGGTATGTCAACTACAAGGGATCATTGAACCAAATCATAAAGGAACTTGCAACATCAAAGATGTAGATATTGATACTACACATGCTTTCACTAAGCCACTTGAAGAAGAGTCAGAGGCTTCATCTTCTGACTCTTATCACTCTGAAATAAGCTCTATTTATGACATTACCTATTTGACACCAAACTATGACCACTTCATCATGAATGTCGATACTCTATTTGTTGAACCTGTTACTATTGAACCATGATATGTAGTCCAGTCTGAAGTAGAGGATGGTGCTAGTGGTAGGTCTATTGAGTTAGGTTCCCTAGATACTAACGTCAACTTTGATAATCATGTTCTAACTCTTCCTGGTCTCGAGACTCTTATGCAAGGTAGTCTTCTGGAACTCAACTTGTCAGTCCAAAGTTGTGATGATGATACTATGAATTCCCTTGAACTTGTTAACACTTTATCCCAGGTACATCCTGAGCTTATTGACCATACTCTCCAAGATCAACCTTTGAATATACCTACCTTTGCCAATCACTATACATTAGCCTATTATCTTAATGTAGTTGAACAAATGGGCTCTTCCACCAGTGAACAAAGTGAGAACATGACAACAGTAAATGTCAAGTATCTTAGTCACAAAAATTAAAAAAAGAAAAATAAGAGTTCTGATGGCGAAAACCACATTGTGGCGGTGTCAGAATAAAAAATAGTAAAAATAAAGGACGTACCTAACGGTGAAAACCTCTCTGAGGTGCCTGAAGGTGAGATACAAGACATTTTTCCTGATCACTTTCAAGAGTGATCATCAGTTCTAATTGAACCTACACAACCAGCAAACATTGGAACAAAAGAAGCTCATCACACCATACATGTACAGCTCAATCCTTGTCAGTCGAAGAACTAAAAGAATGTGTTGATTTCTTCATGGAAAAGAAGATCAATTTCGCATGGACATATGCTGATATGTCAAGTCTAGATCCTGACCTCATAATGCATCATCTCTCTATCACTCCCAGAGTTAAACCTATTACAACTCTAAAAAATGCATCCTCATGTTGCATTACTTGTTAAGGCTGAGCTAGGAAAATTGTTAAAGGTTGGATTCATTAGAGCAATTGATTATTCCAAGTGGATATCTAAGACTGTACATGTATCTAAACCTAACAAATTAATATGTGTTTGCACAAATTTTAGAGATTTAAATAAAGCTTGTCCAAAAGATGATTTTCCACTACCCATCATAGAAATGATAGTGGACATGACTACTAGCTATGAAATGTACTCTCTAATGGATGGTTTTTCCTAATACAATCAGATCAAAATTTCACTTGAGGATCAAGAGAAAACAAAATTCACCTATGTATGGGGAATTTTCTTTTGGAATGTAATGCCCTTCAGCTTAAAGAATGCAGGCGCTACTTATCAAAGAGGTGTAACAATAATTTTTCATGATATGATGCACAAAAACATGGAGGACTATGTTGATGATACTCTAGTCAGATCTATGAAAAGGTCAACACATCTATCAAAACTAGGTCCAATCTTAGACAGGATGGAAAAATTAAAACTCAGATTGAATCCCAAGAAATGTGCATTTGGAGTTACATCTGGTAAGCTCCTAGGATACATTGTTTCAGTGAAAGGAATTGAAGTGGATCCAGAAAAGGTTAAGGCTATAATGGAAATGCCACCTCCAAAGAATATCAATTAAATGAGGACTCTCCAAGGGCAGCTCCAATCCATAAGATGTTTCATCTCTCAGCTATAAAATAAGGCTTAACCATTCACAAAGGCATTATGAAAAGGAGTCACATATAATTGGAATGAAAATTGTGAACAACATCTAAAGACAATCAAAGAATATCTTTCTATTCCACCTATATTGATGCCACCAATTCAAGGCAAGCCATTGATTCTCTAGATATCAGCTACTGATACATCATTGGGGCCACTTTTGGTACAACAAGATGAGAATTAAAAGGAAAGAGCTATATATTATATCAGTCTGACCTTGGTGTCCTATGAGATGAACTATGCTATCATAGAGAAAGCTTGTTTGGCATTGGTCTTTGCATCATATAAATTAAGACAATACATGCTAGCACATTCTATCAAGCTAGTGGCTAAGATTGATCCACTCAAATATCTTCTCAGCAAAGCAACATTTACAGGGAGATTGGCTAAATGGGTCATGATTCTTACAGAATTTGACATTGAATATATAGAATGCAAAGATATCAAAGGACAAGTCATTGTAGATCAACTTGTTGATGCTCCGCTTGAAGACAATCAACCTTTACACATAAAATTCCCAGATGAATCTATCATGCACCTTACTCAGTGATCCTATAAAATATTCTTTGATGGGTCTTTCACTCAACAAGGTTCTAGTGCAGGAATAATTTTTATCACTCCTCAGAGATATTCAATCCCAAAGGCTTACAAGATTCTCTTTCCTTGCACAAACAATATTGCAAAATATGAAGCCTTGGTAAAAGGAATTAAGCTAGCTATTGAATGGAAGGTTGTTGAGTTACACATCTATGGAGACTCTTAGGTAATTATCAACCAAATCAATGATATATATCAAACTCGAGATGAAAAATTGATGCCCTATAAGAGAATGGTCGATGACCTCAAGAAATACTTTACCTTTGTATCATTTCAGTGGATTCCCAGATCAGTAAACAGAGCAGCAGATGCTATGTCTACCTTGGCATCTATACCACAGCTACACGAATCTGAGTTCCGCTATGAATTCCTAGTGGAAGAGTTACATTATCTTGCTTATGATTCCCCTGATTCCCAGATGGTATATTCTATCATTGGACATGACTCATCTCGCTACAACCATATTTACTCTTACTTGCGTGACCAAATTACTGCTACTAATCTTACCCGTAATGAGAAAAGAAACCTAATCTGAAATGCTTCACGGTATGTCATTATTGCTAACAATTTGTATAGGCGAGGTTTGGATAGTACTTCTCTTAGGTGTCTAGAAACTAAAGAGTCTCAACATGCATTATCTGAAGTGCATGAAGGTATTTGTGGATCTCATTCAAATGGTCTTACTTTAGCTCAAAAATTACTAAGGTTTGGCTACTACTGGCGAGATATAAAAAAAGATGCTATAAAATTTGCTAAAACTTGTGAGAAGTATCAACTACATGGAAATCTCATACATGCTCCAGCAAGGGATATAATACCTTTCATCACACATTGGCCTTTTCAGCAATGGTCTTTTGATCTCATTAGCCAAATCTATCCTACATCATCTAGAGGACACAAGTTTATCATAACTGCCACAGAGCACTTCACTAAGTGGGTTCAAGAAGTTCTGCTAATCAAAGCAATTGGTAAACAAGTAGCTCTGTTCATCCTTAACCATATCATTTGCAGGTATGGGATACCTTCTTCAATTGTGATTGACAATGGAGGGTAGTTTAAAAACAAAGATCTACATGAGCTCTATAAAAAGTTCAAAATCAAACAGCACTGGTCATCCATATACTATCCTCAAGGTAATGGACAAGTTGAAGCATCTAACAAAAATCTGTTGACTATCTTACACAAAACGGTAAACAAGTCTGGAAAGGATTGGCATCTTCAGCTCAATCTTGCACTATGGGCTTATAGAACAAGTATCAAAACACCTACTAGGGCTACACCTTTTTCTTTGGTGTATGGATCCAAAGTGGTCTTGCCTATTGAGGTGGAAATACCTTCTTTGAGAGTTTCTTTGCAAGATCTTATTACTGATGAAGACTACAGAATATTTAGATTGTAAAAAATCAAGTTGCTAGATGAACATCGGCAAGTGGCATTTGATCATCTGAGAGCATACCAAAAGAGAATGTCTAGAGGTTATAAAAATAAAGTTCGACAAAGAGAATTTCAGGTTGGTGACCTTGTTTTGAGAGAGAATCCTAAAAATCAAAAGTTTTGAGACAACAAAGGGAAGTTTGAACCCAACTAGCTAGGTTCCTACATTGTTACTACAGTATTTGGCTCTGGTGCCTATCAACTTTCAACACCAGAAGGAGAATAGCTCCGTGAACTGATCAACACCATCCACTTAAAGAAATTCTTCACTTAGTATTCTCTACTCCAGCAACTTGTATAGCTAAAAAGTCTTGAAAAAATAAAATAAATAAAAAAATCAAATAAAAATTTGAATAAAATAAATAAATAAATAGAAAGAAAGAAAATCAAATGCCTTGGTGAAAACCTGGTAAACAAGCACCTGGTAGTAAAAAAAAGAAAGGATCTTTGTTAAGCAGGTGAAAACCTGGTAAACAGGTGCCTCTTGTACTCAAGCACTCCATTTATCAACACAAATTTGGCACTTCCCATTTTCATTCCCGCTTTCCTACATCTTTGTTTTCACTTGTACATATCATTTAGTCACTTTTGTGACATCTTGGTTCTTTTGGAACCCTCATGGATTGAAACTGATCAATGTCCTAGTCTTAGGGTAATCAACTGATAATCTAAATGTCCTAAGCAGTTTAACCAAGTTATCTTTCTGTCAGTAGTACCAGGTCATCCAAACCAAGTCAATCACCTGTCTCCACATTACCATTGAGTTTTATCACTAAGTAAACAAGCAAAATAAGACTACTGAAAACAATCACTAAACTATTTGAGATATTATTGAAATGTTCTTTGTGTGTTGTCTTTTAAATTGGTTTTTGATTATTATTCCCTTTGAGTAACTTGAGGAAGTCTATCTTGACTAAGAGGAGCAAGGATTGGGGCCATACTCCAATGATCTAGAAACATCTATTAAGTTGGGTGTCTGTGATAAGTGCCTTCACATCAAGGTGAAATTGCCATGTATGCCTCGACTCCGCTTATTTGTATGCTACAGGGAGGTTGGCGTCATTTCTTTGTCTGTTTTGAGGGAACTTGTTTAATGTGCAATATGGATGCATGTGTAATCTGTCCAAGGATATGAACGATAAAAGGGTCATTGCGGACAAGATAATTAATATTACATATATAAAGGAAGGAACTCTATTTTGCCTGTTGTGTTTGTAAACACTCAGTGATGAAAATTAAGCATACCAAATCCAGTGACTACATTTAAGTTGCATTCATTCTAAATTTTATGTATTTCAAGTGATTTTGGCATGATAACAATGATCTCTTTGTCTTTTGAATGAGAGTCTGAAGCAATCGTCATTTCTCAGCTAAGTGGTCCCTTTTTCATCATTGTTTCTCCGATCGAGTACTTGTGCATTGAGATGTTAGTTGCATACATTAGCATCTTATATACATCCATATATTTTATTATGTATTTATTTGCATTCATATTACTACATGAAAAATAAACATTTACATTACTAGTTACTCATTTTCATCATTTATTTGCATATGAAAAACAAAAACAAAAAACCATCCATATTCATCTAAATTACATACATCCATATTGAAAAGACATGCATACATATAGAATAAAGCATATAGAAAGACATCTTATAATAAATCAACACAAGTACGATGAAATCAAATCAAGAGCTTGTATATCTCATCATAATCTTAGTGTCTAAGAGTACAAATGATATCAACTATCAAATACAATGTCTCATCGGAGTAAGAACTGTATAGACTACAAAAATGGGGTACATAACAAAATCTAGGAGATATAAAAAATCTATCTCTCTGCCTCTCCCTCATCCCTAGGTGGAGGAGGTGGTGCCTATTGACCAACATCCTATCTGGGTTCTCTAGCTCCCTCAGATCGAGCCATATACTGAGAATATGGAACAACCTGCTGCTCTACTGGGACCACTACACTATAAGCTACACGACTCATCTGATGTAAAACCTCTCGTTGAAGAGCATCTCACTCAGCTCTGACCTCTGCAAGTTGTCGGTCTAACTCTGATAGCTACATCTATGCCACTGTCAACTATGACTGCAAACCTATCAACCTCGCCCTCAAAGACTGTACTACATTTGGTACTCCCTTCTCTCTCCCAACATCCCCCTCTCCACCTCCCTTCACATCCCTCCACTGCCTAACCTGCCTAGGATCCGCTCTCTCCTCCTCACCTCTAACCTCTACTGCCCTAGAACTACAAGCCTCAACCCCAACAGCTCCTAAGGATCCACCCTCCCCTCTCTGTCATTATCGACCTCCCACTGGTACCCACCCTGCTACTACTAGCACCAAGATCACAACATGTTCGCCTAGGTACATCCGCTCTCTGCCCTTGTACCTGTACTCGTCCCTGTACTTGACCTGGTACCTGTGCCTATGCTAGTGCATCCTCCTCAACCTCCTCTATCAGAGGCGCACGCTCTCCAAGATCTATAAACCAAGGAAAATGATGTCTTTGAAACCAATCTCTATACTGGGGCAATACCCCCGCATCTACCACACCCTCTAGGTAGTCCCATCTTTACAGTTGTAAACCCGCTAACTCCTACATGCTTATCACATATGATAGTCTTGGTGCTCATCCTCTTCTCTCCTCCTCTCCATATCAAGCATAGGTTGTGAACTCCTGGGATATACTTTGTGGTCTCCTATACTGTCTCATCACCCTAGATACTATAAATCACTCAATGATAGACACCAATCTTCCAATGAGAGGTTGAGTCATAAACATATCCTTCCTATGTACTCTCCAATCATCCCATAGCTCTAGACCCCTATATGGTCTCCATACCACAGCAATCAAATCATCCAACTACCTCCTCCAATAATTAGTCTTGCCCAGGTGGGGTTATGTAACATAACTTGAGAAAAAACATACAATAGGCTAGTGCACCTCCCGCGAATCATCTACAATTGATCTGCATACCAGGATGTGCTCCCATGCCCATATATGTAAAACTAATACACTTGTTGTCATGCTCTTCCCCTCCTAATAGACAACCTCATGCATCTCATGGTACATATGAGCAAGTAAGCATGATCCCCACCATAATCTCACTGGATGAGTCAACAACCTCTCAATCATTCTACCCCAACCACATAGAAAACCTTGTTGTCTTCTATCAGGCATCACAAAACAACCAGTCATACCAACCAACATGCAAGCTAGAGGGTACTATGCACCATATCTACTCATCAAATCATCCCAAGTGATAACATGATCAAGGATAGTCTCATCATGGAATATCCATCTTAGAGCCAAAATACTCGATCGTGGAGTAGAATCATAATCCACCTTATCTCCAGCAAAC
Organism: Cryptomeria japonica; assembly: GCF_030272615.1. Lineage (NCBI taxonomy): Eukaryota > Viridiplantae > Streptophyta > Pinopsida > Cupressales > Cupressaceae > Cryptomeria > Cryptomeria japonica. The sequence goes on from NC_081413.1 coordinate 281,128,967, forward strand.
GAAATCCTCAATATCCTGTATATATCCTCCGACATGATGGTCATCTCTTCAACTAGTAAATGAAAGGTGTTATGCTCAGAATGAAAATGCTCAACTAAAGCGGTCAACATACCATGATTCACATAGATATCAGGTATCTGTAACAGGTATCCGAATCCACATAAACCAATATGACCTCTCTGTGCATTAGACAAATCATGCACTAGCCTCATCATCGACAGATATGTACACTAAAACTGAATATTTGGCAATTGAATCTGCAAAATCGAACATATAAATCGTCAATATGTGATCAAATTTTCACTAAGAATGTGATAAACATGCTAATGAATCTAAATACACAACATTCAAAATCAAAAATTGTTATTTGAACCTTAAAAACTACTTGTTTTTCATATGAGTTTCCACAGACAAGCAGCAACTTGTACAAGCAAACATGATGAGCCGAATGAGTAAACAGGCCCAAACGACAATTTATTACATGTCACATGACTAAATGGTCACTTAAACACATTCTTGTACAAAAGAAGGGTGACTACCAAACAAAAAACCCTATATGCCCATACGATGAAATACAAAGCGACATAAACTCGTACGACAAACAGTAACAAACTGCACGGTAAAACGACTCACAACAACTTCAAACGGAATTTAAAATGCAAAAAATCATAAAATGAGAAATGCAAGGCTTAAGATCGATCACTTACTATTGGGGCGTAGTTCTGTGATTGATTATATCATCTTTGACGCTCGAATCGATGCTCTTGAATCAGAATTGCCATTTTTCTTCGCGGGAGTTTTTTCAAATTTTCACTTTGAGAGGCAAAAATGAATTGACAATGGCATTCAACCCCTTATATAGCCTAAACCCTAATTTTCAAACTTGCTCCGATGGACATAAAATTTGTACCACTTAGCAATTTCATCCTCAAGTCAATTTTCTCATTATTTTGTGCTCAATTCAACTCTGATCTCCAATTAATTCTTACATCAATCTTCGTGCTCAAAAAATCATCATCGCTAAATCTTTTTAATCTTTTCAAATTTGCCTAAAATTGTTGTACCCTTGCTATCTTTCAATTTTTCTCCCGAGGGGGCATACTTGATTACATCCTTTCAGTGATTATCATCATCAAAAGTTGAGAAATTTTTCAAATCTTCATAAAGTCAAGCAAAAGTCTTATCAAACAAAGAAAATCAACTAAACCTTGTTACTAGGGGTATCTTAACTTAATCATGTCATATCAAGTTGAGATTCTTCTATGTCAAATAAAGAAATCTCTAAAGGCATATCAATTTTTAATTTTTGTCCTTATCTTAATCAATCTTCAAATCGATGTTCAGTTTCATCACATCAAATCAAGCTAAACATTTTCTCTTGCTAATTGGTTCTTTTTCAATCAAGTTTAGAATTGGTTTTATCATTTTTCTTAGTTGATTCTTGTTCAATCAATTTTGGAATCAGTTGTGTCTCTTGCTCAATCTAGTTCAATCAAGTTCTATATCGGTGCTTGTTTCTTGATCAATTAGGCTCAAGAACGACATCTTCCTCTTTGTCTGTCCTAGTTCAATCAAGTTTAGGATCGGTATCGCTTTAATCAATCTGTTAAGTTTCATCACTTAAAATCAAGTTGAACATCTTGCTCTTCATCAGTTTGTGATCCATCAAGTTCAGAACTGATATCTATTTGACATCAACTATTCTTTGAACCAATGCATTGCTCGTACATTAATTCAAAGAGGGGCAAATGTAATACCCTAAAAATGGTCACCTAAACCATGGGCCCCTAATCTTGACAACATCACCAAGGTCCTAACCAAAGGCAATTAAATCAACCTTGAGCACATAATTAATTAATTCTTCAATCATTAATGTTACATGGCAAATAAATCACTATATTAATTAAATATTTATTTAATTAATTAGATCATTCCAAGTAAATCAATTATTTCAATTATCCTATTTATTTAATTAAATGTCCTAGCATATCTAATTAATAAATCAATCTGCCATTTAAACCACACAAAAAAGGAATTAATTTAATCACAAAAAGAGGAATTAATTTACAAAAAGAGATTTGTCAGAAAAAGAGGAATTAATCTGCAAAAGAAAGAGTTAAATTGAAAACAAAAGAAAAGAATTAAATTGAGAGAAGAAATCAAACTGAAGATATTTCTTTTTGTAAAATTGAGATAACTTGAGAAATTAGAAAAACAATCAAATTGACATTATCATCTTCTCTAAAAATAAAACTCAAAGCTTTTCTTGCGGAAAGATGTTTAGTTGCATTGAAAAGGCTTTTTCTAAATAAAAATCTTGAGCAAATTAAAGAAAAGTGCATGGAATCACCTATTTTTATCTCAAGTGCATGGAATCAACTAAATTTTATCTCCAATGCAAACTTAGACTTATAATCTGAATGGATTCAATCAAGTTATAATTGGAATCTATCTCAAGATTAACTTAATCTGATCTCTCAATTATTTCAATTAACCAGGATTGTGCTTTTTCTTGAAGAATCTCAACCACTCATTGTTAATCGATCTTGATCGTTGGTCTCTTTTTTGAGTCTCTATAAATTCAGCCTTCATCTCTCATTCAAAACACCCTAGAGATCTATTGTTATTGTGTAGTTTTTTCTCTAGAGTCATTGAAAATATTGTGGTTTGAGATTATTGCATCTTAGTTTAGCTTTTTTTCATATTTAGTTTAATCATGATTGTTTGAATTCATCTAGCTTATTATTCATTCATCTAGCTTATTATTCACTCATCTAGCTTAATATTCATTCATCTAGCTTAATATTGCATCCATGTAGCTTATTCTTGTGCTCATATAGATTAAATCCTTCATCTTGGTGTAGCCTAGTCACTAGTATTGCTTAGAAAAATATGAGAGCAAGTCTATGCTCGTGTCTTTTAGAAGGAAATAAGTCAATTTTTTATGGTTTTTATATTCATGATTATATCTGTCTAACCATGCATGCAATGACTTAATTGAAGTGTTGTGTCTTACAACTTGCAGATACGTGTTCCACTTTTCACACACACACTTCCTTCTGATCATTTTAAAATATGTGGTGGTATCTTTCTAACTAGATTTTCTAAAGAATAAATGAGGGCACAATATCCCAAGCAATAACAAGAAAAGAGGTTGATGCAAGGGGCCTACCGAAACTTTTCCAAAATTTAGACAAAGATGTGGAATGAATGGTACTCCTATTCCAAAGTTGCCACCAAAGCTTTCCTATTTCAATAGAGAAAGGGCATTAGAAAAGGTAAATCATGCCTTCCTCAGAGCCACAAAAAAACATAAATGGAAGGCCCAGAAAACCTCTTTTAACAATATTCTCTTAGGTAAGGAACTTATTTGACTTACTAGCCATACAAAGAAGTTAAACTTGGGCAACCAAACTTGTTTCATATTTTATCACATAAAGACTATTCAACATCTCTTCCTTTTTGTACCTCCAAAGCATTATACCCAAGCCTAACACAATACTTTCCTTTAGGACTAGAGCTCCAAGAAATAATATTTGAATCATCCAAAGAAATATGTAATCTATTAGCCAAATGTCAAGTGAGTGCTTTTCTATCTTTAATAGGACCACCTCTAGGACAAGTTTTACTATTCTTCTAATTGTTAGTGTAGGTTTTTTATTTTTCTTATGTTGGGGGGTATTTATTTTTCCTACACATATTATTTAAGCTTTCTTAGGTTATTAGGAGTGGTTAATATGAGGACACTGATAACTCAATGATGAATGGATAGTACTAACCCGGTACTGAGAGGGCGTGGGGTGAATCAGTGTAGACAAAAATACAGTTCTAAACCAGTTTGACAGCAGACACTTCAAATGACTGGCAAATAGTGACATCGGTTTGAAACAGAGTGCAACTGGTAAAGCTAAGAATGACTGAGACAAGCATTAACCAGTTACTCACTTAGCTTTTCACTCAACTCAAGACTACACTACGATTTCACCCTTATGCATAAACAGGTAATCTATCATCAAACCATAATAATAGCTAGTTCAACATGTTTTATTGACAGGCATAAAACACAGAACCATCATATGCTTGACAGACAATAGCAAAGCATCACAAGATAAAATCATCGCACATGACACACAAATTTTTCACGTGGAAACCCAATTGGGAAAAACCACAGTGGGGATGAATACCCATAAGCTATTTTTGAACTCTTTAGAAGTCTGCTCTATCAGGAGCCTTGTCCGGTTAGAGACATTACAATAGGTTCTGCTAGGAACTGATCCTGTTAGGGATCACCCGGTTAAGGGATGGCTAGAATACCTGGTTAAGGGTTAAACCCTATTAAAGGTTACCTTGTTAGAGAATTTCAAGAACTCAATAGCTAAAGGTGTTGGTATTTTGGTATGATTTTTTCATTGATGTCAACACCTACTAAATACAAGCACTTTGAAGATCCAACAACATTCACCGGCAAGCAGGTAAACTGTGCAACAGTTACTGGTATATGGTTCATCGGCAGGATATATTGTTCACCGGTACCTAGAATGATATGAAAGACACTTGGTAATGTTGAAGACATCGTGTGGACACTTTTTTTTAAAGAATTAATCATTGGGATAATCATATTCACATATTTGCTTTTACCGGCAAATAGGTCCAGGTTATCTAGGGTTACACCGGTAGGTTTATCTTTTCCAGATCAGCATGGCACACTATGGAGATGATTTATTATTGTTGTAAATGTATTTAGCTGACATGTTTAATTGTTTATTGCATCGGATATTATATTGTATAAAAATGTTTTATTGTAATATCTTGTAGAGCCGACCTACTAAAATTGGTCTTAGGGTATGGTATAAATGTAAGATCTTATTTGTAAGATCAAGTGTGGAATGCGAAAAAGAATTGAGTGAAGGTATATGTGAGATCAAGAAGGGATATACATGAAGACATCATTTGAAAGTGAAGTTAGGTTTTTGTAAAAGCATATCAGCATTACACCGGTACTGAATCCAACATATGAAGATGTTATTTTGTGCAATACATTCTTATTGGATTTAATCATCTAGCTATAGTCAGTGTGACTCCCATTTTGTGATTGAGCAGTGAGCTCTAGGCTATTGGCCTTTCTGCATGTGCAGACCCCATTTATGTACACTTACTATCTACAGTAGTATCATCTAATTGTGGGTAAGGTTTCCTATAGTGGTTTTTCCCCTTACAGGGTTTCTACGTACAAATATTAGTGTTATGTGTTGTGGATGACTTTATGTTTATGTTTCATGCATTAATCCTTACCGGTATAGCAATTGACTGTTAACACTGTCTACCGACATACTTAACTGGTTTACTGGTATTAAGCATTAAGTTGGTTAATTAGTGTTTGGTTTCAATTTATTAGACAATTGATTCACCCCCCCCCCCCCCCTCTCAGTTGTCTTCGGGACCTAACAATTGGTATCAAAGCTTAGTCCTCTCTTGTAGAAGTTTAAGAACTTGAGGAGATCTAATGTCTACTAATTATTTCAAGAAGGAAAATCCTAAACTTGATGGAACCAACTATGGGATATGGAAGATCAGAATGGAGACACATCTGAATTGCATTGGTAAAGACATCTAGGAAGTTACTAAGAATGGTTATACTATTGTTGTAGCTGGTCAGATTGCTCCAACTACCTTAGCTAAAGATGAAGAAAATGATTGCAAAGCAAGAGAATCACTTTTGAGCACATTATCAGATCAACAAATAATGGGATTATTAGATAGGTCTACTACTAAAGCTATTTGGGATCACTTGGAAACACTGAATGAAGGAGATTCCATAGTCAAAATTGCAAAACTTGAAAGCTTCTGAATCAGGTATGAACATCTGAAAATGCAAGAAGATGAAAGGATTTATGCTTTTATGGAAAGAGGAAATGAAATTGTTTTAGGTATTAAATGTTGTGGAGGAACTCTGAGTGAGGATGAAATTGTTTCAAAAATCTTAAGAGGTTTGCCACCAGCATATAAAATGAAGGTTACTACTATAAACGAGTTGAGAACAATGCCTAATACATCAGTAACTCGGGATACATTGATTGGAAAAATTTCAGCCTTTGAAATTGAGGAATTTGGTCTTGTTGCTACTATAAAAACTGATTTGGCCTTTAAAGCATCAACATCATCTACTCCATCATTTGACAAATCAGACTGGAGAGCCTTTTATGCAAGAGAACTTGAAGAATCCAGAAAGGAGAATGAAGAGCTTGAAGAACTTGAAGC